>NC_138504.1:11429050-11809400 GCF_964252035.2 Podarcis erhardii
CAATGGGTTTTGACTAGACCTGATTTTGGCTTTAGGCAAAATCCCTGGAACATAACTCCAGTGTAAGTTGCAGGCTTACTATATACCCCTTAGCATCTTGACACCTCTAATGTTTTCTCTCTGAGAGTAATTGCACTAAGCATAGGATTCTGCAGCGTGGAAGTTGACAATGGTGGATGCTGGCTGTCCTCCCTTGTTGCAATTAGGCATACCCTCATTGCCTGTGAGGTGCAAGGACTCCAGACTCCAGTGCAAATGCCTTACTCGGCACCTGAGCATTTTTGAACATAAGAACACAAATAAGACAAGTTTGCTGGATCAGGCAAACAGCCTATCTAGCCCAGGATTCTGTTGTCACAGTGACCAAGCTGAGGGCTGTGAGAAACCTGCAAGAAAGACATGAGCACAAGAGCACTTTCCTCTCCTGCAGTTTCTAGCAACTGGTTACAACCATTTAACAAGTAGACCACAGATATCCTCTGTTAAATCTGGGAGAGTCTGCTGTCTTGTCTTAAAACTTAAAATAGAACCAGCAGCTTTTGTATTTTCTCTGCCTTTCGTATACTTGTTTGCTGAATGTGGGAGGGGAATAGATTCCCAAAGCCACCAGTTTTGACTGCATCCTAATTTCATCTCATAAAAAAAAGAAAAAGAAAATCTGCTCACCGATTCCAGAAGCACCATGTAAAGATGCAGCTATTTCCTGGCTTTTCTTATAAGTGGAAGAAAATTAAGTTTCCTGTGATACAACATTGCTTATTGCGCTACGATTTATGAAGAGTTTTTGAGACTTGATATGCTCAGAGCAAGAGGTTGTATATTCCAACCCCAAGCTGTATTTTGTTTTGTAGTTAACTGTACTTGTAAGCATCTCTGACAGCTGAGACAGATTCATTTTATGTGTCCCAATTGCTTAGTTATGAGGCATCTTTTGCACTTTAGCTGTAAAAGCTGCTGAGATTTTATTTTTCACAAAGAAAGACTTGCAGTTGGGGTGGCAAAGCCTTGTTAACCAACTTTCGGTCTCAATTTTTTTTTGGTCACCTGCTAAAACAGGAATGGGAAACTTTGGCCTCTGGGGTCTTTGCCTGGCCCTTAGAACTCTGCCCAAGCCACAACCCTCACCAGCCATGCTTTGCACCTCCCTTGAGTGTTTCTGACTGACTGGATGGTGCCCTTGAACTCTGATCATGCCCCTTGTTAACATATAAGCTAACATACAAGACCCTATGCAGCTTAGGACCAGGTTACTTGAGAGCCTATCCCATATAGTCTTGGTAGGACACTGTGTTCTTGTGGGAGAGTTTCTTTTTAACAATCCAAAAATAACAGAGGTCCACTCCACAGTAACTTGGAGCAGGATACCCCTGCTTTGTGGAGAAACATTTATGGTGAGATATGATAGGCACCCATGATCTGCAGTTTCTGGAAACAATTGAGGGCAGAAGTAAAGGTAAAGGTAAAGGGACCCCTGACCATTAGGTCCAGTCATGGCCGACTCCGGGGTTGCAGCGCTCATCTCGCTTTATCGGCCGAGGGAGCCGGCGTACAGCTTCTGGGTCATGTGGCCAGCATGACTAAGCCGCTTCTGGCAAACCAGAGCAGCGCACAGAAACGCTGTTTACCTTCCCACCGGGGCGGTACCTATTTATCTACTTGCACTTTGACATGCTTTCGAACTGCTAGGTTGGCAGGAGCAGGGACCAAGCAACAGGAGCTCACCCCATGTCCCTAATTGAGGGCATATTTGTATCCAAAAGCCTTTTAAGCTGGATAAAAAGGTCTCTGCCTTAGATGCTCATTTTGTATTATTTAAAAACCTATCTTTAGTTAGGTTTTTGTTTGTTTTTTTGGTACTGTTTTGGTACTGTTCTTCTAAAACTATTTTTTAGCTATGCATGGTACATTTTAAAATTGCCTGGCAACAAATGTAAAAGGCAATCTATTAATTAAATCAATATCATTCTGTGAAATAATAGTACTTGGCATTGTGTAGCACGTTCAAGAGTTCAGAGTGCTTCACTGTATAATCTAGTTTCATAAGAGCCAAGTCAGTAGTATCACCATATTACAGATGTGAGGACTGAGGCTGAGAGTGGCTTGCTTCAGGCAGCCTACTCAGTTCATGTCAGGATGTGAACTCGGGGCTTCCTGATTGATAGCGCATTCTCTTAAACCACTATGCTTCACCAGGAAAAGCACTAAGCCCTGACTATTAAAATTAATGGAGCTTAAAAGTGCTTGACCTTGTTTTTCCTATCTAAAATTCTTATATTCTGACAGCATTCATAATCTAGAAAACCGCTGGGTTTGGAGAATAGGCATTCACTTTTACAAGCATGATTAAGTTAGGAGAATTTGTTTGAGAAATCTGCCCATTTCAGCTCTACAACCACTAAGCCATTAAGGCTCTTTTTCGACTGACCCTCAGTTGTTGCGTTGGCGAATGCTGCAGATATTAAAAGCAATTTATTTGAAGCTGAAATGTGTTTTCATGACAAGATCATGCATTTAAAGGCCTCCATTCTGTTCTTACAGACAGCGCATTGCATCTTCAACTTGTCGCTTGCAAAACAGTTATAATAAAAAAGCCATCTTATGCAACTTGGAGCTGAACGAGGCGGTGTTGCTATGATAGCAGACCATGATGTCTTTAAGAACAGTGCATTTCTGCTACCCTTCCTTGCTCTAAACACACAAAACAAAAGCCAGGCTTATCATGTATAGTATTACACTGCTCCCTATAATGCAGTCAATCGTTCTCAACAATCCCATTTTGGATAACAGCACAGACAGTGCAGAGCTTGCTATGGTATGATTATGTTGCTAAAGTTCGAGAGACAAGGGCATAATGTGAAAATTAGACCTTCCCTAAGAGTTGCTTGCAGTGCTCCTGGTGCGCAAAAAAGCTGTAATTAAATGTCGTGTTGCATCAGGAAAGTGGCAGGGTTCCCTTGAACATTTAAGCGGTTAGGAAGTTTCTGTACCCTACATGCTGTATGTAGATGGCTAGAAAAGGAGAATCAAAGGAGTGCCCTGTCCTCTGGCCATTTTGCTTGCTATTCTTTTGTGTTATAAAAATCACTACGGATGAAGGAAGGCAGCAATTTCTATTTTAACCCCTATTTTTCACAATCAGTGCTGTTTTCATTCTGCTGCAGTTTGATTTTGGGTCCCCTACAGCACTGATTCACACAAAGCGGCAAAACGTCCTTGCAGGTTATTAACAGGATTTTATTTGAAGTGCATATGCAGAACAAAGGTACAGAGCAATAAGTTTGCAATCTGCACACGCTAGTCAGGGTGTGCCCCCTTTATATAGATTTGCAGAATAGAATACCACCTGATCTCTTGTAAGCCACCTGATTTCTTGTAAACCAAAAGTTATGGCAACTTCCTATGTCCTTACATGGGCTTGCCCCCCCCCCCTTTCCTTCCTGCACCAGCCTCTCCGCGCCACGAGCCTCAACACGTGTTCAAATGTAAACATGTGATTTATACTGATAGCAATAAGACAAGGCTTTGTCTCCTGCACTACCCTCCTCCTTGTCTTCAGTCTCTCTCCCCCCCCCCCCACTGGGGCCCATTCAACCTTGCTCTTATCTTTATTGCCTTGCTAGACATTCCAACAGCAGGCCCATTTGCACCGTTACATCTAAGCAAGAAAAAAAAGCCTTGTTCTTCTGGCTGGAAAAACCTCGCCTTAAACAGTTTTGGGATCATACAGAGAACAATATTCTTATGGCCCCTTCACCAGTACTCCCCTATTCAGCCTGGCTTCAGCTTGTAACATGCGTTACTTACATATTTACATAACACATATTTATTTCAATGTAAATAAAGCATCAAAACAATGTAAAAAAGGGCAAAAGCTTCATACAATCTGAAGTGAAACCAGCATACTCACAACCAGCCCTTCTGTCTGTATGGCAGTGAACTGGTTGGACGTTTACTTACTGCTGTCATTGCAAGATTCTGGAGAGACATGGTGGGAGCAGATATACAGTGGTACCTCGGGTTAAGAACTTAATTCGTTCTGGAGGTCCGTTCTTAACCTGAAACTGTTCTTAACCTGAGGTACCACTTTAGCTAAAGGGGCCGCCCGCTGCCACCGTGTGATTTCTGTTCTCATCCTGAAGCAAAGTTCTTAACCTGAGGTACTATTTCTGGGTTAGCGGAGTCTGTAACTTGAAGAGTCTGTGACCTATAGCGTCTGTAACCTGAGATACCACTGTAGACTGTTGATATACAAAGATGCATCCAGTGAGGCCAGGGAGCAGGGCTATTGAGGGTTGTGGCCTGGTGAGTAGAATGTGGTCTGGTGAGAGTTCTGAGGGCCAAACTGAGGGGCCTAGAGGGCCACACGTCTTCTCATTTCTGATCCAGCCAATCAGGTAACTTTAGGAGATGCATGGAATTGCTAATTGCTTAGCTCACATTTTTAAAACTCACAAAAAAGCAACAAAAGATTGATCAGGATAGGGACCCTTTTAGGGGGTGGAGTGGCTTTACCTGTCAGTATAGTTTTGATCTGGATCAGGCCTTCTTCCTTCATTGTAAAGAAAAGCTTGCATTGGCTCGAATGGGAACCTATATTTTAATGTGAATTGCTAGCATAGAGGTGTTGATAGGGCAATCCAGATCTGGACTGCAGCAGGAAAGCAAAGGCTTGCTGTTCCCTTTGTCCATGCCAGATTCCCAGTCTGGGTGAAAACTTCCCTCCCCTGTCCTCCTCCTTGCTGTTTATTGTTTTAAAAGCCATTAATGCAATGACTAATAGTGTGATTGACTCTCATCTCGTTTGGCCCTAAGAAGTGCACATTTACAATGATCTGCGAAAGCTCCAGTGTACCTTTTGCTATTTCCTATAGCTCAAATGTGGCCAGTTAGGAGTCCTGCTCATACAGCGATTAAAAGAGCTTTTAATAACTTTAATCAAATGCTTTCCCACGAAATAGCCTAGTTGTGCACAAGCCTCAGCAGTAGAGAGGGACTTGCCCAGGAGATCTTTTTTTTGTCATCCTTTAATTAGCCCTGATAATGAGGCCTTGTTTTAGAGGAAATCTTAATTTAATAGCCTTGGTATTGAATGACCTTGTTGTGGGGAAAGGCATTTGTCTGTCTGCATGTGTGGAGGAAATGCAAATAATAAAGGTTGCTTTGGCCCGCTGCCAAGCAGCCATAACAAACTGAACGTCATCGCTTGAAATGTGCTTGCTTTGCAGGTCGTGCTGAAGAAGTCCCTTGCCTGGCTGGCAAAACGTGTTTCCTAACCACAGGAAGGATTTAGCCAGGGACAGAACAGTGAATACAGTATGCTATATGAGCTGGTCAGTGTGGGGTAGAGATTAAGGGTGTTGGGTTAGGACTCCAGAGACCAGGGTTCAAATCTCCACTCAGGCATGAAGCTTGCTGGGTAGCCTGAGGCCATTCACTGTCTATTACTCTAACCTACCCCACAGGCTTGTTGTAAGGATAAAATGGAGAGGAAGAGAATCCTGCATGTTGCCTTGGAAGAAAAGTGGGATATAAATGCAGTAAGTACCGTATTGTTCGCTCTATAAGACACACCAGACCACAAGACGCACCTAGTTTTTGGAGGAGGAAAACAAGAAAAAAAAAAATCTGAATCTCAGAAGCCAGAACAGCAAGAGGGATCGCTGCGCAGTGAAAGCAGCAATCCCTCTTGCTGTTCTGGCTTCTGGGATAGCTGCGCAGCCTGCATTCGCTCCATAAGACGCACACACATTTCCCCTTACTTTTTAGGAGGGAAAAAGTGAGTCTTATAGAGCAAAAAATACGGTAAATAACGAAAGCACTGAATATTAACTGTGGCTTTGTTTGCTTGAAGCTCAAAGCAAGTACTTATTTTACCCCAGGAAATAAACTGCCACAGGGGCTGGATTAAACCGACCAGTGGGCCAGATTAGGCCCCCAAAATAGACTTTGGACATGCCTGCTGTATGTTTTTGTTCTTACAAAGATGTGCTCCTTGTGTCTGCCTCTTGTCACGTTTCTCAGCCTGGTTGGGACAAAAAGAGCATCCCAGAGCCTTGGAACAAGTTGGGACCCAATGACCAGTACAAGGTATGGTACGAAATATTTAACTAGAGTTATGATGCTGGGTTATGATGATGAAGCCATCTGAACAACTCATATGCTTAAATCATCCAGGAAATCTTAAAACTGATTGCACAATGCACTTAATGTCCAAAGTCCGTTTTGGGGGCCTAATCCGGCCCGTTGGTCAGTTTAATTTGGCCCCTGTGGCTGTTTATTTCCTGGGGTAAAAATATCACTAAAAAACCCTCAACAACTTCAATCCTAAAAAAAGGCTAACAATTTTAGTTGGCCCTTTGGTCGGCCCTCACAGCCCTTCACTTCATCAAATCTTTGAAAAAAGTTTGGACACCACTGAAGGGTTAAAGTCAAAGAGTTCAAGAGAAGCAGAGAAGGGGGTAATGGATACTGACCCCCCATGCCGCTTCCGTTGGAAAAGGGGCGTGGTTTAAGTAGCCCAGTTGCTCCACCACTTTCCATTATGCCCTGCCCCTTTCCCTGCAAGGGTTCAGGTGAGTGCAAAACGCCTTGGGGTGCAGCAAGCTTTGGGGAGGGGCTGGGGGAGGATGCAATGCCAGTGGGATGATGGAGGGGGAGATAGAAGGCAGCGAAGCTGCTGCGCAGGTGGGGGAGGGAAAGAGACCCCCCCCAAAAAATGAAGGGAGGTGGGTGTGCAGCTGAGGGCCCCCCCTTTCGAGTATTCTGAATAGCATTATGGATACTATAAACACATGCAGAAATACAAACGTTTCCTAAATTTCAGCTGTGTTCCCTGCATTCCAGGGGGTTCAATAAGCTATTTCTTAATAGGTTTAATTGGGTGTGGTGCTTCCTCTCTGCATGTCATTCCTTGAACAGCTTCCTGTGCAAAGATAAGGCTTGCTTCCATTGCTCTGTTCATTTGTGCATTTGACTAGTGTTGTGTGGAGGGAAATGCAACCACTGGGCTGAAAAATGTCCCCCTCCTGCCCTCCTGTGTTTGAAATTCTAGAATAACAAACTGCCTCTTTCCCCTCAGCTGCTATGTCTGTTTGTGACATCACAGGAGACCATGCATAGACAGGGCTGAGGAAACTAGGCCTCAAGGCATTTATAAATAAACAAAAGGTGACTGAGGAGCCTCCCCCCCCCTTGTGACACGTGTGGCATGTGGACTCCATGGCACCCTAAGATACCCTCCTAGCACCCACCAAGGCCCCCTCACCCTCCCATTTTAAAAAAGTTTCCCCAAAATCTTTCATTTTTACAGAGCTGCAAGACTGTTTTGGCAGTTGCGGGATTGGTGTTATATATTTATTTATATTACCCTTCATGAGAGATAAATAAACTGGTTCCTTTGACAAGGTCTCTGGATCCTTTTAAATAAAGTGATCTGGACAAAATGGGTAAATTAGGAAACATTTTTATTATACACACTTGCAAGTGGGGTAACCCAAGATCAGGCACATCTTCATCAGGAAAAACACAGCTTATAAAGTTGCTTGTCCGGCCGCAAGTCCCTCCTTCCATGCCCACAAGAAGCAGCATACCAGGTTACAGAAGTATCGCGTCTGCCTTATTAACATTTTACCATTCCACTTCCCATGTTAATCAGAATACAATACAAAACAAAACAATACAATAAAATACAATACAAATACCTTTATTGGCATTTCATGTTAAGACATTTCAAAATGGCATGAGATACAAAAGTCTGTCTTCTTCCTGTTTCCTGTTTTCGAGAGATTTCAATGGGGAAATCCTTTCGATTCCACAATAATAAGAGGCAGTGGGGTGAGGGAGGCCAGGGCCACATCCACACCATTTAAAGCGCTATGAAGCCTCTTTAAACACTCATGGCTTAAACACCCCCAAAGAATCTGGGAGCTATAGTTGGAAAAGGGTACCGAGAGTTGTTAGGAGACCCCCTGTTCCCTGCCAAGAAGGGAACCCTACCCCTACCCCTACCCCTGATGCTAACACTAACTCTAACCCTAATGCTAACCCTTAACCCTTAACTAGAGCTGCAATTCCCAGAGTTCCCTGGCAAGAAGGGAACCCTAACCCTAACCCTAACCCTGTCCCCTAACGAGCTACAATTCCCAGAGTTCCCTGCCAAGAAGGGAACCCTAACCCTGCCCCCTAACTCGAGCTACAATTCCCAGAGTTCCCTAACAAGAAGGGAACCCTACCCCTACCCCTGGGGCTAACCCTAACTCTAACCCCAATGCTTTAACCCTTAACTAGAGCTACAATTCCCAGAGTTCCCTGGCAAGAAGGGAACCCTAACCCTACCCTAACCCTAATCCTAATCCTAATCCTAAACCACCCTAACAACCCTCCGTCCCCTTAACAACCTACAGTTCCCAGAATCCTTGAGGGGAAGCTATTCCTGTTTAAAGCGTCTTCATAGCACTTTCAATGGATGGTGCGCCTAATGTGGCCTAATGTTTCCTCCCTCATTTTCTTCTCTCTCCCCACTGCCCCATCACTTGCAATGCAACAGATGTCCACCTGCAGTCTCCCTTCAAGGCTCCTTCTCTCAGGTTTGGCCACGGCCTTGTCCATTGCTCACTGCCAGAATTTCATGTTCATTTCTCTGATATAAATAGGGATGTCCTGCGGTTCTCTTCATGACTTTGAAGGCTGAATTTGGGGAAAACCTCACCGGCTCCAGACATCCCTGTAAAGCAAAGGCAAACAGGTGGGTGGGATGGCCCCCATCCGACAGCGTCCCCCAGACTCCTCCTCTGTTTGGCTGCCTGTTCACAAACAAGGCTTCCAACCAGTTTGCATCCATCTCAGCCAGCGTAGCCTCGCGGCATCCACTAGCCTGAATGCAAACTCTTCTGACAACCATCCACCAGCTGCAGCCCTGCCAGGTCCATTGCCAGACATTAAGCAGCTTCAGAGCTGAATATCAGTCGCCTTCAAGTAGCGATCCCACCAGCAAGTAAACTTTGTACTTGCCTTCTTCTTGCTCCACAGCATCCCAGCACTGGGCGATTGCCTCCTTCCGCTTGCCAGCTTGCCGCCACGGGGCAGGAGACCACCTGGGCTGAGTGCCACCGAGCTGCCCATTTCTCTCTGGGGAGGGCAACTGCCGAGGCTTGCGCTTTGGCCCACATTTATACCCGCTCAGCAGCCAAATGTTTTTGTCACATCACAGTCAACCCACAGACAATGGCAGCAGCTGGGGAGGCATCACCATCACCCCCTCAGCCCTCACAGTGGTGAGCACAGCTCAGCAGCCAAAACACCCCCCTCTGAGCTATGGGGGATGGGCCCTCCAAGAGAGAACAACAACAGAACAGAACACAGAACAAAGAAGACGGAAGTGGCGCACAGTTCCTTCCGTTCCCTCACTTCCAAAGAATGGAATGTCAACACACAAAGCATGTGATCCAGTAGTCTCACACACTCTGCAGCACGGGAGAGAATGAAACTCTGGACATCCAGCTCCCCCTTCTCTGCTTCTCTTGAAATCTTTGACTTTAACCCTTCAGTGGTGTACAAACTTTTTTCAAAGAGGGTCAGATTTGATGAAGTGAAGGGCTGTGAGGGCCGACCAAAGGACCGACCAAAGTTGTTAACCTTATTTTAGGATTGAAGTTGTTGAGCTCTTTTTTAAGATTGAAGTTGTTGAGGTTTTTTAGGGTTTTTACCCCAGGAAATAAACTGCCACATGGGCCAGATTAAACCGACTGGCGGGCCAGATTAGGCCCTAGCTGCTCGCGCCAGCTCACACCTGATGGCTTTTAAAACCACTCGAGTTCCTGTACCAATAATTTAGGGATTTTCACCACTTTGTAACTAGTTCAAGTTTTACTGCCTGCACAACTACTTCTGATGAATCTGACCTTTGGAGAGTTTGTAAGTAACACAAACACATGCTCATTTTCTAAACAAGGTGTTGTTAAAATGAATCTCTTCTAGCCAAGCCAAGCCAAGCATGATGGTGGTTAAAGATTCAGAAATCACTTTGCTTCAGTTGAAGATTTATGAGCATAGAAAACCTTTTCTGCATTTCGTTATGATTTGACCCTGACCTCATTCTTCTTGGATGCAAAACACAAAGTGAGTTATGCTGTGACATCAGCTCACTGGAAACCTATAAACGCTACTCTTGTGTTTAAGTGATTCATATTCTTGCTGTGTAAAGCTTGAGTTTCATGAAGATGGATAGGAAATATGTTGGTTGCAGGAAGTATACAGGAGCAGACTTAAAAATGAAAATAAGTAGCCAAGATACTCAACTTTCCACTTTGCATTTAGGACAAGCACAATGTCTGGCTTGGAGCTGAGCTACAAATCTGTTGCAGCTGTTGCTGGATTGTGCCATTTCAGAATGCAGGGATGGAAATAATACATTTGTATGTTACAATGAAAACAAAGCTCCCTGCAGACATATCAGTTGGGGGCTTGTTCTTGGTTAGGGAAACAGTCTAGAAGAGGTATACCTAGATATATTGGTATCTGATTATTTTTTTGCTCCAGGAGTAATTACTTCAACTGTAAAATTAAGGTTTCTTCTTTCTTTTCTAAATTCACTTTTTCAAAAAGTATTTAACATGTTGCTTTCCTTAAAATTTAGTAAAAGCATAACTTGGGTTGGAAAAATTGGGCTTGGGGACATGTTATTCACACCACTTCAAAGTGCCGCACCACTCTTACCAGTATTGGGAGTAAGTTGGGCTAGTTAAAGGGGTTATTTAGTGAAGGCTAGAGAAGAATAAAGTTTGCCACTTGGTGGCATTGGTGAAGTTAACAACAAAACTACCAGACCTTTAGAAGACATCTGAAGGCAGCCCTGTTTAGGGAAGCTTTTAATGTTTAACAGACTATTGTATTTTAATATTTTGTTGGAAGCCGCCCAGAGTGGCTGGGGAAACCCAGCCAGATGGGCAGGGTATAAATAATAAATAATAATAATAATAATAATAATAATAATAATAATAATAATAATAAATTATTTGGCTGGTTTGCTTGCCTCCTTTCCCTCTCACTGTGTATGCCACAGCATGTGCCATCACAAAAGACAAGCACAGATCAACAGGAATTAAAATAGCTCCTATTGTATGTTTTTAAAGACCAAGCTAAATAAAAAAGATCTTCACTAGCTGCAGAAAAAAATTAAGATATAGCAGCAGCCAAAACACTTTATTGAGAGAGTGCCACAACTGAGGAGGCCCTCCCTCTGGCTGAAACTGCCTAATCTTTGAAGCTGCAGAAGGACTTCAGAAGGCAACCTTTATATTTGTCAGAGATGGTCCTTGGCTCTTGTAGATTGGCTCTTTCAAAATTCCTTAAGTTCTGCCTCTCTGGCTTATAAATGTTGCCTATTGTGATTTTTTAAAAATACATGTTCAAAATGCAGTTATAACAAGGCTAATGTAAGTGTTGTATTTTTAAGAACTGCCCCTTGGGGGCAGAGCATGGTTAGAGATTAGAGAAATCCGCTTCTCTCTCTGTGTCTCTCTGTCTGTCTCTCTCTCTCTGGATCTTATTGCTAATTTATTGATCATTTTGAGAACGTTTAGTTGAGCCCTAGTGAGGGATTATCGTTTCTATGTACATTGCCCTGTGAAATGTCAGGGACTGTAAGAGGGAAAGGAAATAAAATATTTCATTTCCCTTCTGTGGTCTTGCAACTCAGATTGAACTGCACCTTTTTGACCCCTGCAGCTTGCCGTGGATATGGCCATCTTCCAGAGGTCTCTCACGTTGTCACTTCCTGCCTACCTTCATTAAGGAAAAATGGCCGATTCGATGGGAAACATGACAAGATGTACAGGATTCTTCTAACCTCATTAGACAGTGAGGTTGAGGGAGTCCTGATGATGCTGATTGTAATGGAAAGCTTGGTGGAGAGAGGTCAGATAGTTGTGTCTGGAAAAAGAGATGACCGAGGCATTTAACAGGACACACTATGGAGATGTGCTGCGAATTAAGGGGCACACACAGTACAAACAACTGGGGGGAAATCCAGCACTAGGTTGGTTTTATTGGGTTGGTGGGGGTCTTGGGTAAGTGCCCTTGAGTGTAGGCCACCTTCTTTGTACGAACTCTTACCATCCTCGCTACCATTGCCACTGGCTGCTCTCATGCCAGGGAGAGTTCTGATGATGTAGGCAGGAACATCTTTTGCTTATCCTGCTTTCGGTTGGTGCTGCTTGCTTGCTTATCTCCTCTGGGCCAGATGAAGGGTGAATAAACAAGTAGCAACAACATGGAAGAGGAGGAGGCAGTGGTGAGATGTTAGACTCTTCACAGATTCCTAAACATAAAGGGCACTGGCAAATGTCTGACCATACCTACCCCTGATGCTGCTGGAAAAAGAGGGCATGAAAACTTGTAAGGAAGAGAAAGAAAGAAAAATCCCAGAATCTAGAGTTTGTAATATTTGAAAATATATTGATTCCTATTACTAGAGCAATTGTTATCCCAGGCTCAGTATGTTAGAAATGCAACAGCAGGGATCATTCTGTTAGTAACCTAAGGGTTAACTCTATTGACTGCTAGACATCCAGCCAAGAGGGCAGTTGTGGTGTAGAAGGTGTTACCTAGCAACCAGTCAGCGTGGCATGATTGTTCCTGAGGTAACTGAAGTTCTGATGCGCTGTGTAGTTCTGAAGGAGTTGAATATCTAACCCTGCTCTTAACAAGGCCTGAATTAGCAGAGACAAAACATCATCTGTCCCTTTTCCCTCAAATTATATTCTGTTTTAATTCAGTTTACACAGCAAAATGGTAGCTTCTTTTTTCTCTGGAGTCTGTCTGAGTTATTCAAGTGCCCCTGCTAGCGCTGTATACATGACCCCTCTTGTCATAATACTAGGAGGAAGGGCAGTAGCTCAGTGGTAGAGCATCTGCTTTGCATGTGTCCCAGGATCCCCAGGTAGGGCTAGGTGAGAACCCTGTTTGAAACCCTGGAGAGCTGGCTGCTGCCAGTCAGTGTAGACAATTCTGAGCTAGATGGATGCAATGGTCTGACTCTGCACAAGGCAGCTTCCTATGTTCCTATATTAGAATTCAGGGACATCTAATTAAGCCAAATGTTGGAAGGAAAAAAGGAAAGTACTTTATACAGCTCATGGTATACGCACTTCCCCAGGAGACAGTGAAGTCCACCAACTTGGATGGCTTTAAAAGAGGACTGGACAAAACCATGGAGGATAAGGAGATCAGTGCTATGCTTTATCCCTACTGTTAGAGGCAGGATTCTTCTGAATACCATTTTCTGGAAATCACAGGGGCTGCCGATTTCAGACTCTTCTTGTGTTTTATGGTTGGTCCCTGTGAGGAGAGGGTGCTGGACGCGCATTTCACCTGATCCAGCAGGGCTCTTCTTCAATCTTTATGTTATTGGCAGAAATGTTTATAGCTATGCACTCCCCAGCCCTAGCAATCTATCACAAAGGTGGATGGGTCAAATAAATAAAATAATAAAAAACATTGGTAACGGACTGGATGCAAGCCAACAAACTTGAGGCTCAATCCAGATAAGACTGTTAGTGAGTGGTTCTCTAGACCAGATGAATGAGAGTTTGTCTGCTTTTTTGGTAGGGTTACATTCCCTCTGAAAGGGCAGATACATGGGGGTACTCCTGGATCCTTTGCTGTTGCTTGAGGCTCAGGAGACCTCAGTGACCTACCATCAGTTTGAGCTGGTAGCCCAGTTTCTGAGCCTAGTTCAAATTGCTGTTTTTGACTTATAAAGCTCTAAATGACTCAGGACCGCAGTATCTCAAGAATCACCTCTCTTCATATGAGGTCCAGAGAGGCAGCAACAGGAGAATGGGTTTTTTCTGTGAAGGCTTCCCATTTGTGGAATACTCTCCCCAGGGAGGCTTGCCTGCCACCTTCATTACATATCATTAGGCAAAAACTTTCTCTATAACCAGGCCTCTGGCTGAGTAAATATTCTATGCCCTTTTAAATATATAGGGGGTGGGAGGGCGGGCGTGTTTATTGACTTGTTTTTGTTGTGTATTTTGTATTCTCATTTTGTGTTTTTTATGTTTACAACATAAAATTATGT
This sequence comes from Podarcis erhardii, assembly GCF_964252035.2. Classification (NCBI taxonomy): domain Eukaryota; kingdom Metazoa; phylum Chordata; class Lepidosauria; order Squamata; family Lacertidae; genus Podarcis; species Podarcis erhardii. Next base: position 11,443,131 of record NC_138504.1, read on the forward strand.
TTACAACATAATCTTTAGATGAAAGGCGGTATGCAAATGTAATAAATAATAATAATGATTTGAAATGAAGTGAGCCAATCTTTTTGCCTTCTGAAAGTTATTGTGTGTGTGTGTTAAGTGGTGGGTATTCTGGAAGATGGAGCTGTGTTGAATTAGAGTGCTTCTCAAACTTGCAAATCAGATTTTGAGTTTTCATTTCCATTGATGAATAGTCAATTTTGATGTGTGTAGTTCCGGAACTCCAACCTGGAATTATTCATTTTGGCAAAACATTTAATTTGCTTCACGAGCTCTCATTTTGGCTAATTCACTTTGACATCAAGGCATACATTTTTGTTTCCATTAACATGATGAAGTGTGTGTGTGTGTGTGTGTGTGTGTGTGTAGCTGCCAATGATGGCATTAAGCTACAAAGTCACAAAATTTGGAGAAGCCCAGGAATGCACTGGCAATCTTTAAGAATTTTTAAAATACTGTACATTTAAAGAGAGTATTTGTTCTGAGTATCCATTATGAGAAGTTCTCAAATGGTGGTCCACAGACCACTAGCAGCCTATGAGCTCCACGCAGCTGATTTGCAGAAGGCCCATGGAGTAATCAAGAATATCTGTACTTGATTTATTCTTTTTGATAATGGAGATGGAGGCCATATTGACCAGGACTGGATATCAAACTGTTACACTGTAGCCTATCTGCTTCCTGGTGTATCTGAGTAGGATTGTTGTGCCCAGTGGGTTAAAAATAGGATTGGACAAATCCATGAAGGTGGAATAAAGGTTGGAGGCCATATACCTCTGAATGTTGGTTCCTGGGAATCACAGGTGGGGATAGTGCTGTTGTGCTCAGGTCCCTCTTTCAGGCTTCCCATGGGGATTTGGTAGGCCACTGTATTAACAGGATACTGGACTAGATGGACTTCTTTTGGCTTCATCCAGCAGAACTCATCTTATGTTCATCTAAGGCAGTAGAGAGTGGTGCCAAGATGTTGGAGGACTTCACTGTGCATGCCACAGAGTTTGTTCTGTACAACCTAGTCAGCTACCCTTGGTTGTGGTGGAGGGTGCAATCCTGTCCACTGCCATTCTGGTTGGCTTCTGTACATGGAAGGGTGGGGGAACATTGTCCTTTGTCTCAGGTAGCAAAATTTTCTTGGGTTCTTATGATAGGTTGGCTAGTGTGTATCCATCATCATAGCCAAATTGAACTCCCAGGTTCAAAGGCAGTACAGTGGTACCTCGGGTTACATATGCTTCAGGTTACATACGCTTCAGGTTACAGACTCCGCTAACCCAGAAATAGTGCTTCAGGTTAAGAACTTTGCTTCAGGATGAGAACAGAAATTGTGGTGTGGCGGTGCGGCAGCAGCGGGAGGCCCCATTAGCTAAAGTGGTGCTTCAGGTTAAGAACAGTTTCAGGTTAAGAACGGACTTCCGGAATGAATTAAGTACTTAACCTGAGGTACTACTGTATATCCCCAAATATCAGCTGCCAGGGAGCAAAAGCATAAGAGGGGCACTACTTTCAAACCTTTCTGAAGGCATCTGGTTAGCTACCATAGGAAACATTATATAAAAGAAATTGTTTGTGTGTGTTATCCTATACAGCACCTCTTATGAATGTGTTTCTACCATCAGATGACCTCTTGGCCAACATTTTACGGAGATGTCCATGGACTTAAATTGTGTGAAAGGTTGGAACCCCAAGTTTATCAAACATTTGTAATTTTAATGTTTCTTGGACCTTTTCTACAAGTTAGTTCCACGTGGATCATTATGGTAGGTTGCTTAGAAAACAAATATCACTTGTCTCCTTCCTCCCACATGCCCCTGCCCTTGTAAGGTGGTGGTGGTGGTGGTTGTTGTTGTTGTTGTTGTTGTTGTTTTTGAGGCATTGGTTGGAGAAAGAGGATTCAGTCCATTTGCACCCACCTGCCCTGTTCCTTGGATGGTATGGATAAAGGGGAAGGGGAACAATGAGATGGGAAGAGTCCTGTGAGTCTTCTCCTCCAAACTTACACTGCTCACATGAGTGGACCATTTCTGCAAGCACTTACATTAGGAGTGTGGAACCACAGGCCTAGGGGGAGAATGTGGTCCTGCCGGCCTACTCTCAGACCATGCCCCTCTTCCCAAGCCATACCTCTCACTGGCCCTGCTTTTTTACCCTGAGTTGCGGTGGGTTTGTTTTCGGGTTTTTTTGTTTTTAAAAAATCTGTCTGGAACATTCCCTTGAACTCTGATAATGCCCTTTGCTTGCCTGCTTGGAGGATAGAGAGGGATGTGCAACTGTGTGTAGAAACAAGCTTATTGTCAATTTAAGATTTGTTGCTCTGCCTGAATCAGTTCTGAACAGAGTGTGACTAGGTTGGTGAAGTGTAGTGTAGCGGGTTTGATTGTTTGGTTTTTGGAGCTAGGTTCCATGAAACCTGAATAGTTGAAGTGGGACTTGGAATCTCCCCCTTCCAACCTTCTGCATTAGAGTATTGATTCTTATTTATTTATTTATTTATTTATTTAGGTAAGCACTATTTTCGTCAATCTTTTAGTGCTGTTTTTTTACTCCACTTGTCAGGCAAAGCAATATAAGTCATTCCTGTGACAAGCATACAGCTAACACCGTGTACCAAGCACTGACAATTAAATAAAATAATACGGATTATTAATGAAAATCTGCTGACATAACTTGGCTGGAAATGCAGGCATCCTTGTATTCTTGGCAAACTTCGCTTGTTGTTTAACCGCTTAATCCTTTTGCTTCCTGCATTTTGTAAGCCTCGTGGAAGGCTCAAATTGCCATGACTTTGTGCATTCTGGTCAGAAGAGAAGGACCCTGAGGATGATGATGGTTGGCCCCTGAAATTCCACAAGAGGTAGACTCTCAAATGCAGGCCTCAGACTTGCATGCAGGAGAAGCCTTAACAGAGAGTGAGGCTTCTATCCTTGGTCATAGAGGAGATAATTTGCTGGCTCCTGGGTCTCAGATGACTCCTTCCCTGAACTGCATGCCAGGCAAGAGAGCTTTCCACCTCTGCATTACTATGCCTGGGGTCTAAAAGAGGCCTTTCAACGTCAACCAAGAACACGTGCACTAAATATGCAGGTGTCTATTCAGAAGTGAGCCGCACTGAATTTAAGGGGGTTACTTTCAAATGGATATATGGATAATTTTTAAAGACATTACTGCTGAACAATATAGCTCTTGTTTTGCTAACCAAGTGAAAGTAATTCCTTTCTGACTTTACTGTATTCTGCACATAGAGAGAGACACAGAGCAGCACAGAAGCCTACCAATTGTTGTCAGACAGCTGGGGAAAAAACCCTTTAAAAAAGTGAAATGATGATGGTGAGAATGGTGAAAACAAATCAATTTATGTTTATCAAATAAAATGCTGCCCATTCCAAAAGTTCTGAAACAGATCTGTTCATATATCCATTTGTCCATCTATCTTATGCAGAGAGAGAGAAACAATTTCAAAAGCCAGAAAAAATGCAGGGGAAACTGTCAGGGAGACACTCTGATAGGATAGTAAAATGTGGCATCTCCAAGAGGTGTTTGGGGGGGTCACATAAAATGAAGCTGGGGACCTTTTAGGTCTTGGCCAGTGGTTGACCACCTGTGATATAAAACTTCTGTCAGATCCAGGTCGGCACTTAAGCAGAATTGCTGACTTCCTACTGATCTTTGACTATCCAGACCAATACTACTTCATTGGGAGCTATCCATGGTTCTGACTTCACCAACCAAAGTGGCCTATACCACAGTAAGCCTGCGATTTGTGCACATTTAAGTTGTGCATATTCAGCTTTACGCACATGGCATTTTAAAAAAAGTGTGTGTGTGTGTGTGTGTGTGTGTGTGAAAAATAGGAGGGATTCCAGGAAAAATAATTTTAGCAATTCCAATTGACTATATCCAATTTTGTCTTTTGGCACAATCTCCAGAACATAACCCCTGTGTAAGTTGAGGGTTTATTGTATAGATTCCAGCCCTGAACTGGAGATAAATTACATAGGCCTAGGGTGGTGTGGATTGTCATTTGAACTGGAGGGACCTGGGTTCAAATGATTACATAGCCATGAAGTTCACTCCAGGGGTTAGTCTTTCACCTGCTGTATTTTAGCCTTGTTGTTTAGTCGTTTAGTCATGTCCGATTCTTTGTGACCCCATGGGCCAGAGCACACCAGGCACTCCTGGGCCTACTCTGAGTAGAACTTAGCAACAACCCCATATGTCACAATGTTAAGACAACAACAATGTGCTTTTCTTACATTTTTATATTGTATATATGTTTTACCGTGTTAAAAAAAAAAAGAATATATATATATATATATATTTGTTGTTGTTGTTCTTTAGTCATTAGTCATTCAGTCATGTCCAACTCTTCATGACCCCATGGACCAGAGCCCACCAGGCACTCCTGTCTTCCACTGCCTCCCGCAGTTTGGTCAGACTCATGTTGGTAGCTTCGAGAACACTGTCCAATCATCTCGTCCTCTGTCGTCCCCTTCTCCTTGTGCCCTCAATCTTTCCCAACATCAGGGTCTTTTCCAGGGAGTCTTCTCTTCCCATGAGGTGGCCAAAGTATTGGAGCCTCAGCTTCAGGATCTGTCCTTCCAATGGACATCACTATTGGGAAAACCATAACTTTAACTATACGAACCTTTGTCGGCAAGGTCTCTGATTTTTAAGATGCTGTCTAGGTTTGTCATCACTTTTCTCCCAAGAAGCAGGCGTCCTCTAATTTCATGACTGCTGTCACAATCTGCAGTGGTCATGGAACCCAAGAAAGAAAAATCTCTCACTGCCTTCTATTTGCCAGGAGGTCCTGGGACCAGTGGCCATGATCTTTGTTTTTTTGATGTTGAGCTTCAGACCATATTTTGTGCTCTCTTCTTTCACTCTCATTAAAAGGTTCTTTAATTCCTCCTCACTTTCTGCCATCAAGGTTGTGTCATCTGCATATCTCAGGTTGTTGATATTTCTTCCGGCAATCTTAATTCCGGCTAGGGATTCATCCAGTCCAGCCTTTCGCATGATGAATTTAGCCTAGTCATCCTCAAAGGGTTGTTGCAAAGATAACATGAGAAAACCTTATGGAAGCCATTCTGAACTCCTTGGAGAAAGGGTGGGATACAACTGTTTTGTATTTTTTAGAAAGCACATACCTCCTTAGACTTTTCCATTTGTAAATGCAATCAGTTAGATTGAATTAATCGAATAAAAAACAGGCAGCGAATCAGCCTTTTTTTAAAAAAAAAAAAGACAAAAAGACTTTAAATGGCTGACAGCCTTAGGAGGACAGAAACCATTTTGAATTTTGTTTTTCCTCAAGAAGGAAGATAATTGTGTTCTGAAAAGCTTGAAGGCTGTTATTGCTGTTTCTGGATTTTTATTTTTTTCATGTAAAGAAAGGATGTTGTGTTTGAAAATCACAGTGGGACAGCCATGACAGTGGGACAGTCAGATACTTAATTTAAAATGAATACAGTTGTAAACTTATTTCTAGAGTGATATTAATCAGTATTATTCCTCCTTGATTTATCTTGTGAAAATAAACTGGTTAAATGTTATAAAATATTTATACCCCAGCTCTGAATTACCGGAATCCATGAGGCAAGTTGCAAAATAAAGTCACAATAAAACTTTAAAACAGGGTCATGGAACCTTTCTTTCAGCCTGAAGGTTGTATTTATATATTCAGCAATGTATTTGCTACTTATCGCCGGGAGCTACTCCCAGAATTAACCTTTCCCCTCTAGCTCAAATTGCAGCCTGTCTAGTTTTCATTCTGCCTCGCCTCACCTTCTCTGTTCTCTTCCACTTATAAACTTCCTGGGACTTGATTTTATTTGAATGAGCCAGAAGAAGAATGTGGTGGGAGTCAGCTGGAGCTGCAACACCTGCATCCTCCTGACTCTCCTGGCTCTTGTTGGATGAAGAACTCAAACTTGGATTATTGGCCAACAACTTCAGCACGGCAAGGGTTAAAGGCACAACAGGTGTTAAGCATGGCTAAGCTAACTTAGACATTTATCTGACCATCGACACATGCGCCTGGCCTCCTGCTTTAAAAGAGCAGGGTGGGCACAACTTTAGCGTGGCAAGCAAAAAAAAATAATCTTTGGATTGAGCAAGCTAATGGGCAATCCTTCAAGAGGGCTGTACCTGAGCTGTCTGATCATGTTGGAGCTGGTGTCTCTGTGCCCTAGGTGATAGAGCAGGAGGAGACTTCTCTTCTGGCACCTATCCTGTGGGTGGGGAGAGTACTGAGGTGAAGCAATGGGAGTGTCTGATAGTACATTAGTGGGCTTCTCTTCTGACAACCTGCCTGACCCTTCCCTGGGGTCTGACACCTGTGGTGTCCTTCCCAGATAATTCTGCAGCTTTCCAGGCACCATATATGACCCAGCCCAGCCCATTGTGTCCCTCTTCAGAATCATCAGGCTCCATCTCTTCAAGCTCCCCCACTCTTCTTCTTGATCTGACCAGGCCCTCCAAGACATATCCATGGAAATAATGGCACTGCAAGGATCATTCCTTAGTTTGTATACCAACTATACAGTTGTCAACCTTCATGTGTTGTTAGCCTTCACCTCCGATAATCCCTGGTCACTGGCCATGCCTTCTGGGGTTGATGGGAGTTGGAGTCTAGCAACATCTGGAGGGCCTTTGGCTACCCACCAATGATGTACACATTAATAGTTATTCCCATTCTCAGTGTACTGGGCCTAATGGCACCACACACCCACAAGAGAGACATGTCAGTAGGCTCAGGGGACAAAAATATATATGATGTTTTTAAAGAAACCCCCAGAACAGTCCAGGGAATATGGATTACTCTTGTGGGGGGAGGTGGGGGGCGACAGAAAACCAGGGGAATGGAATGGAATATCTTTGAAAAGGCCATAACTGGTTGGCATCCTGAACAGAACTACTCCACATTGGACCATTTTTGTTGTGGGTCTTGCCTGTATTCATCTAATGCTTCCTTGGTTTCCAAGCAATTTGCAGAGTTATAATCAATGCAGGAGGCCAGACTTCTATTAAAGACCTTTGAATCATTTCTCCCTTTCCTCTGTATTATTACTTTCAAGACACGAGGTGAAGGATTGTGAAATGTTAACCTTCTGTATTTCTCCAATCAGATGCTGCAACATTAATTGCAAACCTCTTGATCTTCTAGAGGTGTTGAATAGAATTCAGTTGATGAATGAAATGGTGATAATTGGTTAATGGCTTATATTGCCCCCATTCTACTCTCCCCAGCCTTTTATCTTAATTGTCCGCTGAAGTGCTCTGACTAACTCTTTCAACCCCCCACTTTACCTCATGTTTCTTCAATTAATTTCAGAGACTAACCTTCCCTTGTCAAGATGCTGGCCCTCAAAACTTCTGTATTTTAATGCATGGTTATCCTTTTGCTTGGGGTTTAGTCCCTAGCCTTGCAGAAATGAGGCAGGCAGCTACATTCTCATCATTGATGACACATACAGGTTATGAACAGCATTCCCAACCTGGTGCCTTCTGATTATTTCGAACTCCAACTCTCTTGAGCCCCAGCCAACGCACTGTAGTCCAAAAAGAAAATGACTGTGCTGACTGGGGCTGATGGGAGTTGGAGTCCAACAAGACTGGGCAGAGGTTGATTTACGGCAGTGTGTGTGGTGTGCTTGCACCAGGCGTGCAGCCAAGGACTTTTCAAAGCCCGGTAAGCACTTGCCTGGCTTTGGGAAGGAGACTTTGGAAAGGAGGACCCTCATACTATGCTGCAAGGCCATTTAATGCCCTCCCCCAGCCCTTGTGGCAGCACCTTAAGCTGGGCTTTGGGAGGGCATGAGGGCTTTGACAGGGTCCTTTAGGAAGGAGGTAGGAGGGCTCTAGGGACGTGGCTGGCGCTGTGGTCTAAACCACAGAGCCTAGGGCTTGCCGATCAGAAGGAGTGAGCTCCCATTGCTCGGTCCCTGCTCCTGCCAACCTAGCAGTTCAAAAGCATGCCAAGTGCAAGTAGATAAATAGGTACTGCTCTGGTGGGAAGGTAAACGGTGTTTCTGTGCGCTGCTCTGGTTTGCCAGAAGCGCCTTTGTCATGCTGGCCACATGACCTGGAAGCTGTCTGTGGACAAACACTGGCTCCCTCAGCCTATAGAGCAAGATGAGCGCCGCAACCCCAGAGTTGTCAGTGACTGGACCTAACGGTCAGTGGTCCCTTTACTTTTACTTTTAGGAGGGCTCTAGGACCCTGCTAGAGCCTCACGCCTATTTCCCAAAGCCCAGCTTAAGCTGCTGCTGCAAGGGCTGAGGGGAGGGCATCAATTGGCCTTGCACAGGGCAGCATAGTACCAGGGTCAACCCCAGGTTGTGGAAGGATGGTCAAATGAGAGGCAGATTAGAGCAGTGCTGGAGAAGCTGTGACACACCAGGCCCCAACTCCCATAATCCCTAATCAGTAGCCATGTTGATTGGGGCTGATGGGAGCTGGCCTCCACTGTCAAGGGTTCCATGCCTCTATCAGGATCTGGCGTGGTTTGGTAGCCCCAGATGAATGAGGAGGAGGAGGGAGGAGGAGGAGCAGATGTTTGGGGCTGGAAGACTGGCATCCGTGGATGGCAAAAGGAGGTCTTCCACTTGCGACTCTAGATGTCCGAGAGAGGAAAGTAGATCTGGTGGCTCTCTTCTCAACCCTGCTACTGGAGTGCAGAGTCACACTGGGGAGTGGGGAGGACTTTGACCAACCAGTCGGAGGGGCTGAGCAGGAGGAGGTAGCAGTGGAGCTGAAGGCAGAGGGGGTAGGACACAGTCTTGTCACTGAAAACCAGGTGCCACCTTCATAGATGGTATCAGGTGCATCTGCAGATGTGCATGCAGCAGACTTGTTGCAAGAGAGCTATGGGTGACCTCAACTTTAAAAGCTTGGTGGGATGGGTGTGTCAATTGTTGTGACATCTTCATAGCTTCATGAACCTCTTGCTTTGCTCATGTACTTTTGGCATGGATACTGACTTCTGGACCTTATGCTTGCTGTTGAACCTGTACTGCTATTAGCCCGAATAAAGATCTCTCACTTATTCTTAAGTAAGAGCCATTATTTTGGGGTTTTGGGATCGGAGTCTGACAGGTTCCCCATCCTTTGATTGTGAGCTTGTATTCTTATCAGAAAAGCATAAGCAATAGGACAGCTTGGTGGTTTTGTACTTCCTGCCATTTTATAGTTCTTCAGCAAGCTTTCCATCTTGCTTTTTTGCTTGCCTTAACTTTAACAGAGTTATTTTGACTAACAAATGCATTTTTATGCTAAATGTGCACTAGTATATGGATTTTTGTACACATTACGTAGCTGGAGAACTGCATGGCAAAATTCAGAGAAAGGCAAATTTTAAAGGATGACTGTGTTTTGGTTCACATATTGTTTTGGAAAATGAGAATTAGGTAGATTCACCTCTGAATACAAACTGAACTGAATGCTTTCCATATCCTTACCTGTACTTTTATCAGCTGTGCTGCAGAGGTAATTTCAGTAGATACAGATAGCTAGGCAAGAAAGAAAGAAAAATCTCCATTTGCTGAAGTTCTTCCATATACCCCACAATTAAAGGCAATCCCTCATGGCACATGTTTGTTGTGCATGGCATAGCATTTGCAATCCTTATCTTTGAGCTGGTGTGGCTAGGAAACTGAGCTACAGATCAGGAAGTCCCAGCACCAGCTTTTCGTATTTGCATTGTGGAGGGAATCATATTGATCTACCTTACACATTTGTTGGAAGACAGGGTGGTTAACTAGTGGGTCTCCAAATGTTGCTGGACTTCACTTATCATCTCCAGCATGGCCAAGGGCAACTGTGGTCCAGCAATATTTGGAGGGCCACAGGCCCTCCATTCCTGCTTTATAAGTAGTAAATACATGCTAAGCATTGATGGTTTTTGTTCTGCTGAAATTTTTTCAGACACAATGCAGAAACAGAAGGAACTTTTCTTCAGCTATCTGTATCTTTTAGAATGTTATTAAGTTGTGACAGGTGCTCTAGGTTCCTCCCCACCCTTACTGTGTGATCAGCAGAATGGCTTCCCTAATACAGCCTCTCACTGAACACTCTGATTCCTATACCAGTTGTGTCTCATGTCCATTTTACAGCAAAGGCAGGGATCCTGTAGCTCTCCTGATATTGCAGGACTGCCGTTCCCCTAATCTCTGATGGTTTTCTATGCTAACTGGGGCTGTTGGGAATTGGAACCCACCATCATCTGTAGTACTAAGAGTACTTCATCCCTATTTTATAGTTTTTACTTGGTTAAAATAATCCCTGTATGTTTGACAACTGCAGTATTTGAATATTAGCGTTAACTACTACACTTACACAATTTGAGAGCTGGAATTGGCTCTTCTAAATCCAGAGGTGCATTTAGCCACAGCTGGTGCCATGTTTTATCTCTGCTGGCAAGATGAACTCTCAGTGTGAGCTCTCAGGCTTTTGCCCATTTGGTTCATGTATGGTAACGAGGCGAATATATCAAGGTACACAGCTCCTGTCAGCTTGGTTTTCTAAAATGGATGATCATTTCAACAATACCCTCCTTTTGTGGATTGCTCCTGTCAGGGAATTGGTTGCATGTTAGGCTTTGATTTATTACAGAATGTATCAAAGACAATTTAATTTTGCTTTAATGACAGGGAAGCAAACAAATTAGAAGCAGATGTATTAATTTACAAAAATAATTTTCTCTTAGTGTTGGCAATTGCACAGTCTGGCTAACGATTAGTATTGACTCATGTCATAATATTGGCTGCTATTGTCATCTTGATTTATTGTTGCACCAGTGTTCATGGGTGAATGTGTTAAGCACGCATACACAATTTTAGGTAACAGAGAGAAATATTGTTTACATTTTCCTGCTCATTTTGTCATTGTTTAGGTAGATGGAAGGTGTTCTTCCATTTTGGTCAATTAGCAAAGAAGGTCTTATCCATTATTACCAATAACATTTTGCAATATGACTGTAATCAAAAGGAGCATCACACACTTGTAATGGAGTCTGATGCTCATGGTCATCCCACCATCAAAGCTCTTGCAACATGGGAGTTGTGCTTAACATTGCTGTTTTACCTGACACCTGAAGATTTCAGCAGCATGGAGAGTGTGGGACTGTACCTGGAATAGTCAAAACTTGCATGTGGAAAGCCTTTTGTTCAATCCTTGACATACTCAGTTTAAAAAAAGGAACAAGGAGCAGGTGATTATAAAAATGCTGGTATCTGAAACCTTGGTAAGGCAGTGAATAGATAATATTTACTTAAAGTTTCCAGACCTTCAAATTCTAAGTCTCCTTTCCCCAGTTCTGTCTCACTGGGAGTAAGTCCAAAACACCAGGGACAGTCAGTTCCTTTCAGAGATGCCTCGCAGTTTCAGTAGAGGCTCTTCCCACAAAAAATTAAGAATCTTCAACTTTAGTGCCCTAGGAAGGCTTAAATATAGGACTCAGGAGCAGTGGGCAGGGTAGACAAACATACATTGTTGATATTTGTTGTCAGGCCACATCCAGTGGCAGTTATAGAGGACCAGCTTGATGAAAACCTCCAACAGGGAAGCAAGGACCACCTTTCTCCAATCTTTAGGCAGCAGCTTACCCATCCTATTTCTTGTGTTTTCATTCAGTTTCTTCTTCATCTCTCAGGTTTTATATATCCTCCCTGTCTCCCTTCTGTTCCTTTTGCTAAAGACATAGCAGCTGGGCTCCTTCCCGGCCATCAGGCACCTGCTAGAGAGTGCTCCACCCTTCTTCTACAGGTGGAGTCTCCAGGCAATTTCCATATGTGGCCTGTTCAGGAGTCATTACCTGGTTGGTGCCTGCTTTTGCAGATCAGGGCTCACTTAAAGCACTAGATGCCAGCAAATGACCAGCAAGCCCTGATGGCCCATTCCTCACTTGCTGCATATCGAAGTAAAAATAGAAGCATCCTGTCATGATCATATTAATTCAGTAATGGAGCACAGCAACACTATATTGCATTCCAAGAGATCCACTTACTCTAACAAAGCACAGGACTGGACTGAAGCCTTTATTCCACCACCTGACAGACTCAATCCCTTCCTTGAGGCCTTAAATGGATAGGCCTCTGGCTTAGATCCTACTCTACCTTTCTGACAATTCCTTCCAGTTTCATTGCTTGCAGATGGCTTGACGTGTGGGTTGTATGGGTGGGCAGGATTCCCTGTGGAAGCCCATGCTCTAAAACAATGGACTTCAGAGGCCCTGATTTAGGGTTCCCGGGTTAGGGCCCCCAAAACCTTTGGAGATCATGTTGAAGCCAAGGTGCTGGGATTCTAGCACCTCTGCAACTGGTACAGCAGGTCTGAAGGATCTGGCTGGCCCTTTCTTTTCTGAGTTAGAGTCAAAGAAGGGTGCTGCTGCTAATAATAATAATAATAATAATAATAATAATAATAATAATTTATTATTTATACCCCGCCCATCTGGCTGGGTTTCCCCAGCCACTCTGGGCGGCTTCCAGCAGAACACCAAAATACAATAACCCATTAAACATTAAAAGCTTCCCTAAACAGGGCTGCCTTCAGATGTCTTCTAAAAGTCTGGTAGTTGTTTTTCTCTTTGACATCTGGTGGGAGGGCGGGTGCCACTACTGAGAAGGCCCTCTGCCTGGTTCCCTGTAACTTGGCTTCTCGCAGTGAGGGAACCACCAGAAGGCCCTCGGCACTGGACCTCAGTGTCCAGGCAGAACGATGGAGGTGGAGATGCTCCTTCAGGTATGCTGGACTGAGGCCATTTAGTGCTTTAAAGGTCAGCACCAATACTTGATGAGGCATAGTACTAAATTTGTTTGGATTGGGATGAAGCACTTCTGTTTCCTTTTGCAATATTTATTATGGGTTGTATCCAGTGCTAGTTGTACTCAAGAGTAGACTCACTTAGGTTCATTAATTTCAGTGGACCTACTCTGAGTAGAACTTAGCAACAACTCCATATGTCGCAATGTTAAGTCAACAACATGATGTGCTTTTCTTACATTTTTATATTGTATATATGTTTGACTGTCTAAAAAAATTGAATATATATATATATATATATATATATATATATATATATATATAGTTGTTGTTGTTGTTGTTGTTTAGTCGTTCAGTCGTGTCTGACTTTTCGTGACCCCATGGACCAGAGCATGCCAGGCACTTCTGTCTTCCACTGCCTCCTGCAGTTTCGTCAGACTCATGTTGGTAGCTTCAAGAACACTGTCCCACCATCTTGTCCTCTGTCATCCCCTTCTCCTTGTGCCCTCAGTCTTTCCCAACATCAGGGTCTCTTCCAGGGAGTCTTCTCTTCTCATGAGGTGGCCAAAGTATTGGAGCTTCAGCTTCACGATCTGTCCTTCCAGTGAGCACTCAGGGCTGATTTCCTTAAGAATGGATAGGTTTGATCTTCTTGCAGTCCATGGGACTCTCAAGAGTCGCCTCCAGCACCATAATTCAAAAGCATCAATTCTTCGGTGATCAGCCTTCTTTATGGTCCAGCTCTCACTTCCATACATCACTACTGGGAAAACCATAGCTTTAACTATACGGACCTTTGTTGGCAAGGTGATGTCTCTGCTTTTTAAGATGATCCTAGCGATCTCTGCTGTAAATTATGCCATGACTACAGCTCTCATTTGCCCTTCATATCCAATCTGGCTCCATTTCTTTAATCTGTGCTTCAAGCATGATAGAGATCATGGACATTACTTCAGGGCTGCATCATGTGGCACTCCAGGAAGCAGTAAAACAATTAGGATGCAAATATTGTCAGCATTTCATTATGCTGTGGCTGGAGATTCATGCCTGCACCGATATGCTGTGTTCCAAACCAAAAAGGCTTCTCCTATAAAATTGATTCACCGATTCCAAGGAGCCATTTCAGAAGCCTGCTCCCAATGTTGTTGGTAATAGAAAAATAAATGCAGAGTAAATAGAATTTCACAGCAGTGAGACTCACTGGGAAATCATCTTTAATACATTAGAAGTAGCTTCTTTCAGAAGCAGCAAGTTGTTAAAGGGAAAAGGGAGAGAAAAGGCCCACTTTAGGCCCTGATAGGTTGCATCTAACTTGATATCTGTTTCTTTTTGGTCCTTTGTTTTGACTTAACAGTTTAAATAGCATCAGACCTTGTTCCTCCAAAGTGGTTGAGGATGTCTGCTTTAAAGGTTGCACCCTTGGAAATCCCCCCTAAACATTATTCTTAATCAGCTTTTGGAAATAATAACATTAAACCAACAGAGTTTAATTTAACTCTATGTAATAACAATAATATCAATATTACATTAATTAATCTATACCATGGAGGTATTAATGACATTGCATTTCCAGCCAATCATTTTATTTCTCCAGTGTTCACATACTGGTCAAGTCTGAATAGGTGCATTGTACCTCAGAAAGCATTGGCAACTGTCTTTATCATCAATTGGTCCTCCAATGGATGGCCCTGTGAACTGCTGCAATTGAAAAATGTTGACTTCAAGGTGATACTCTATGCTGAATAAGATCCATCTCTGGGGTTTCATCCAAGATGGCTTATTCATATGTGCAGCTCCTAAGAAGAGACTTGCTGCATATACGGCTCATGTAGTCCTGCATTCTGGTCTCACAGTAGCCAACCAAATGCTTATGTTTCCAAAAGCAGGAATGGAAGGTAGCAACACTCTCTTCACTTGTGATTCCCACCAACTGGCATCCTGCCTCCAACATCACTACTGGACAAATGCTAAGTTATAGCATGAAAACTAATATGCACACAGAACCAGCTACAGTGGTACCTCGGGTTACATACGCTTCAGGTTACATACGCTTCAGGTTACAGACTCTGCTAACCCAGAAATAGTGCTTCAGGTTAAGAACTTTCCTTCAGGATGAGAACAGAAATTGTGCTCCAGCAGCAGGAGGCCCCATTAGCTAAAGTGGTGCTTCAGGTTGAGAACAGTTTCAGGTTAAGTACGGACCTCCGGAACGAATTAAGTACTTAACCCGAGGTACCACTGTACTATAATTCAGCAAAGGAGATCCACCTGTGCAGTGCTGATGAACATCTGGATGTGCATTTTTGGCAGAAAAGGCCCATAGCCCAGTGGTATAGCACCTGCTTTGCATGAAGATGGTCCCAGGTGCAATCACTGGCATCTCCAGGAAGGGCTGAGACATTTCCCTTTCTGAAATATTTGAGAGCCACCGCCAATCAGTTTAGCAAATACTGAGCTATATGGATCATGGATGCTCCTCTGTGTCATGACCTCAACATACAACAGTGACCCAGACATGGACAGAGAGGCTGTTGGACAGGGGTGCTAAGTGAAGAGGCACTGGGACCAAGCCCTACCATTTAACCACCCCCCCAAAAAAAACCCCACACACAACAACTTGGGAGCTCTTGAGACTCCCAAGCCTGGAAACTGCAACCCTCAAGGGCCTCACTCTCAGAGAGAAGGAAGTGTTAATCTTCAAGACAAGTGACTATGTACACACTGTAAAGCACATTCAAAGCACAGTTACATCTGGGCACTAGTTTATTAAGGGGCTGCTGGGAATTGTAACTCTCTGAGGGGTAAACTACAGCACCAAGAATTATTTGAGGGAAAGTGTGATTTGGAAGTGGTTGAAAGGTGTATCATGTATGCAATCAAATATGCTTCATTTCTCAAGGGAATGGGGACCGAGAAAGTCGGACAGGTGCAGGGAGCATGCAGGGAGCATGCAGCTTGGACTCTGTCCAAGGTCCTGAAAGATCTTCTTCAAACTGCGCTTGCTGGTATGTGGGATTCTTGTTCCTACTCGTGCCACTCATCAGACCTGCAGTCTCCTGCTTGTGGGATTCACTATACCAGAACTGGACATCCTGTACTTTGCTTCTTCTTTTTTTGTTACTGAACTGCTAATAAAGCAACAGATCTGTCTGGAAAGGGAAGCAGATTCAGCCCATTGATCAGGACAACACTTGCGTACCTAATTCCTCCCTTCTTTTTCTGGTCTTCTGTCCTCTAGTGATTGCTCAGGTAGAGTTATTTATCATCTTGCTTCCACAGGCACCACATCATCAGAGTGATGTAGCTCTTGTGATTTAATAGCCATTTTAGGGAGTCTGGCAGACTGCATCCCAGAAGGAGCAGGAAATGCATTCCATCAAGCTGTTTGACAATGGAGCTGGGATGTAACAAATGAACAAAACTCATTTGGCATGAAACTGATTTGGCTGGAGAAGCAAGTCTTCACCTCTGTGATGAGACAGCAAAATGTGTCCACTACCCTTTCCACAGGTAATGCACTTGGGAGGCAAAGAGTGATGGGATGAATGCAGGACTAACAGTGCAAACCTATCCATGCCTGGGTTCAACAGGACTTATCCCAGGTAAGAATGGATAGGATTGCAGTCAAGGTTAACTCAGGTGTCATCTACACTATAAATTTAAAGTAATATCACATCAATTTTGGACCATAAAGAAGGCTGATCGCTGAAGAATTGATGCTTTTGAATTATGGTGCTGGAGGAGACTCTTGAGAGTCCCATCGACTGCAAGAAGATCAAACCTCTCCATTCTGAAGGAAATCAGCCCTGAGTGCTCACTGGAAGGACAGATCCTGAAGCTGAGACTCTAGTACTTTGGCCACCTCATGAGAAGAGAAGACTCCCTGGAAAAGACCCCGATGTTGGGAAAGATTGAGGGCACAAGGAAAAGGGGATGACAGAGGATGAGATGGTTGGACAGTGTTCTCGAAGCTACCAGCATGAGTTTGACCAAGCTGCGGGAGGCAGTGGAAGACAGGAGTGCCTGGCGTGCTCTGGTCCATGGGGTCACGAAGAGTCGGACACAACTAAACGATTAAACAACAACACATCAATTTAATGGCTTTCCCCAAAGAATCCTTAAAATTGCAGTTTGTTAAGGGTGCTGAGAGGTCTTGGGAGATCCCTGTGCTTCTCACAGATCTACATTTCCCAGAGTTCCCTACAAAGAGGGATTGACTTTTAAACCACTATGCAGACTAGCTCTAAGAGGTGAATAGGTGTCTCTTAACAACTCTTTGGGAGAAGCTATGGTGGCATGATGGGGACGCAGGTGGCGCTGTGGGTAAAACCTCAGCGCCTAGGACTTGCCGATCGCATGGTCAGCGGTTCGAATCCTCGCGGTGGGGTGTGTTCCCGCCGTTCGATCCCAGCGCCTGCCAACCTAGCAGTTCGAAAGCACCTCCGGGTGCAAGTAGATAAATAGGGACCGCTTACCAGCGGGAAGGTAAACGGCGTTCCGTGTGCTGCGCTGGCTCGCCAGATGCAGCTTGTCATGCTGGCCCAGTGGCGTAGCGTGGGGGGTGCAGGGGGGGCCAGCTGCACCGGGCACAACATCTGGGGGTTAGGGTTAGGGTTAGGGTGCGCAAATCCACGGGTTAGGGTGCGCAAATCCATGGGTTAGGGGGCACAAATCCACGGGTTAGGGGGCGCAAATTACTTGTCTTGCCCCGGGTGCTGACAACCCACGCTACGCCACTGGCCACGTGACCCAGAAGTGTCTGCGGACAGGGCTGGCTCCCGGCCTATAGAGTGAGATGAGCGCACAACCCTAGAGTCTGGCAAGACTGGCCCGAATGGGCAGGGGTACCTTTACCTTTACCTTTATGGTGGCATGATACTGCTTTAAATGCATAGTGCTGATGGGGCCTCATATGGAGATTGACAGAACTTGGTAAAGCAGTTGAAAGGGAAATATGCTTCTAAGTGCTTTACAAGCACAAAAACCAGTCACACAAACATAAAAATATAAGCATGCATAATTAAAAAACACAATAAAACAATTCCATCAAAATATTAACATATAAGCAGCCATGATTGAAACATGCAATAAAAACAATGCAGCAACTGAAACAGGTGACTCGGGTCAAGAGATCAAGGGGATGCCTGTATAAATCAGGTGTAGCTGGATATCATATTTTCTTTCTTTCTTCTTTGAATATATCTTCTATACTGTGGTTCTGAAAATGCAGGACTAAGGGCTCGTCCAAACTTTGCTTGTCCTGCACCCAGAAATCATGGGTCTGAGAGGTTTTCTGCTTGTCGTATGATTTTTATACATGGGTCAGGGCGGTTTTCCATTTGCCCAGCTGCTTTCTCCTGGAAAACCTGCTCTTGACCACTGAAATGAGCAAATGTCAGTCCACTGAGAACCTGATTGACATTTGCTTTGGTTCAACAGTAATGAGGTGGTTTTCTAGGGGGAAAGTGGTGGGACTAGCAAAAGCGTGGATGACCCTAACTCTTAGCTCTGTTACTTGTGACAGTTCTGAAATGCCACTATAGAGGAAGAAGTACCTTTTTGAATTACTGGTCAGGGCTACTTACCAGTTACTTGTATCTGTTTCTCTCTCACACCCTGCAGACTTCATTCACAAATAATGGAGTAGGAAAAAGACAAATCAGCTGCCTTTTGTCATTAGCTCCTTACTTAACAACTTCTGATCCTGTTCAGTTACAGAAGTGACAATCCAGCATAGAACACATTGCTCTTCCTATTCCCAAGAGGGGCAACATGGATGTGGGAAGGAGCCACAGCATGGTATTCTTCCATATGATCTCAGACTCATAATCCTGGGCAGCATGGGAAGGAGTTTGCCATGCTGCAGTGTCTCTGAGATCACCAAATGTAGCAGGGATTGTCAACCTTTCTGGGCCAGTGGGCACATTTTGAATTTTGAGGAAGTGCCATTAGCACCAGTTCCAAAATGGCTGCCATTGGAACAACACAGAAATGGGCGCTACACATGAAAGAGCAGAAAAAGAGACAATGCCCCCAAATGGTGCAAGTATCCATCATTAGGGGAAGATGAGGAACCTACACCAGCCACTACTGCACTTGGTCACAGAGAAAACTCCTTTTATCTCTCCTCTGTTCAGCATGAGATGCATCGGCATCCTGACATCCAGTGAAATGTGGGCGTGTTTAAGGGGGCAATTTCAATTCAGGAGGTGCCAAGGCAGCATGGACACAAACTAACCACGAAGAACAAACAGTCTCCTGTGGCTGTGGATTGTGAGGGGATCTTTACCATGATCCAGGTGGTAATGGTGAGTGCTGTGACACCCATGGGTGCTGGAGTGTCAACCCTTAAAATACAGTGCTGGAAAAGCCTCTAATTGACTTGTTAGCTACAGGAGAAGCAAGTGGCCATGTGTGTTTTATTAAGCGGAATGCTGTTTTCACTGCTAAATTGCTTAGTTTGGCAGCGGAAATTAGTTCTACTGCTGCCTTTAAAGAACCATTCGGCAGATTAGCTGTGTTGATCTCCTGTATTCTGTCTCCATGATATTCCTTTGAAATAAATTTTCATTCTTAAAGTCATTCATCAAGGTGGGCGGGCTTTGTATAAAAAGGCTGCAGCACTGTCAGTCACTGTGACTCGTTTCCAAAGTTGCTTGCGAAGTCATCTTATATCCTGTTGCACAGAGAAGACAATGCTGTGGAAATGAAAAATGAGTTTGTGTAAAAAGTTATCTTCCCTCAAAGAGACTACGGAAATAGCATTTCACAGCAGGGTTTATTACTTTCCCTTAAGATATATAGACATGTGTTATCAGTTTAATGCAGCGATTGGACTCAGCCTCATGGAGCAATAATATCGCTTTCAAAGTCAAAGAAAGAGTTTAGCTGGCTTTTATGAAATTGCTTGCAGACTGACCCTGCATGTGTTTACTTGGGAGTAAGTATCATTTAGTTCAATGGGGCTGACTGTCAAGGAAGCATGCACATAATTAAACCCTCTTTTGTAAGCTGGGATTTGTGTTCTGTGAACCTCTAGTCTTATTGAGAGCTTTGAGGGTCATGTTTCTTGCTAATTTCTAGACCCCAAAATTATGACTGAAACAGGTATTTCTCTCTCTCTCTTTTTAATATCAACTGCCATTTTCTCTCTCCAGTGAAATGCTAAGGTATTCTAAATGCAAATACCAAAAGGAAGAAATAAGATGCATTGCATCTCATGTGGTAGGCATTATAAACTAGTCATACTTTGTGTATGGAGGTTATTTAAGTAAAAGATAACATGTCATCTGCTAGCAGGCAAATAATTTTTTTTTTTTAAATCATGAGAATTTCTTGCATTGGAGAATTTTTTTTAAAAGAAATGTTAAGGCACCAGGGACTTAACAGGGTTTAAAACTGATTCTTCAGGAATTCTTTTCAATACCATTTGTCTTTGACATGCTACAAAGAACAGGAGGGAGAGTCAGCCACTCTTTTGATTGCCCTAGATAAACAGCTGTTGCCTTTCCTATGTTGTTGAAATTTTGATGGGAAAATATTTGGGGCAGGGAACTAATTTTTCTGCCTTCATATAACCTTGTAAAGGGCCCTATACATTGATGGTAGTGAATGAATGAATGAATGAATGAATGAATAATAATAATAATAATAATAATAATAATGGTTAACATTTGGCTAGCATTTTTAAACATACAAAGTGCTTCACATGTATTTTCTAGCTGTAATCTTCACCACAACAGAGTAAGTATTATTGCCCCCAATTTGCAGATAGAAAGACTGAGGTAGGGAGGTACTGACTTGCCTAAGGCCACTTAGTAAGTTAATGCTGTGCTAGAGGTGAGATATAAAACAGACCAAGATGAATGACTTAGTGTCAAAGTATAATGCATTGTGGAGTTTTCAAATGAGCAATCCTGTAGGGAAATCCGAGATGGCACAGCTGGATAATAGGACTGCACCATAATAGCTATAGGTCTGGCTGTCTATATACCACCTCCAGAATTAGAGGCAGCATGCCTTGAATATTAGTCACTGTGGATTGTGAGTAGGAAAGGACTCTTGCCTTCAAATTGTACTTGTGGGTTTCTGCTTGGCCAGAAGCAGCTCACTGGACGAGGCAGAGCTGCTGCACGAATTTCCTGGCAGACTGGTCACTGCTGCTTGCTGGAAGGAAAGAGGAAGGCTATGCAGCAAGGTGGTTGGTGCAGTGCAAACATGCTTGCAGAGCCAATCAGTCACTCCTGGCAGTACACTTTCACTACATCAACCTCCCTGCTGCCTCGGCATGCCCTCTCTCCCTTCCAGTAAGCACCTGATAGATTATTAGTGTAGTGGCTCTACTCCATGTAGCCAGCCAATTTTGTGGCTGGCTGCTGTGGGAAACAGGATGTTGATTTAGATAAACCCTTGGTCTGATTCAGAAGGGCTCTTCTTGTGTTAGTTATTGGACACTGGATTCATTCCTCAGTCTCAAAGAGTGTGCAGTTTGCATTGCAGTGCTATAAAACCTGCTGAATCCCTAAACCCAAGCCACACATTTTTATTTGAAGGCAGTGAATCATAAATGTTGACTCCCAGTGAAACATCAGAGCCAAATTGAGCATCTCATTTCAGACCGTACAGAGGAGCGGGGCTGCTTAAATATGCAGATTGATAAACATGAAAACAATCTTTCTATGTATACACCTTGAAATTGCTAATCTGCTGCTACAGGGCTGGCGCCTTGGAGAAATCGGAAATTATTAGAGGGCCAACGTTTATCTTGATCTGTCTATATTTAGTAAGCACAAGTCCTATAGGCATTCAACACTTCGCTGAGTACAAATTGCTACAGCTGTGGAAAATATGAAATAGATATATATTGCATGCAAAGCCAATCTAAATGCAGCATCCATCTGTTCCATAGACACAATATAAATGCACTTCTGCTTTGGTTCAAGGAAACTATTGGCTAGGCATGACATCACAAAGTTTTGTTAAGATGACTTGTAGGTTTGTGGTAAAGTCACCATGCTAGGGATAGTGGAATCTGTCAGTTTCTATCTTACTCTCCCTATTTTTCCAAACTTAAGTTTGGCATGTCCTGTTTCCACATACTCTTGTGATTTATTTATGGTCAGTATGAACATTCAATCACATTATTTTGTTAATTTCTCTTAATATAGGGATAAGAACATAAGAATAGCCTGCTAGATCAGTCCAATGAGCCGTTTAGTCCAGCATCCTCTTCTCATAGTGCCCAACCTGATGCCTATAGGAAGCCCACAAGCAGGACCTGAGAATTCATTTGTGTTCATTATTAAACTATATATGCCCTTTTTCACTGGTATGGATTTTTATACAACCCGTGTAGTTGGAGAACTGTATTGCAAAAGTACAAACCTGAAAGGAGAGCTGTGTTTTGGTTCATGCATTGATTTAGGAAGCAGAATCCAAAGAACTTCACATTAAAATGCAAACGAAGCAGATTCTTTCCCCCCCCTTTTTTTTCTTTTTTGGGGGGGGGGGCCCAGCGAGAGCTCACCGGACGCCGCTGGAACCGCGACGCTTTCCAAGGCTCGGGCCCCTCTCTCGGGGCGAACCCATTCCAGGGCGCCCTGCCCTTCACAAAGAAAAGAGAACTCTCCCCGGGGCTCCCGCCGGCTTCTCCGGGATCGGTCGCGTTACCGCACTGGACGCCTCGCGGCGCCCGTCTCCGCCACTCCGGATTCGGGGATCTGAACCCGACTCCCTTTCGATCGGCCGAGGGCAACGGAGGCCATCGCCCGTCCCTTCGGAACGGCGCTCGCCTATCTCTTAGGACCGACTGACCCATGTTCAACTGCTGTTCACATGGAACCCTTCTCCACTTCGGCCTTCAAAGTTCTCGTTTGAATATTTGCTACTACCACCAAGATCTGCACCTGCGGCAGCTCCACCCGGGCCCGCGCCCTAGGCTTCAAGGGCCACCGCAGCGGCCCTCCTACTCGTCGCGGCGTAGCCCCCGCGGCACGCATCGCCCGCGACGGCCGGGTATGGGCCCGACGAAGCAGATTCTAACACACACACACCCTGGCATTTTGTGCATAAGCATTTTAACCAATATGCACTGATCCAGGAAGAGAGATCTGTATGCAGATGCAGGCTACTGTTAGTGGATTCTTAGATCAATAGTAGAGCACATGCTTTACATGCAGAATGTTCCAGGGTCAATTTGCTGATATATTCAGTTAAGTGGACCAGGTAGCTAGTGATTGGAAGGACCTCTCTCTGAGACCCAGATGAGTCACTACTAGTCAGTGAAGGCAACACTGAGAAAAGTTGCCTGACTATAAGCCTGGTTCATATGTTCAGCTGTTAATCCACAACTCCACAGTGATGCTCATTTGAGTCCTCATTTAAGCAGACTGCACGCTCTTCATGTGGCTGGAGTGATGCCTTTCTGGAACCAAAGCATGGCACTGATTAACAAAAGCAGGCAGTGGGCTCAGTAATTTCCTGGTCTTCATGCAGAATAGCCTCTGAAGACAGTTTGGATATTTATCCTGGTCCAGAATACAGCTAGATCTAGAAATAAATAGTATCTTGCTAGTTGCCAGGAACTAGTTGCCAGGAACTGCTGCATCTGTGTGCAGCTGCCCCATGTGGTGAATGGCTGAACTACAGGTGGCAACTTCTCAAGGAAGCCTCTTCAGGCTGAGTGTGAATACTCTTGGGCAGAAAGGAGTCCAAAGGGTTTCCTGCTCCAACTCAGTCCTGGCTGAGCAACATGGTCTTCCTGAGCTTTGGTGTAGTCTTGGTTATTATTCAGTCCTGGTTTTCCCCCATGCTCCATTACTTTTTCTCCAGGTTGTGATTTGGTCCTGACTTTTGGCTTGTTCCTCAGCCCTGCCTCCTTCAGCTTCAACTTGTTCTTCATTCTTGACTTTTGGTTTACTTCACTCAACCCTGTATCCTGGTTTCTCCTCTTCAGTCCTTAGCAATGACTGGCCCCATGGCTCCTGTCTCCCCACCTGTCTCTGTGTATGGCTCAGGCACCATTCAAAGAAGTGGTTTTAACACTTGGAGGACCTAAATGGTTTTGGATTAGGGTATTTGAAGGGCCACTGATTCTCAAATAAACCTGCTCAATCAGAGGCCCAGTTCCTATCCCTCCCACCTTTTGAGGTGAACTAGCCACAGGGATATTTTGGTGGCGCTGCCTTATCAGCTCCCCCAGTGTCATGTTTGATGTTTTATTGGCTTTTCATTAGTTTATAAATGGGCTTTCAGATTGCTTTTTGTTGTTTGCTGCTGGCCCCCAAAGCAGATGTTTCAGTTGAATAATTGCTTTGTTGCTGTCTAATTGTTTGCTTTTATTTTATGGGCTTTTTAAATAGTATTACCTAAACACTCTCCAGTATGGTGCCTACTGGAGACCATGTTCTGAACCAAGCAATGCTAAATTTATGTTAACAGTAAGAGAATAAGGGAGTAAGTAAGTAATAAAATAATAAAGAACACATACAAAGGCTATTTTGCTTCTTTCTTGCACTTAATTCCTCTGTTCCATATATTACACATCTCTCTACCACGTGTGCTGATCAATCCATAGTCTTTTATCCTCTTTCACTATCTCCATCCTCTTTGGGCTGTCTCTTTCTGATTGGCAGGCCCAATTATTGCTTTCCTGTTTAAGCCCAGTCAGCAATTTTAGTCTCCTGACACAGTACACCACATCCTGTCTCCAAATCCTCACTTAGACACTTGTCACGCAGTCCTTCACAAAAACAAAACAAAACGAAGCAAAAAAACCCAAAAACTTGTGTCAATCACCTTTCTGTTTAGAACTCTTGCCCAGACGTGCTATGTGTGTCTTGCTTTGCTAATGTTGCAAGTTCCCGTCTGCTTTTAGCTTATGATATGCTGTTAGTCTTCTGATTCCATGTTATTGTAAACTTGCACACTCTTTATTTCCCCTGAATCATGAAGCGATTGATCAACTTGCATGAATATGCACATGCTGTTTCAGTCCTACCCTTCTGGTATGAGGAGGAATCCAAAACCACAGTACAGTAGTAGTATCAGGAAGGATATACAGGAGCCCATGTTTCGGCTCTGCTTTGGCTCCATCAGCACTGACAATCTCTTTTTATTCTTGCTTGATTCTCTGCCTCAGCGCTCCCCCCCCCTGCATTTGATGCATTTGCCCATAAGCAGTAATTATAGCAAGGCTCAATTTTGGACACGTGCAGGAAGATGCGTTGCCAAAATTAAAAAAGAAAGCGAGTGATGTAGTGAAAGTAAAACAGAGACAAAATGGGTCCCATGATAAAAAAGGAAAAAAATTGCAAGAATACCGTCCATACAGATGAGCTTTCAGTACTCTTCCTCAGGGAAAATAAATTAAATTCAGGCTAATCAACACACCCCTTGGAGGAGGAGAAATGACTTCAGGGTTCCTGCAAGAATGATAAGCTCCATATGGTTCCTCTGCCCTTAAATCCAATCTATAAAAGCACATTCAGACTTCCAGATAGAATGAAAAGTCGTGGAGAGAAATAGCACATGCAACACTTTGCACCAAATTCCCTTGAATTAGTTATCTCTCTTTTTTAAAATTTTCTGACAGTATTAATTTTCATATTTGTTGCTCAGATTCCTTTTCATGCGCATGTCCCACAGATGTTTCCTATAGGGCTGGTGGTCCTCCCACCATTGCTGACCCATATCATGTGTCAGCACAGAAGAGTCTCAGCAAAACGTTATGCAGCCTGGGATGTGGAGCCAGGCATATCCCATTATATAACAAGTCTCAATAGCCATGGGAAATAGGGTGCCCCTTTCTTGTGATTCCTGGTAAAATGGGACCTGGGAATTACAGCATTGATGCCACTAGATACACAGCCAGCAGGGCACTCTCTATGATGCTTGTCTTATCATATGGTCTAAAGCAGGGCTGGAGAACCTCAGCTCCTATTGGCCCCAGCCAGCATGGTCAATAGTCAAGAATGATAAGATTTGTAGTCTAGCAACACCTGGAGGGCCACAGGTACCCTACTCCTGATCTAAAGGTACAGGTGCGCCTCCTTCCCTTGGAGGTTTTTAAGCAAAGCTTGCATGGCCATCTGTCATGGATGCTCTAGCTGAGGCTTGTACTGTGGGGTCCCAGGAAAAGGCATTTTCATTGCTGGCTCCTCTTTCTTCCTTACTGAGGTGCATCAGACCCCACATCTCAATCATTTTAGGCCACTAGTTAATACTAGTTAATACTTTTCTAGCAAGTGATTGGAGGGCGAGGGACCTGACTGATGCAGCTATCAGAAATAAGAATTGTGTTATATTTGCCTGTTGCAAATACATTCACTGCCTCTTACAAGTAGATAATTTACCTAAATAAATAAATAAAGTTGTAGGTGGAGCCTTTGATATTAAGACCACACATGGTTGGCCAGCTGCTACAACCTCATATGACTCAAGTTTACCTGCCTGAATTTTAAGTTCTTTGGGAGAGGCTTTTCTTTATGTCCCATAAATAGGTGAGGCATGTTGGACAGGGGCAAGAGAAAAGAAAGAAGAGTGTGGTGTTGTAGTTAGAATGTCATAGTTGAATCTGGGAGACCATGGTTTGAATCCCTACTTGGTGATGCAACTCCGGGGGTGGTATTGGGCCAGTCACGGCCTCTCAGGCTAACTGATCCCAAAGGGTTGCTTTGGGAATTAAAAGAGGTGGCGCAGAACCATGAATGCCACTTTGAGGTCCTTGGAGAAAAAGCTTGGATGCAAATGCAATTTTAAAAGAGGGATTTTTTTGATTGCTGTTCTGAGGTTTAGGAGCTCATTTAATTCCCCCTCGATAAATCACAGGTAGTCAGTGTGGTGTCCTGGACTTTCCTTGAACCTGCTGGCATCTTCTTGTACTGGAAGGATGCAATTTCTGGCATATAAGAAGCTATACTTGGAACCTGAGTTCACTATGAGTACATAGCAGCCATTACCAACCTCATGCCTTCTAGGTGTTTTGTGCAGCCATGGAGCTGCTGATGGGAGATTACCTTACCTCATAGGCCAACTTGACCTCTTTGCTCTGTAGAACTGGCATTGCTACAGGTGCCATATAATACTTGTAATACTCATTTCACATTTGTAAGAAATCCATCTTTTAGTGTGGCAGCACCCAGAGTTTGGAACTCCCTCCATATTGACATCAGTCAGGCACCTGATTAGTCTTTTTTGGTGCCTGTTATAAACATTTTTGTTTAGGCAAGCCAATCCAGACATCTAGAGCGTTGACATGTGTTTTAATCTGATATTTAGGTTATCATTGACTTTAATTATTTTTAAATGCATGAAATAGTTGTTTTGTCTGTTTTTTTCTTACTGATAATCTTAATTTTGTATTCTCTTTGTAAGCAGCTTTGTAGTTTCATTGCAATCAAGTGGTATCTAAATCTGGTGAAATAAACAAACAAATGGAAGCCCTAGCCCAAAATATCTGGAGGATGCCGGGTCAATGAAGGCTACTTATATACTTGCTGGGTGGGATATAAATTTAAATAACGAATGAATAAACAGTGGTCTCCAAGTGAAGCAAACTGGCTTGGATGTTTCCATTGAATTTGCTTGTTTAGTTGTGTAAAGTTGAAAGTCCTTGAGAAAAAAAGTTAGGATGAACTGAATGAATGTTGATGCTTGTGAACAGCTGATCAAGCAAAACCGAGTCACATTCAAAAGTGCTTTCTCTGCCCAGTTTCAAAGACGCATTGTGAGACTGCAAGCCCCACTCACTCTAAGGTTATTGATTGAAATTATTCAGGTGAGGTGTTTGAATATCAGGCTCTGCAAGCTATCTTATTTAAAGTGCTTATAGCCGCTTGCAAAGGGAACAGGCTGGATTTTATAATAAACTGCTTAGAAGATGCAGACATGCTGAATTGCTGAATTAGTTTAGCTGAATGAAGAGGGAAGATGGTGCCAGATGTTCTGAGACCAACTACTAGCAAAGGCTGAGATGGGTCGGTATAAGGAAGCAAAACAGCTTGGCTAGGACCCAGGTGAGGGTATCACTTGCTAATTGTGGAAAGATACTGTGAAGTCATCAAAGTATTATTTGGATAATAGATGAAGAAGTGACAGCTACTATGCAACATGAAACTTGTGAGTTTCAGCAATAAATTTGCTTACACTCAGAGCTGGTGTGAAACATTATCTCAGAGTGTGGTTTTGAACAGGACATTGAAGAAACTATTTTTAAGATGACCAGGATGGATGTTAGAGTCTCAGCTAGCACATGAATATAGGATAGGATATGAAAATTAGGAAAGTTGGCTCAGTTTCAATCTTATCAACAGAATCAGATGGCATGTAATCTGTAATGATCTAATGGTGGTCTCATTATCTGTGCTTGACCAATAGAAATGTTCATAACCTTGGTCTCCTGTTGTAATCTTTACATTGCATTTCTGTTTAAAGGAATCCAGTTCCTATAATAAATTCTCTTATTATGTCTGGTGTCCTGGTGTAGCTGGCCTTCTTGTCTGACAACCTAGAATCTTGCCTAACAGTTTTAAAGAGCTGTCTCCAATTAGCTATCTCAATTTCAGTAATCTCACACTTTCAGAGAGGTCACCCTAAATTAAAATCCTTCACATACTGGCACCCTTTGTTGAATAATAGCTAGCCTGTTCTTTAAAAAAATAGAATACATTCAATCTACGACCATCATGCTTCCCTGAGTACATGTTTCTTTGCAAGATGCAACAACTGTCATTGGAAACTGTGCTAATTGGCATCTCCCTGTTGACATTTTGTCAACACAGTTGACTGTAAATTCAGAAAGGTATTTATCCTTCCTTTTATGAGGCAACTGACTTCATAAGGGTTAGAGAGGGGAAAAGAAAATGTCCTTTAAGGCACAGTAATGTCTGGCCAAAATATATTTTGTTCGTCCTTGACATTTAAGCAAAAGCTTTTACAATATCAACTAAGAGCAGGTTCCTACAAATAAGGACACTGCTTGATTTCTCATCTCTTGAAGCTGCATTTGTGAATAAAAAAAAAAGCTTTCTCTTTAAGTGCTATAAAAGATAATGAGGAATAGACTAATTCATGGAGGATAAGGCTAATCCTGATGGATACATTGTACCTCCACAGTTGGAGGTGGTATGATTCTGAGTACCAGTTGCTGGAAACCACTGGAGGTGAGAATGCTGTTGTGCTCAGATCCTGTCTGTGGGCTTTCAACAGACATCTGTTGGGCAACTGTGAGAACAAGATGCTGGATTAGGAGAGTCACCGGCCAGATCTGTTAGGGCTCTTCTTATGTTCTTATCTCCATATACTCATTCACACATGCAAGTTGTCACCTGATGACATGTCAGTTGAGAACTGGCCTAGCTATTGCATCTATATTTCCCATGGTGTTCTAATTTTTCGGTGGTGGGGGAAATGTAGAGGGAAAGTCTGATTAAAGCTCCCCCCATATCATCCTCTGAGGCCCTTCTTTGTGTCGTGTGCCTCCTTTGTGAGAGGTTCAGAGGATAGCAGCATGAGAACGGCTTTTCTGCAGTGTCTCCCTGTTTGTGAAGTGCTCTCCCCAGGGATTTGATGGAGTATCACAGAATACTTGAGGTGCATTTTTCTTTAGGCCACCTGTATTTCAAACCCTTCCTTCCTTCCTTCCCTGGCTGCATTGCTGATAAGAGTTCACTGTTATTCACCATTGCTATGGACCATGGGGAACATGGCTATCTAGAAATTGCTAGACTTTCATTATCACTGACCATTGACCATGCTGGCTGGGGTTGATAGGAGCTGGAGTTCAATAATATCCACGGGTTCTCCATTGCTGGCATAGTGAGTTTCCTATAGAGATTGCTGGCAAAGTCAAGGAAAGTTATGCAGCGAGATCAGTGGAGATGGGAAATGTGTGATGAGCATGATAAATGCCATGTCTAATGTTTTGAGCAGTATATGGAAAAACACTGCTCTAAAAAGAATATGTTGATATGCATGGATTAAGTATGTAAAGTATAAGAGGGAATATAAATTAGAAATGGATATAAGATGTATTATGCAAAGAATGCAATGACAATATTCAAATTTGAACTAAAGGAAGTCGAGTCGTGGTGGAGGGAAGTCACGGGGGTGTATAGGGTTTATGTTTGTAGTGTAGGCTGTATATGTTTGTTTGTTTTTTGGTTGATTTTGTATCAGTATTTGTTTGTTTATTTTACTTTTATTTTCTGTATCATTTATCAGGAAATAAATATTATTATTTTTTTAAAAAAGATAAATGCCATGTCTAGACTGTCTCTGAGTAATGTATATACATATGCAGCCCGGTTTTGTGATATAATGATAACCCAAAGAGAGTTGCCAAGTTTCAGGGTGGCCCATAGGAAATAATCACTGAGAATAAGTTGTCTCTGAACTTTGCTGTCAGAGCAGCTCATGCCCTAGTTGGTCCTTGCTAGGCCTATGGAGGAAACCATGCCGTCGTGCTTCTCCATACAATGCAGCCAGGGGAGATTAACACAATTCAGGCAAGTTAGGAGCAGAGGAATCCATGGAGTGAGCATTTGCAGAACTTGATAGTTTTTTACAAGTTCCTCTCCCCTACTCCAATAAAGCTCAAAGAAGACTTTAATTACTCGTCTGACATGCAACTTCCTAATAAAGTAGATTTACTGGGAACAGCATCAGTTCCGTTCCATGATCTTACATTGATTACATTTTCAGAGAGGAGATATGTAGATTAAAGACATTAACCTTCAGCCAGTCCTCTTTCCCGGTCATTTGCTGTTAAGGGCCTTTTAAAAGAATGGAACCTCACATGAAAAATAAACTGTGACTGAGGAATGGAAGTTGAATAAAGAGAGCTATGTTATGGACTATGCTGAGAAATTCAAGGTTAGGGGAGGAGCAAAACATACAGAATGAAGACGTTGTCACTGTTTCTTTGAACACAAGACATTGTCTTAGACCAAGGCAGATTTCTGGTCCATCTATATCTGTGCAGTCTACACTGACTGGCAGTAGCTCTACAGAGTTTCAGATCAGAGTCTTTCTTGCCCTACCTGGAGATGCCAGGGATTGAATCAGGGTTCTTCGAAAAAAGAATTTTCCCCTTCCAGTGAGACACAAAAGTATCTTGGAGCACATAAGGTAGCAAGAGGACACAAAAAGCCAACTGCAACTGCTGCTGCTGATAACCCTAATGTCCCAGAGTAGGTCACATCTTTGGCCCTCCAGATGTTGTTGAACTACAGCTCCCACCAGCCCTTGCATCAGGAATAATGGGAGTTGTAGTTCAGCAACATCTTCAAGGACAAAGATTTATCACACCTGGGTTAGGAGTTTCAAGGGCTATTTGAGGAGTGGGCAACCTTCAGTTGTTGTTGGAATGTAGCTCCCTTCAGCTCAAGCCAATGTGGTCCATGGGTAGGGATGATAGAAATTGTAGTTTACAGCATTTGGAGGGCCATAGGCTTCCTATCCCTTGACTATTCTCCAACTGAGACTGAAAACCTTTACACCATACACTGAGTTTCTGGAATGGATTGCTTTGCTTTATTATTTTGTTTTCATTCAATTGCTGCCAGCCAGCTGATGCCAGGACAGAAAGTATGAGGCATAAATCTTCTAATAAATAGAAAGCAGTTCAAAGCAATTTGAGCTTCAGGTAGCATCACGGCAAACAGGATGAGCTGTGCAATGACATGTTCCAATCTTCCCTGAGCCATAAACCCGCATGTTAGTTTAAAACAAGCCTTCCCAGAATCAAGAACCTTGCTCACAATATGGGAATAATAATGCTTTGAAAGACATTTCTTTCTTTTAAGTTGATTTAATTTGCCAACCTTTTCCTCTGTCTGGTCATGACCTTGACAAAATTTAGATGAATGGCTTCAGAGTTATCCAGGGATGCAAATGACATTAAGTTGCTTCAGTGGACTTGTAAAATTGTGAGGTGTAATGTTGAGTTCAGTAAACCCAATCAGGAAGTGTATGAAACATATGAGCCATCTTTATATTCATTATTTTTGCTATCCTAATAGAATCATAGAAATGTAGAGTTGGATGGGACCCTGAGGACCACCAACATGTAAAGCACATGGCTCCCCCTCCCAGAATCTAGCTGCAATTCCCAGCACCCTTAAGAAACTACAGTTCCCAGGATTCTTCAGGGGAAGTAACATGCTTTAAATGTACGGCATGAATGTACTCCATCTAAGAAGGCCCTTGGTGCTTTCCCCTATTTTTTAGTAAGGGCAAGGTGGATGGCTACAGATAGACTATAAAAGGGGGATTATGTTTAAGTTTGAACTCAGAGCTGGTCACAGTAATTCAGCCAAGGAGATCCATGTATGCAATCAGTGTTGATGAAGATGAGTCGCTGACAGGGAAGAGGAGCAGAGCAGGTACTCTGCATTCATAAGACCCCATGTTCAATCCCTGGCATCTCCAGGTAGTCTACTAAAGACTCCAGGAAGGGGAGTCATGGTCAATCAGTGTAGACCAGCTATCCACAACATGATGTCATCTAGATCATGTTGGGAATAGCTGGTCGATACTGACCAGATATTGTAAACTAGGAGTCAACAAACTTCAGCCCTGTTAGATCTACTTTGTTTGTTTGCTTACTAGAACACCAACTACAGTCAAGGAGAAAACACATATAGTAAGAATCAAAGAACAGGGTGCCTCTGAGCACAGAAGCTAACAATTTGTTTTCAGTACGAGGACTGTACTTAGCTCACACTATCCACAACAGGTTAGCATTTTTCACTTCATCCACCTAATTTAGGAGGGGAATGTGATTTTGTTGCTGCTATCAAAATACTGAGCACCATTGCCGATCTAATGTAGATTTAGCCAGAGATCTACCAGTAGATCCTGATCTAGCTTCTGCTTACCCCTGGTGTAGACAACAATTCCCATCATCCCTGACCATTGGCCATGTTGGTTAGGGCAGATAGGAGTTGGAGTCCAAATAATCTGGAGGTCACCCTGGCTGGAGAAGGATGGTATGGACTATAATGGGCTAGATGGACCAATGGTTTGATTCATTATGCTTATGATACTTACAAGGTCCCTGCTGAACTTAATGCATGCATGCGAACAGACGTCTACAACTATACATATGCAAACATACTGGAGCCTCTGTTTGAATATGCAGAACTAGTTTTGTAAGCTTTCCAAATGGAAGTTCATTAAATAAATTGTTGCTAGAACAATGACATTTGGATTTATGAATGGCTTCCGTGTGGCATCCCCCTGGAATTGTTTGATTCTTTAAATAAAAAGTTTCTTTCCCTTGCAAGGAAAAATAAAGAGTGTGTTCCAAAAGGAACTATCTTTTTAATTTCTGTTTCTCTCTCAAATGGCTTGACGCTGAATCTTTGATTTACTACCTTCATAAGTGTGGACAGCGTGGGGAGTTTGCATTTTCATGTTTGTTCTATGGTTTTTATTAAATATGAATGTGATGTTGCCACAGAGGGGGGAAAGAGTTAAATCAGTGTAAATTTGTTGTACTTTTACTTAATTATGCATTGAGAATAACCCATGATTAATCAAGTAATCTTAAAAGCAGCTTGTAGGCCAGTGGTATAATGAAATATATACTTTTGGGGTGGGGGAGAAATGAACCCTGAATTCTACCCCCTGCCAGTAGTGGTGCCTTAATAATTAATAAATCTATCAAGATCAAATATGCCCCTCTACTGATTCTAGTCAAGAAGTTTCTTTAAACTGAGTGGGGAATCATAACAGAAAATAAACCTCCCCCCACTCTTTATTTTTGCCATGGGTACTCAGTTTAGGTTTAAAAGCCAGCTCTTGCTTTTGACATGAATAAAGTCTAATTAAAGTTTTACCAAGAAAAAAATGCTTTTATGTGCAAGAAGTGAAAAAAAGAGACAATTCTTGGCCTCTTTGCCAGGAATAAGAAGGCAGAAAGGCAGAATATAACAAGGTCTGCCTAGCTGTAATGAGTCTTGTCAAAATGTCCATTTATTGTCTTCAATTAAAACTGTATGTAAATGTTGGCACGGAAAGGGCATAGATGGTTCACTTCCTGAAAGTTAATTTTGCAGGGCTTCTTCTTTAATTACTTATTGTCAAGACATTCTTCACCTAGTGAGTTGCTAGAGTTGCGTGAGGCAGCCTTTTGTGAATGATCATTGGTAATGTCTAGCTGGATTTGGCCACAGGTACATCAGTCCAGCAGTCCAACACAATGTCAACCAGAGAAGAGAACAGGGAACTGGTACTCTAAGGAATTTCAAAGTGCCCAATGATTATGTGAAATGACCACCAGCTCAGAGGTAGAGCTTTGTCCATATAAGGTCCGAAGTTCAATCCTTCACATCTTCAGGTAGGGCTCAGAAAAACTCCTTCCTGAAACCAAGAAGAGCTGTTGCTAGTCAGCGGGCTCATCCATATTTCCTTTTGTGCCAGTGCAGGATTACCAAATAGGCAGAGTAGGCACCAGCCTATGGGTCCTATGCTTCTTACGGGCCCTGCAACAATGGATCAAAATAATATTGATTTGATCTTGGAAGAAAATTACATTCAACCTTTCTTAATTCAATGTTATCCCACTAGAGTGTGTGCATGAGAAACCTCTAGGTATTAAGCTTTCTGTGAGTTAATGTGTCATGAGTTCCCACTGACTCAAGTCTGCTTAAGGGCCTCCATAGAGTTAAATCCAGCATTATTTTGTGCCACATCCAAATGCTGTTGGGGTTTTTCCCCTCCTGGCACTTTCCCTGGGAAAACCAGCATTTTTTCCCACTAAATTGGAACAAAAGGCAATCAGGTTTCAATGGTAAAATACAGGTTTTCCTGGAGGAAACACCAGGACCAAACACACACACCTGTTCAGAGGCAGTTCCACAAAAGAAAGCCTGATGAAAAGTTTGGATGGAAGTCTGGAAGTTGTCAGCACTGGACATGATGAAACTGTGGTCTGACTCAATGTAAGGCAGCTTTCTGCTTTCCTAAATCCCTTTAGAGAGGGACTGCTGCTTGGTAGTAGAACATCTGCTATGCATGCAGAAGGTTCCTGGCTTCTCTAGGTGGTGCTGTGAATCTCAATTGTCTGAAACCTTGGAGAACAACTCCCAATCAGTGTGGGCAATACGGAGCTAGCTGGACTGGTGGCCTGATTCTGTGGAAGATAGCTTCCGTTGCTCCTATCCATTGTTAGGTGCCTGCACATAGGCAAAGCTGGACAAGTGCAAAGCTATTGGGGGAAAATCTGGACAGGTGCTTTTTTAAAAAAAAGAGTGAAGGGTGTGCAATCACACAGGCAGAGTGAGCAAAGGACAACTCTCTTGCAAAAGACAAGGCATGAGCTCTGGCACCCTGATCCACATCTTACTCATCATAATGATTGATCCAGCTTTGACGTGCAGAAAGATGAGGGGATTTTGCAAAGCGGTTGCAATAATTCATATGTCTTTGCCCTTTATGGCAAGCAGCCATGTTGTACATTAGCTGCAGCTTCCAGTAGCCAAAGATGGAATTAGATATGGTCTGAGTGTAAAATTATTATATCCTACATCTGTTTTCATTGATGAAGTTGGGAGCTCCATTGTGCAGAAACCTCGACCACAAGTGCAGTCTGTTACGTTATTAAAAAGCATTGCTTGCATGGCAATTAATAAATGTACCCAAGGAATGGGAAACTCTTTCCACCACTATTCATATTCCCTTCTGAGGGGTATTGTAAGAGCTTCATGCAAGTGATGGGCAGGGCCAGAGGCAATAGTGGGTGAAGCTGTGAAAGCCAACACTGCCTTTGCACAGTGGGCTAGTTTCTACACCCCTCCCTCTATCCCTCATCCAGAGAAGCAGGAAGCATAGTCAGAGTTCAAGGACACATTCCAGCCAGGCAAAAACAATCAAGGAGGACTGGTGAGGTGTGTGGCATGTACGGTAGGTAGTTGCTTCTTCAGAGCTTGCAGGGCAGCAGCTGAAGAAGGAGCAAAAAGGGTTTTCTCGTGTGTGTGTGTTTCTTTGTGGCTGATTAGCTGCTCTCCCTGTGCAAAGGTCAGAGGGGGCAGGGTGCAAAGGTCAGAGGGGGCAGGGTGCAAAGGTCAGAGGGGGCAGGGTTTCTGTTGAGGCAGGTAATTAGCTGTGGGAGGAGCTTATCAGAGCTTGCAGGGCAGCAGCACGCGCCTAGTGGCGCACACAGTTTGATCCATCTTTTAAATTTAGGGGAGCTAGTCTCAAACGTTTGTTGGGGGAGACCTAGGGGTTTTTTGGGGGGGAGTTATTTGTCCTGTCTTCACGCTTTTTATGATGGAGGACCGCTGTAGCCACCCCCAACGACACGTTCTCAAGATGGAGAGTGAGGGAACAGCTGCAGTCGCCTGCGGTTCCTGCGCAATGTTTGCCATCTTGCCAAAGGTTGCAGGCAGCTTTACCTGCAGCAATTGCATGTTGATTGCCCTCTTAAAAGACAAAGTCCAGCAACTGGAGGAACGTGTAGCTACGCTCCAAAGAATTAGAGAGCTGGAGCTCTTCTTGGAAGCAACAGAGCACACCGTCTCCACCAAGGAGGAGACAGGGGACTCCCCTGAGAAGGAGGCTAGTTCACCAACAGAGGAGCCACATATATGGAGAAATGTGACTCAAAGAAGTAGGAGGCCCAGGGTTCGCTCTGATTGTTTAGAAATACACAATCGCTTTGAGGTCCTCTCCCCTAGCATGGAAGACGAAGAGCAGACTCCATTTGAGGATCTCTCCCTCATTACAGTCGATCAGGTATATGAAGACGAGCAGCAAAGTCAGTCCTCAGGGAATGTGCAGGCGACCTTGGAACGGACAGCTCACGGAAGAACCCCGACCAAACCTAAGAGGAGGCGTGTAGTGGTGATAGGGGATTCCCTACTGAGGGGAACAGAAGCAGTGATCTGTGGGCCTGACAAGATGTCTTGGGAAGTGTGCTGTTTCCCCGGGGCTAAGATCCAAGATGTAACTGAACGACTGCAAGGGATCATAAAACCCACTGACAAATACCCCTTCCTCTTGGTTCATGTGGGAACCAATGACACTGCAAGCAATAGCCTCCAGAAGATCAAAAGAGACTATGAGGCTCTGGGTAGGAAATTGAAGCAATTAAATGCACAAATTGTCATCTCATCTGTCCTCCCAGTTGAACGACGCGGCCCAGGGAGAGAGGGAAAAATAGTAGAAGTGAACAGCTGGCTTCGCAAATGGTGTAAACAGGAACGGTTTGGATTCTTAGATCACGGACTGCAGTTTCTTGAAGATGGACTTCTGGCAAGTGATGGGCTGCACCTCACAACAGTTGGGAGGAATGTTTTTGCCAAAAATCTCAGAAACCTCATCAGGAGGGCTTTAAACTGACTAATGTGGGGGAGGGAGACAGTGCTCCTGAAGGTAGGAGTCTATCAATTGATTAAGATGATCATCCAAATGTCATAGACCAAATGGAGCTAACAGCACGCAGACCTAGTGGTGGGAGGAAAAAATCCTTAAATAAGAGACACGGGGCAATGATTAATGGACTTCAATGTCTGTACACTAATGCGCAAAGCATGGGAAATAAACAAGATGAGCTTGAGCTCTTGGTACAGCAAACTAAATATGACATAATAGGCATCACTGAAACCTGGTGGGATAAGTCCCACGACTGGAATGTAATAATGGAGGGATACAATCTATTTCAGAGAAACAGACCAGATAAGAAAGGAGGAGGAGTGGCGTTATATGTCAGGGATGTGTATACCTGTGAAGAGATCCAAGATTTAGAACCTCAAAGCCAAAGTGAGAGCATTTGGGTCAAAATTAAGGGAGAGAAGAATAACAGTGACCTCATTGCGGGAGTTTACTATAGATCCCCAAGCCAAACGGAAGACATAGATGATGCCTTCCTGGAACAGATGGCCAAGCATGCAAAAGGAAGGGAGATAGTAGTAATGGGGGACTTCAATTACCCGGATATTTGCTGGATGTCAAACTCAGCCAAGAGCATAAGGTCAAACAGATTCCTCACTGGCCTTGTAGACAACTTCGTTGTCCAGAAAGTGGGAGAAGCAACAAGAGGAACAGCCATTTTAGATCTGGTCCTAACCAATGTTGATGGCCTGGTTAGTGGGGTAGAAGTGGAAGGATCATTAGGCGCGAGTGATCATGCTCTTCTGAAGTTTACTATACAGCGGAAAGGAGCAGCCAAGCATACTAGGACTCAATTTCTTGACTTTAAGAAAGCTGACTTCATAAAACTTAGGGAAGTGCTGGGTGAGATCCCATGGACAGTAATACTAAAAGGAAAGGGAGTTCATGATGGCTGGGAGTTTGTTAAGAGGGAGATAGTAAAAGCACAACTTCAGGCAATACCAATGAGACGGAAACATGGAAGGTGCCTAAAGAAGCCAGGGTGGCTATCTAAAGAACTTTTAACTGAGTTAAGATTAAAAAAGGATGTGTACAAAAAATGGAAAAGGGGGGAAACCACCAAAGAGGAATTCAAACAAATAGCCAGCACGTGTAGACACAAAGTCAGAAAAGCTAAAGCACAGAATGAACTCAGGCTTGCTAGAGAGGTTAAAAGCAACAAAAAAGGCTTTTATGGGTATGTTCGTAGCAAAAGGAAGAATAAAGAAACAGTGGGGTCACTCAAAGGAGAAGATGGTGAAATGCAAACAGGGGACACAGAAAGGGCTGAACTCCTCAATGCCTTCTTTGCCTCAGTCTTCTCCGATAAAGAAAACAATGCCCGACCTGAAGAATTTGGAGCAAATGATTCAGCAGAGGAAACACAGCGCAGAATAACTAAGGAGATAGTACAAGAATACTTGGCTAGTTTAGATGTATTCAAGTCTCTGGGGCCAGATGAACTGCATCCAAGAGTATTAAAAGAACTGGCAGATGTGATCTCAGAACCACTGGCAGTCATCTTTGAGAATTTCTGGAGAACAGGCGAAGTCCTGGCAGACTGGAGGAGGGCAAATGTTGTCCCTATTTTCAAAAAGGGGAAAAGAGAGGACCCAAATAATTACCGCCCAGTCAGTCTGACATCAATACCAGGGAAGATTCTGGAGCAGATCATTAAGCAAACAGTCTGTGAGCACCTAGAAAGGAATACTGTGATCACCAATAGTCAGCATGGATTTCTGAAAAATAAGTCATGTCAGACTAACTTGATCTCGTTTTTTGACAGAATTACAAGCCTGGTAGATGAAGGGAACGCAGTGGATGTAGCCTACCTTGATTTCAGCAAGGCATTTGACAAGGTGCCCCATGATATTCTTGTAAAGAAGCTGGTAAAATGTGGTCTTGACTATGCTACCACTCAGTGGATTTGTAACTGGCTGACTGACCGAACCCAAAGGGTGCTCATCAATGGTTCCTCTTCATCCTGGAGAAGAGTGACTAGTGGGGTGCCACAGGGTTCTGTCTTGGGGCCGGTCTTATTCAACATCTTTATCAACGACTTGGATGATGGACTCAAGGGCATCCTGATCAAATTTGCAGATGACACCAAACTGGGAGGGGTGGCTAACACCCCAGAGGACAGGATCACACTTCAAAACGACCTTGACAGATTAGAGAACTGGGCCAAAACAAACAAGATGAATTTTAACAGGGAGAAATGTAAAGTATTGCACTTGAGCAAAAAAAATGAGAGGCACAAATACAAGATGGGTGACACCTGGCTTGAGAGCAGTACATGTGAAAAGGATCTAGG
The DNA here is from genome assembly GCF_964252035.2 of Podarcis erhardii. Lineage (NCBI taxonomy): Eukaryota > Metazoa > Chordata > Lepidosauria > Squamata > Lacertidae > Podarcis > Podarcis erhardii. The sequence goes on from NC_138504.1 coordinate 11,482,597, forward strand.
AGTCTTGGTTGACCACAAACTTGACATGAGCCAACAGTGTGACGCGGCAGCTAAAAAAGCCAATGCAGTTCTGGGCTGCATCAATAGGAGTATTGCATCTAGATCAAGGGAAGTAATAGTGCCACTGTATTCTGCTCTGGTCAGACCTCACCTGGAGTACTGTGTCCAGTTCTGGGCACCACAGTTCAAGAAGGACACTGACAAACTGGAACGTGTCCAGAGGAGGGCAACCAAAATGGTCAAAGGCCTGGAAACGATGCCTTATGAAGAACGGCTAAGGGAGCTGGGCATGTTTAGCCTGGAGAAGAGGAGGTTAAGGGGTGATATGATAGCCATGTTCAAATATATAAAAAGGATGTCACATAGAGGAGGGAGAAAGGTTGTTTTCTGCTGCTCCAGAGAAGCGGACACGGAGCAATGGATCCAAACTACAAGAAAGAAGATTCCACCTAAACATTAGGAAGAACTTCCTGACAGTAAGAGCTGTTCGACAGTGGAATATGCTGCCAAGGAGTGTGGTGGAGTCTCCTTCTTTGGAAGTCTTTAAGCAGAGGCTTGACAACCATATGTCAGGAGTGCTCTGATGGTGTTTCCTGCTTGGCAGGGGGTTGGACTCGATGGCCCTTGTGGTCTCTTCCAACTCTATGATTCTATGATTCTATGATTCTAGGACCAGATAGAGATGGTTGGGGGGCTGCATGTGACTCCTGGGCCTGGTCATTGGCCATGTTGGTTGGTGGGGCAGGCAGGAGTTGCAGTTTAACAACATCTGGAGGACAGCTGTGTCTCACCAACATCTTGTTACCACTTCTTGCCTTCCAGCATCAGCCATGAAAGGCTGACACCTCACTGTACTCAATGGTAGGGCCGGCTCTGGCCCATATATATACATGCACGCAGAGGCTGCTCCTCCTCTTCCCATCACTCAGAGATGGCAGGTACATAGACAGTGACAGATATGGCCTCCCTGATGGAGGCATCGGCCTTGTCAGGTATTTGTAGATGCTGGCCCCTGATCCCTCAAGCATTCAGCAACTTTAAAAACCATTCTTTGAAGGCTGCCTCCTTCATTTTTAGCAATAGGCAGTTGTACACTGCGCCTTCCTGGACTATCTTTCCTGTGCTCCATTGGTCCAGTGTACATTAGCAAATCAGATGATTGATTTACTTCTTACAAGGTAAAATGACTGGATGTTGTCCAGGAAGAAGTGATTGATCTGAGGAATGACACAAGTCTCTCTCTCTCTCTCTCTCTCTCTCTCTCTCTCTGTGTGTGTGTGTGTGTGTGTGTATTGTGGTAGAGTGATGAATGTTCCAAATACAAGCAAGGATTGTTTTTAAATAGTCAAACGGCAAAGAGCTTTTTCTTATGTGGTTATTTAATGATACTGGAGTGCTCTTTCAGGCGTTTGAAAAACAATATACTTTCAAGATTGTTGAGCAGATGGGGAAAAAGGCAGGCGGACAGATAGAAGGATGTCACTGAGGTAGCCTGCCACGTACCCTCAAACATTTCTCCAATGAAAATAGGAAGGTCCTATTATTATTAATAATAATTTTATTATTTATATACCACCCATCTGCCTAGGCTTCCCCAGCCACTCTGGGTGGCTTCCAACATATATAAAAACATAATGAAACATTAAGAAACCTCCCTATACAGGACTGCCTTCAGATGTCTTCTAAAGGTTGTATAGTTATCTCCTTGGATGTGGGGGTCACATAACTCCATACCCTCCAGCATTTCTCCAATTAAAATAGGGATGTCCTAAGGAAAAGCGGGACATTCTGGGATCAAATCAGAAACAGGGATGGCTTCTGTAAAACTGGGACTGTCCCTGGAAAATAGGGACACTTGGAAGGTCTGGCCTACCAGGTGAATTAACTGTGTATCATATTTTTTGGCTCTGGATTGGTTTGTTTGTTTAAAAATGGGGTTTGTTGCTGGTTAGTAACACGGACAGGGTGGCTTACCACACAGTACTAAACACAGGTGTTCACATTAGTGTTTAAAACACCACAAGACGAAATCTGATATCTGAAAATCATCAAGTGAAGGGCTGCAGTTTTGAGGTAGAGCATCTGTTTTGCATGCAGAGGGTCCCAGGTTCAATCCCCAGCATCTCCAGGTATGACTGGGACAGGCCTCTGAAATCCTGGACAAACCACTGCATCCTGGCTTATCTGTCTTACCTGTGATGACAGAGACTCTTACTTTATGAGGCAGAAAAGAGATACAGGCCCAGCAACAGATAATGAGTCCCAGCAGCTGCTACACTTGGACTAGATGGACAGCACAGGTGGGGGCAACCAGGATAGAAACAGTGGTCCATGTTTAAGTATTCCAAGATCAAGGCAAAGAGTTCAGATCTGTGTGGAAGCAATGGAGTTGTCCCAACAGGTTTGGTACCTTCTGCCACTCTTTTAAGGATAGGTCAGGTGCTTGAGAGACTCATGTGAACTCTGAGACTGTGGAGCATGCATAAGTGCAATGCCTTTGGTAAGATGTATCTGTTCCAAGTGATGGGAGAATTGCTGGATCCTGGATGAGCAGGTCTCTAATGGTTGGCTGATGCCCTCTTCCTTTGATGCCCTCTTTTCCCTAGGAGGGAGGGGGGAAGTGTGGGTGCTGCTTCTCAAGCAAGGGCAGCTATATCCTGGGATGGATAAGTACTTGATTCCTCCAGCCTCTGTTGCCCAGTCTCACCCACTCCTGCTCCCTCTCCTTGTCCATCTCTGCCTACAACACTCCTGAGCCCAACAACACATCACCGTCAGTCAGTGTGGACCAATGGGTCTGACTCAGGATAAGGCAGTTTCCTGCATTCCTGTGAAGAACACAGGCATATGAGCAACCTCTCAGCTATGAGCTCACTCAGTGGTCTAAGGCCACTTTCAGTATTGGGGTTCCCATCTGCAGCATGAGTATGACAATAATTCCCATGTTCGGATGATGAGTGCTGCTGCTTATGTAGCAAAACGGCACCATTCATGTTGAAAAGGGGGGTATCAGAAGGCTTTGGTGGGTGTCTGCAAGGGTTGCAGAAGTGCAGAAAAAAAGTAGAAAGAAAACTTAAAGAGAGGCATACTGACTATACTGGTTGAGGCTGCTGGGAGTTGGGAATCACAAGTTATCCAGCTCTGGTTCAATGCAAGGCATCCTGCCACCCTTATAGAGAAAAAAAATTCAAACCATTTGTGGAGTCAATATTGTAGATCAGGGGTGGGAAACCTCTGGCCCAGGGACCAAATATGGCCTATCTGGCCCTGTGCACTCTCCCTAGATTTTGCCCCCTTGTAGGTCATACCCCTTTTGCTTCCACTCCATGTCACATTAAGTGTTTTGTCTTTGAATTGTGATAATGCCTTTCTTTGCCTGGATAGAGTATGGAGGGGGGTGGGGTCCAGTATGACATATTTTCCTCTACCCGGCTTTGCCACTGGCATGTGGTCCCCAAAAGGTTGCTCAAGAGGGAAGGCAGCCCCTGGGATGAAAAAGATCCCCCCCTGCCTTGTTGAAGATCCTTGCATTTTTATCTAGTGTTTGCTTCTTTATGTACGTGTAATTTGGGTTTGCTTTCCCCTCTGTATTTAAAACACTTTGCTTAACTTCTGCAATCTGACTCTGGTTGGTAAATATGTCGCTCCAGCATCTGTAGTTTGAGCGCCTTTGATTTGATTAAGTGTGCAATGGTTTATTTGGCAAACAACATTTTGATTATTTCGAGCCTGGCAATTGTGTTCCTATTTAATTTCCTCCAGCGGCGGTGGAATAATGGAGAAGCATTGCTGCAGTGGTTGATTTCTTGGCTGTAGCACCCCAAAGCACAAAGGGAAATGAAGTGTGATGGGAGGGTGGCGAAGCTTGAAGATGCTTCATTGTCATCAGAAGGGGCAGCTTTTCGGATTTTGTTTACAGCTGGCATGAACTGGGCTGAAAGCTGAAGTTACAAGATAAAATAACAGAGAACCAACTTAGGCTGTTCTGATGCCCTCTGCATACAAATTGGGATGGAAATGTCAGTGTGTGGATGTGTTAGAGGTTTGAGCTGAGCTGTAGGAACTCAGAAACAGGATGGTTACCTGCTGGTAGGGATGGAGGACAAATGAGATTCACTTTGTATATCTAAAGGTGAACCTAATTCACACTTTCTGATGCACTGCGCATATCAAAACACAGCCACCCTTTGAAAGTTGCACTTAATCCACATTTCCCAGTGCAGTCTTCCTGCCATGTAACGTGTACAGAAACACTATATATGAAGTGTACATATATATGAAGTGTACATTAATGAATGATTAATTTTCATAAGGACTCTTCTTTTTTAAAAATCAAATCAAATCACATGCTGATGTGGAAATGTGGAGCGCTGAACTTAATGCTGGAAAAATGAGAAACTGAGAGAAACCTAAATTGACAGATTCATCCATCCCTGTCTCAAGGATGCTACTTCAAACCAGTACTTTAAATCAGGCCCAGAAACTTACTGGAAGCCAGTACGCTGGCAGAGAGAACAGGTAATGGTGGTAGCATCTTTTATTGGACCAATTAACCTTGGAAACAGTAAATGGAGTTTAATATGTTCCATCTCTTGACTTTTTCTAAGGTTTTCTAGAAGTGGGAATGTGATTGTAACTGCAATTACAGGCCAACCCCTTTCTTCAAATCGTACCTTAGCCCTACTATCTTTGGACATAGACTTAGGATCCACTCTGCACCACAGAGAACTAGTAGGCTTCTTACGAGATGCAGCACAGTCAGTGATAGCTCAGCAGTGGAAGAACCAGACTGAAATACCCATGAACATTAGGGAAAAATAATATCTGGGATATAGCAATATCTGAGCGTCTCACCAGACACAGGAAGGCAATTAAAGGCTTAACAAGTAGAAACACCTTCCAAGAAACAGGGACCCCTTTCTTTAACTCTGTTATTGACCAAAATCAAGACCTTATACCAACCACTCAGTATTATCAGTGGAGGAGTTAAGTAATATGTTTGAATGTTGAATGTGTAAGTGTACGTCTAGAGACAATGGATAAAACATATAAAAAAATTGTCCAGTAGCACCTTAGAGACCAACTAAGTTTGTTCTTGGTACAGTGGTACTTCGGGTTAAGAACTTAATTTGTTCTGGAGGTCTGTTCTGAACCTGAACCTGTTCTTAACCTGAGGTACCACTTTGGCTAATGGGGCCTCCCGCTGCTGCCGCCGCACGATTTCTGTTCTCATCCTGAGGAAAAGTTCTTAACCAGTGGTACTACTTCTGGGTTAGTGGAGTCTGTAACCTGAAGTGTTTGTAACCTGAACTGTACATGCACACAAAAGCTTATACCAAGAACAAACTTAGTTGGTCTCTAAGGTGCTACTGGACAATTTATTATTATTTATATATATATTTTGACTGCGTCAGACCAACATGGCTACCACCTGAATGGATAAAACAAACACTGTTAGATGTGCTGTTGCATAAGTTTTTAATGGTTATTGTATCTGTATTTGTTTTAAAACCAATAAATATGGTTTGAAAAAGAAGTAAAATGAAAAAGCAAGTCAACTGGTTAGGCCAGGACTGGGGAAGCTTTGACCCTTAGATGTTATTAAACTCCAACTCCCATCAGCCCCAGCCTATAGTAAAGGATGATGGGAGTTGTAGTTCAACATCTGGAGGGTCCCAGGTTCCCCACTTCAAGGTTAGGCCATACATATCCACTTCTAACAATCAGAGGTAAATCTTGCTATATATTATAAGAACCATGACCATGCTGCTGTTTTGAACTGAAAATCTATAAACCCCTATCAGGAAGTGTGGGTATTTATGTTCATTATTTCCTCATTCTCTGAATCTATTTAAACAACTGTGCAGTTTGTTGTCCCTGAACTCTACACAATGTGCACTCAAGACTGTTCGTGGGCAGCAGCAAAGAAAATAATTGTTTCCGAGGGAGAAGGATTGAATGAACATTCATTGTCTGAAGAATGGAATAAGTAAAGACACTGGCATTGGGTACAATGCATTCAATCGCCATTTCTTAAACTGCCATTCAGGGTTTATTGTAAATATCTCATTACTTACAGGAATAAATGTTTTCTTCTCTGATCTCCTGTGGTGTAGTGGTGTTTGAAGAAAAATGACCCATGCAACCTTTCTCTTCCAGAAAATTGGCTACATGGCCATTTGCCTTTTTTTTTTTTTTGTATTACTAGAGTAGTGTCTGTTTATAAATCAGAACAGCTTTGTCCTGAACTCATTTTTCCAAAGTAAATAAATAAAAAATCATTGCAAACAACAGACATTACTCGATAAGTATCTCGAATGTTCTCTTTATGAAATATGTGCTATTACTAGTGTTTTGTGCTTAATAGCCTTGAGGCGTCCAAACTTAGGGACATATTTTCTTACCTCAAACTTGTATTGGAGGAAATCCTAACAATCTAAATCTCAATTCATTTCCTTCCTGTGAAGTAAATATACTTGGACCTAGAACTAGAAAGAGAAAAGCTATCAGTGACAAAGGACCCAGGGCAACCACCCAAAATTCCCTATCCTGAAATGTAATGTGTAATTCAGATGCCACCAACATGGCTCCCATGGGTAGATGCTATAGCACAGGAGTCAGCAAACCTTTTCAGCAGGGGGCTGGTCCACTGTCCCTCAGACTTTGTGGGGGGCCGGACTATATTTTTGGGGAAAAAATGAACAAATTCCTATGCCCCACAAATAACCCAGGGATGCATTCTAAATAAAAGCACACATTTTACTCATATAAAAACACGCTGATTCCCAGACCATCCGTGGGCCGGATTTAGAAGGCTATTGGGCTGGATCTGGCCCCTGGGCCTACCCATGCTATAGCAACTGCACAATGTCCCAATAAACAGGGCTGTTCAATGCCCCCTGGTCTGATTCTAGGACTCCAGAACTCTGGTTCTCTGCTACCTCAAGTCAACTTTCTCATGCACATTCTTTTTGCCCAACCTTACCCAGCCTGGCAAGGGACACGGGTGGCGCTGTGGGTTAAACCACAGAGCCTAGGACTTGCCGATCAGAAGATCGGCGGTTCGAAAGCTCGCGAAGGGGTGAGCTCCCATTGCTCAGTCCCTGCTCCTGCCAACCTAGCAGTTTGAAAGCACGTCAAAGTACAAGTAGATAAATAAGTACCGCTCAGGCGGGAAGGTAAACGTTGTTTCCGTGCACTGCTCTGGTTCACCAGAAGCGGCTTAGTCATGCTGGCCACATGACCTGGAAGCTGTACGCCGTCTCTCTTGGCCAATAACGCGAGATGAGCGCTGCAACCCCAGAGTCTGGACCTAATGGTCAGGGGTCCCTTAACCTTTACCTTTACCCAGCCTGGTGCTCTCCATCAGCCACGACCATCATGGATAATGGAATGGGATGATGGGAATTGTAGTCCAGCAGCTTCCAGAGGACACCAGGCTGGAGAAGAATTGATTTAGAACAGGGGTGAGGAACCTGTGGCTTCCAGATTCCCTTCACAGAGCTACTATTTCCAGAGTTTCCTAGGAATAAAAATTGATTGTTAAACCACTCTGGAAACTGTGGCTCTGTGAGCAGAATAGAGGGTCTCCTAAGAACTCTCAGCACCCTTAACAAGAACCTCAGGATTCTTTGGGCAAAGGCCATAAAGTGGCATAATACTGCTTTATATGTATGGTGCAGATGGAACCGAAGTTGCTGGGATCTCACCCTGACCTCCTATGGGAGCACCTCTTTGTCCTTGCTTTTGACACTTGAGATGTGCATTTTAGAACCCACCTTATTTTTCTCATTTTAGGTTGTTTTAAAGTGTTTTTAATATTGTATAACATTGTGTTTTAATATTAATGTTATTTTTTAAGATAATTGTATTTATTTATATGCTGACAGATAGACTTGACATACAGACATATAACAATTAAACATGAAAAGTGAAAAACATTATAATAAAAAGATGTTAATACACAAAACAGAAAAAAATATTAACAATATTAACAAAAAGAAAAAAGAAGAAAAAGAAAATAATGATTAAAATAAACACATATCTCAAAAATAAGTGATATATGTAACAAAATTTCATATCTGTTTTCTTTGTTGACTTCCTTCGTCCTCTATGCGGGTCTAATATCAACCTTAGTAATCTGTTTCCATTTGTCTACTTATTATCTCTGTTTGTAATTCTTTATAATTATCTTTTTTCTAATCATATGTCAATTTGCAGAAGTTAATTAAAACAAGTCTAAGCAGTAGTATGTGGGCATTGCTTTTTCAAATATTCATTGTATTTTCCCCAATCTTTTTGAAATTTTTGCTTGCTTAATGTTAATTGTTGTAACCTGTCCTGGGACCTTAGGGTGAAGAGTTGGTAATAAGTAATACAGAAATAATAGCAATATGATATATTGCCCAACTACACATTAAATTAGTTGTAGATAAGAAGACATTGCTTTCTGTTCTGCCCTATATTTGGTGTAAGCAGCACTGTTTCCATTCCACTGCATTTTGTATTCTGCAAAAAACCCCACAACAATCCTGCACTATTCGTCTTGCTCTTTTGTTTGGTGAAATTATGTAACTTACACAATTTATGTAAATAATTGCATATTGTATGTAAATCACGCAAGTTATGCTATTCCATCCCATTCCTTTCTTTCACTGCAAAGAAAATGTGATGCAAAAAACGTAATCAGTTACATATTGCTTGTGGAATGAAAGCAGCAACAGTGAAGTCTAATCATATTTTCTGGATTGATTTCTCTTGGGATGAATAAGTGAACATTCTGTTTTTCCTGGAATTCTCTGACATCCCTTGTAAAAATCAAGAAATAAGAGTGTGTGTGTGTTTGTGTTTGTGTGTGTGTGGGGGGGTGAATTTAGGTTTGATGAGGCCCTAAGGTACTGAAGGTAATGGGGCCATTTGTATGTCCAGCTGTCCTTTGTCAACAACAAATTGCCACTTTTTTGTGTTGAATATATGCTATATGGTAATTGATGGACCTAATATGTATCTAAAGCCATTTGCACAAAACAAAATATGTATTTTATCAAAGTAATTGTTGAGCTGAAATACAATTAAGAAGAAGTATATTAATAGTGAAAGTTTTTTAGGGCCCCCAAGAGAGTAGGGCCCTAAACTATAGCTTTAGCTTATATGTAAATCTGGCACTGTGTGTGTGTGTGTGAGAGAGAGAGAGAGAGAGAGAGAGGGAGCGTGCACCATTAGGGAATGGAGATAACAGCATTGGACATTTTGTTTCCACATTGTTCCTTCTATTTCTGATGTACAGGCATGAGTGCCACTTTTTTATGTAGCAAAAATGGGCAGCACCTTCACACAAGGAGGATGTTTATCAAGAGGCCTGAAGTAAAACCAGAAGCACAAAAAATCTGAGGGGGGGAACCCTATGGGGGACCACTCCCCAACCCAGCCCAATTTGGACTGAGCATGCTCCATGGGCAGGAAATGCTGACAGACTTGGGTGTGTGAGAGAAGGAATGCAAAACCAGCTGGGAGGCAGAATGGAATCCTGGAAGATGTCATGACTATCTGCCGGGAACCACTGGCAGAGGAAGAGGGGTGTGGGGGGAGTGTACCGCCCCTGGCAGCACTATCCTGGTGGGGTGCCATCGTGGCTGCCCCCCCTGTGCTGGGCGCCACACCAGCCCTGCCCCCGCCTGCTCTCCGCCCCCCAGTGTTGGAGCATGAAGCTCCACCACTGCCAGGAACGGTGAAACATTTTGTTGCAGGCCTCACTTTCTTTTTTTCTCATTATTGCCCAGACAAAACAGTCATGTCCAAGCAGTCCCTTTCAGACAATGCACAAAAGCAGGGTAAATAGGATGAAGCCCTTGTACTTCTCTATCCTCTTCCCCAAAATTTCATAACTTATAAAGCTGCTCAGGGCTCAGCTAGGGATAGCAGCAAATCCTTGACTCATGGAACTGCCCTAGTCTCAGAGTAATTGTTTGTATGTGTGTCATTTCAAAAGCTAAACGGGGAAGGGGATGAGGAGTGCTCAACCATCCTATATCCCTGTAGTCTCTCTTGCCAGGTGCTTTTCGTCTTTGGACTGCAATGCTGGAAGTGACCTTGAACGCAGAGAAAAAGTCCTTGGGGAAGAGAGCTGGATAGTGGTAAACCTTAGGAAGGGTGGCAGGTAGGATTGAACTCCACCCTCCCCTTTTTCTCTTAAACTGGATCTTTGCATTGCAAATGTGACAATTTTCATGTCTAAACGCACAGATCTTGGCCCACATGTAAATCATTGTACAGTGGACTCTCGGGTTACAAATGTAATCCGTGCGGGATGCACGTTCACAACCCGCAGTGTCCGCAACCCACAGTGGTGTGCCAGCTCCTGTCCAGGTTGCAATTTGGTGCTTCTGTGCATGCACAAAGCTTGATTTAGCGCTTCTGGACATGTGCGACCGCCGAAACCCGGAAGTAACCCATTCCGGTACTTCTCGGTTTTGGCAGTCTACAACCCAAAAAAACGCAACCTGAAGCGTCTGTAACCCGAGGTATGACTGTACTCATTCTTTCAATGCTTGCACAAGCCTTCTGCTCCCCACCTCACCGTGAATTCCTCTGCTTCATGTAACTCCTAGAGTTATCATGCTCCTGTGGTCTATGAGCTGACCGGTCAATGTTTTCTATCTCTGTAAATTGGAGCCTGTTGCCTATTTCCTCGTTAACAAGTGATGTCTATTGTTGCACATTTGCATTGTCTGGGTTTGGGAAGTAAATCTTTTAATGCACTGACTTTTTATTTCTTCCTTTCTTCCCTGCCAGCATATAATATCATTTGCCTAATGTTTGGATTTATTTATGTCCAAATGTTTGCCACTCTTGGAGCCAGGAATTAGCATTTTGTCACTGCACATTAGCACACTGTTCTTTTCAGAAACATCTCTGCCACGATTCCCACTAATCATGGACTGCTTGGGGAATTTCTCCTACCAGTGCGTGAGCCATTTAGTTTTATCAGCCTCCCAAGCTGTGTGGCTGTAATTCTCTCCACCATTTTTTTGGTATGATTTTTCTTCCTAGGCATGAATTCATTCAGTTGCTTTACTATGATGCCTGCCAGTGTTCTGCAAGCCTGTGTATGATGTGGAATGCGACAGCATGTATGATTTGGATGAGGGATATGCAAACTAAGAACCTGTAGATCTCAGTCGATGCTACATGGATTTTGACTCTGAAAAGAGAGGATATCCTGTAGTGCAGTGGTTCTCAAAGGGTGTGGCAGTAGAGGATGGCAGGCAGGGGTGCCAACTTGAACAAAATATTGGGTGGGGGGCAGGTAAATCCCACCCCACATAATCTATCACAAGCTGTGGTGCACATGTACCATTTGGATGGCAATGCCCATCAACTTTGACACCTCCCACCCCCTCAAATAGTTTATTTGGGGTGTCTGTGCTGAAGGGACCTCGGCCCCTAGGAATTGGCTCCCTTGATGGCAAGTGTGGCAGAAACATTCAAGGACAATAAATATTATATTTTGGGGATGATTCATGTTCTTATGTAGCTGCATTGTTTTATGCTTTATGGATGTCTCATGATAATATTATGAAGTAGTTATGTTCTGTGTTATAAATCAAGCACCTCTGGGAGTTGTATCTTTTTGTTTTCCAATGTATTTTTATCCATTAAAAATTCAGTGTGACATGAGCAATTCCCCCCCCCCCCCAAAGTGTAGCCCAGAGAAAAAAGTTTGAGAACCACTGCTTTAATGAATGATTTGGACGTGGGCTGTGTACCTATACATTTAAAGTGCATGGTGTCCCCACCAAAGACTCTTGGGAACTGTAGTTTACCCCTTAGAGAGCTACAGTTCCCAGCACCATTAACAATCTAAAGTTCCCCAGGGTTTTTTTTTTTTGGGGGGGAAGTCTTCTTTAAATGTATGATATGTACACAACCTTGGACTGCACTGACTTTCTTTCTTTTTAAATAAATATTTATTAAAGTTTTTAAATATAAATGCACAAATAATAAACAATCTTACTTCTGTCACAAACATAGTTTCATCACTTCTTTGGACTCCCTCGCATCTCCCGCTCCCATTTACATCGTTAAAAGTTTTTTCCAAACAAATTATCAACTTGTTTACAATCTCATGTCCACTCATTCAAATATAATCTAGCAATTCTTCCAAAAAATTTTATATTTTCTTTAGTCTCACTTATCATCAAATTTAAATCTAATTTAGTGGTGACCAATTTTTTATAATCTAGCATCCTTCTTAACATTCAACCAAATTACAATGTTTTTGTAGATACATCTTAAATTTCTTCCAGTCTTCCTCCATCTTCTCTTCTCCCAGATCACGGATTCTGCCAGTCATCTCGGCCAGTTGCATATAGTCCATCAGCTGCATCTGCCACTCTTCCAGTGTGGGTAGATCTTGAGTTTTCCAGTTTTTTGCGATGAGTATCCTTGCTGCCGTTGTTGCATACATAAAGAATGTTCGGTCCTTCTTTAACACCTTCTGGCCGACAATACCCAGAAGGAAGGCCTCTGTTTTCTTAGTGAAGGTATACTTAAATACCTTTTTCAGCTCATTATATATCATTTCCCAGAAGACCTTCACCTTAGGGCATGTCCACCAGAGGTGAAAGAATGTTCCTTCATTTTCTTTACATTTCCAACATTTATTATCAGATGAATGGTATATTTTGGCAAGTTTAACTGGAGTCATGTACCATCTATATATCATTTTCATTACATTTTCCTTCAGAGCATTACATGCGGTGAAGTTCAGCCCAGTGGTCCACAACCTTTCCCAATCCTCAAACATGATGTTATGCCCAATGTCCTGCGCCCACTTTATCATAGCCGATTTAACCATTTCGTCTTGTGTATTCCATTTTAACAGCAAGTTATACATTCTAGATAGTACCTTAGTCTTTGGTTCTAACAATTCTGTTTCTAACTTCGATTTCTCCACCTGGAACCCTAACTTTTTGTCATTTTTAAAAACTTCTTTAATCTGAGCGTAATGTAACCAGTCTCGCACCTTATCCTTCATTTTCTCCAAACTCTGCAATTTCCAATTGTCTCCATCTTTTTCTAATATTTCCCAATATTTTGGCCATTTGGCCTCCATATTGGGTCTTTTTCGGGCCTTAGCTTCCAGAGGTGAAAGCCACCTTGGAGTTTTATTTTCCAATAAGTCTTTATATTTTGTCCAGACGTTAAACACTGCTTTCCTGACAATATGGTTCTTAAAGGCCTTATTGATCTTAACTTTGTCATACCATAAGTATGCATGCCAACCAAAAGCATTGTTAAAACCTTCCAGGTCCAGTACGTCAGTGTCTTCGAGAAGTAGCCAGTCTTTTAGCCAGCAGAAAGCTGCGGCTTCATAGTACAACTTTAAGTCTGGCAGGGCAAAGCCCCCTCTTTCTTTCGCGTCTGTTAATATCTTAAACTTAATTCTGGGCTTTTTGCCCTGCCAGACAAATTTAGATATATCTTTCTGCCACTTCCGGAAGCACTCCGTTTTGTCCACAATCTGTAGTGTTTGAAACAAAAATAACATTTTTGGCAATACATTCATCTTAATAGCAGCAATTCGGCCTAACAAAGATAGCTTCAGTTTTGTCCAACTATCCAAGTCTCTCTTAATTTCAGACCAACATTTCTCATAGTTATCCTTAAATAGACTCAGATTTTTTGCTGTTATGTTTACCCCTAGGTACTTTACCTTTTTAACCATAGTTAGTTCTGTTTCTCTCTGAAACCGTTCTGACTCTGTATCTGTCAAATTTTTTCCCAGCACCTTGGTTTTCTGTTTGTTTAATTTAAATCCCGCCACCCGACCAAAGTCCTGAATCAATTGTAATACTCTTTTCGTACTAGATTCTGGCTCCTGCAGGGTCAAAACTAGGTCATCTGCTTTAAGTTTGTATTGTTTCACTCCGACCTGAATCCCTTCCACCAACCGGTCCCCTCTGATCATGTTCAAGAGCACCTCCAGAACCGAGATAAATAACAGAGGGGAGATCGGGCAGCCTTGTCGTGTTCCTTTTTCAATTTTGAACTCTTCTGTAACCACATTGTTAACTATCAATTTGGCCTTTTGTTCTGAATATATTGCATCAATCCCATTCTCAAACCCCCGTCCCACTCCCATTTCTTTTAAATTTCCCTTCATAAATTTCCAAGAAATATTATCAAAGGCCTTCTCCGCATCTATAAAAATTAGCACTGCTTTTGTATTTATATCTGTTTGCAAAAGTTCCAAAATGTCAATAATGTTCCTTGTATTAGCAAACATGTGTCTACCTGGGAGAAAGCCTGCTTGGTCTTTATGAATTGCCTCATTTAAAACTCTTTTAAATCTACTTGCCAAAACATCTGCAAATATTTTGTAATCCACATTTAAAAGGGAAATGGGACGATAGTTCTTGAGTTGTGTCTTTTCAGTTTCCAGTTTTGGTATCAATGTGATAAAGGCTTCCTTCCACGATTCCGGCGCCCTCTTCCCCTCCATAATTTCGTTACAGACCTCCATCAATGGTTGGATCAAGTAGTCTTTTAATATCTTATAATACTTGGAAGTCAAGCCGTCTGGCCCTGGAGATTTGCCCAGTTGCATGTTCTGAATGGCTTGTTCAATCTCTTGTTGTGTTATTTTGTTGTTCAGGATTAATCTGTTTTTTTGTGACAACTTTGTTAGTCCATTTCTTTCCAAAAATTGTTTAATCTCAACCTCGTCTTGCGGCCCTTGAGTATATAATTTTTTGAAGTATCTCTGGAAGCACTTTCTAATTTCCATGGGGTTCTGAATATTTCTTCCTTCGATTTCTAGATTTGTAACTGTATTTAATTTTTGTCTCTTCTTCAACTGCCATGCAAGCAGTTTCCCACATTTATTCGCCGATTCAAAAGTTTTTTGTTTCATTAATTTAATCTTCCACTCTATTTCCTGGTTTATCAATTTAGAATATTGTGCTTGGTAGAGTTTAATTTCTCTCAGAATCGGCTGTGACTTCGGATTTGATCTTAACTTCTTCTCCAGTTCTTTGATTTTCTGCAAGATCTTATCTTTCCTTTCATTTTGTGTCCTTTTCTTTACGGCGTTCTGTTGTATCAAGAACCCCCTCATCACAGCTTTGCTTGCGTCCCAGATAGTTCTTTTTTCCACCATAGTGTTCATATTTATCTCGAAGTAATCCTTCAAAGTTTTTTGGGCCTTCTTAATAATCTCCTGGTCTCTAAACAAGTTGTCATTCATCTTCCATCTAAAGGAACCGGTTGGCAATAGTGTCATGTCCATCTTCAGCGCATTATGGTCGGAGCAGGTCTTTGGGCAGATTTCCACTTTTCTAACCTTGGGTGCCAGACCTCTAGTTATCCATATTTGGTCGATTCTTGTCCAAGTCAGCTGGGCTTCAGAGAAGAATGTTCCCTCTCTTCCCAGGGGGTTCTTGGTTCTCCAAATGTCAATCCAGTCCATATTGTCTGTCATTTCAAAAAAAGTCTTTGGTAGTCTGCCGTCTTTTGTAACATTTTGATTTTGTGACTTATCCATGTTAGTCGATACAACCCCATTCATATCCCCCATCATAATGATGTTGTTGTAGTCCAGATAGTCCAGCATAATCTCATGCAACTTCTTATAAAATTCCGATTTCCCGTCATTTGGTGCATAAATTCCTAGTATCAGAATCTTTTCTCCTTGATGTTGTATCTCAATTGCTAAAATTCTTCCATGTTCATCTTTAAATAAAAATTTAGGTGACAGGCTCTCTTTTGCATATATCACCACCCCTCGCTTCTTTACTCTGTCCGAAGATATAAATTCTTGGCAAAGTCTTTTGTTTATTAACACCTTTCTATGGAGCCTAGTCACATGTGTTTCTTGTAAACAAATAATGTCCAATTGTTCTTTTTTTAATATATGAAAAAATTTCCTCCTTTTTTCCGGGATGTTACAACCATTAATGTTCCAACTCAAAAGTTGCAGAGACATCCTGAATAAATCTGGTTATTTTTCGGGGGGTGGTACCTTATTCACTGGGTCTTCAAGATCCAAGGGTGCAGGTACCTCTGGTGTTTCAGGCCCTGGAAGTAACTCAGTTCCTTTGTGAAGGTCCTCTCCGTATGCGTTCAGAAATTTATCTCTATCTTCCAATGTTCTGATTTTAATCTTCTTCCCTCTAAAGGTGAAAGATAATCCTTGGGGGAATTCCCACCTAAAGATGATTGAGTTGTTCCTTAGCAATCTTGTCAGCTCCAAATAGTTAGATCTGAGATCCAACAGTTGTTTAGGAATGTCCTTGTAAATCTCAATTCTTTTGTCCGAAATGTCCAGTGACTTTCCGTAGTGTAGGCCCAGAATCTTGTCCCTTTCCTCCTTTGACCTCAATATTATCAAACAGTCTCTGGGCTTCTCTTTCTTTATAAGTCTTCCAAGCCTGAAAGCTGAAACAATTTTAAAATCCTTTTCCTCTATGCTCCAAAATTTGGAGAATTCTTTGGTCAAAAACTCAGCTAGGTTGCCTTCTTCCACTTCTGGTATCGCCCTTATCCTTAAATTACTCTCCCGGTTCCACAGTTCGATCATAGAAAGATAGGTCTGGTGTTCACCTACTTGTTTGCAGAGTGGTCTTACCTCTTGTTCTAAATTTTCAAGTTTTTGGCTGGTATCTTCAGCCAATTTCCGATTTTCCCCTGCAGCCTCCTTCAGTTCTCCAATTGCTTGTGTATTCTGTGCTACTTGTCCAGTTAATTTATTTAAACATTCTGTGTTTTGGTCAATTTTATATGTTTGCTCATCGGCCTTCTTGTCCAAAGATTCTACTTTCTTGTCCAGAGATTCCAATTTTTCAAAGATTTTCTCTAAAATAGCAGTGCTTGCCCCTGAGGCCATATCTTCCAATTGTAATTCCTCAGTTTCTCCCTCCCCTGCCCGTGGCAGAGAGGCAGCTTCTTCCTCAGAAGGCAAGGTAGGCACAGATGATCTACGTGTCTGTGAGGCTGCGGTTAAAGTTGTCAAAGTTGTTTGTCTAGCTCTTCCTCTCCTTCTTGCACCACTCATTCCAAAGTTATCTAAAAGTCAAGGTCAAGCTGAGTTGTTCCCATGAGAAAGCAGCGGCCCAGATGGTAACAGTCAAACAGAGGGCCGGGAAAAGGAAAGTAAAATAAAAGTCACTGTTGTAAGTCCCAAATCCTCTAGGGGGAGTTTAAAATATTTCTGAGGAGAAGATCAATTCCAATTAAAATAAAGTCAGATTTCAAAGTCCAAGAACCTTCAATAAAATTTTTTCCAGCAGAGTTAGGATTTAGTATTTAACAGCAACAGTGTTTCTAATGGTGCATACTGGTAATCCAAATGCTTCAGAGTAACAAGTTCAGACTCTCTCAGATTCTTTCAAAGTTCAGATTCAAAGTATCCAAGCTGCAAACTGCAAACTGACAGCTCAATTTCTCAGGCAGCTCCAGCACCTGGGTTTTTTACTTAAAATGTAGCTCCAAGAGAAGAAAGGTATCCCCATGCAGCTAAAACTGATAAAGTCCAGCACATGAAATTATTATTCCACTTAAGATAAAGTTCAATGGGTGCTCAGATCAGTTAGTTTAAAAGATCTCTCTTTGCCTCCACTCCTCCAGCTCTTTGCGTTCAAGTTCAACGACAGCGGAAGACGGACTTCCTGTTTTTCATCACTCCGCTTTCAGCCAAATTAAATACTTTAAAGTCCAAATTGTACAAAGTCTATTATTTACTCACGGGTTGTTGTTTCCAGAGCAAAAATTTAAGGAAGAAAGGTCGGCGCTCACTGGCAACAGCTACGCGGCTTCGCTCCGTTGATTGCGGAACGACCCTCAGCGCCGCTACCCCCTCCGCGATCCGGAGCCCCTTACGGGGTTCCTTCAACGTTTTGGGGGCAGCTCCTGGCGCCCGCCGGGTCCCAAGACCGCAGGCTTCTGCCGCCTGTGGTTTTCCGATGTGGGTCTCCGCTTCGCCGTAGCGGACGACCCTTTTCAGCGGAGCTACCCTCTCCCGGTTAGAAGAGGGCAGCCATTACCGTTTCGCGCCGCCTCCGGAAGTCTGGACTGCACTGACTTTCATGGAAGAATTGTCTGTATATATATATATATATGGAATTGTTACCACCATCCCACTTTCCTCCCCAATGTAGCTGTCAGGGAACTGACATCAGAGCGAGAGGTGGAGGCAAGGCTCCAAAATGATGCAGGAGAGGGGACCAGCAGGGGGGAAGGAATTCAGCGTAACACCAGTAGAGAAGAGAAGGAAATGGAGGATTTGGAGACAGGGCTCCAAGACCCTTCACCAGAGACTAGTGGGGAGAGCGCTGACACGCCTCTGCCTTCCCCTTACTTGCGCAGACGAGTTCCGCGCAGGGAAAGTAGAAGACTTGGCGTCAAACAGCTCTTATGCTGGAAGAGGTTCAAGAAACGCCCACTGACGGATTCTGCAAGCGACTGACCGGCCACAGAGTGTGGGCTGTCAGCCAAGGCATGGTGAGCCAGGCAATCTAACCGAAATTGAAGGCAACTTACGCACAAGTAACCCCTTACAACCACTACAGCAATCCGTCAGTCACTGAAGTTACTTGTGCACAGGGAAGGGACCATGAGCCAGACTGGAGGTGCCGGTGCAGCGGAGCAAGCTGCGAGTGTGTAGGACTTGGTGAAGAGGAACCGGGACCTGGAACAGCATGTAGCTCTGCTGACGGCACGGCTGGATGAAAGGCGAACTCAGGATGCACAGGTTAGACCCGCCCCAGTGGCAAAGAAAGTGCCGGGACTGGTACACAAGTTTGGGGGGAAGCCCCAGGACTATAACGCGTTCCGAACGGAAATAGAGTATGCTTTGGAACTGCAGCACGATGACTTTGCTGACGATGCAGAGAGGGTGGCATATATCGTGGGGCACCTTCAGGATGGGGCGCGCGAATGGGTCAGGCCCCTAACGGCCACGCAGAATGCTGCCATGAGGGACGTACGGAAGTTCCTCCAGGCTATGGACGCGATGTATTCAAGCCAAATTGGGCAGAGTGCGACCCAGCGGGAGCTGATGAGGTGCAAGCAGGGGGACCTATCCGTTAGAGACTATTGGTCCCGTTTTGCGATGCTAATACACCGGCTCGAATGGGACCTGGATGACCCGCCTATACGGATGCTGTTTGAGGAGGGGTTATCCCCAACCGTGAAGGACGAGCTCTCCCGCACGCCCCGCACGCAATCTATGGACGAATTGACCAAAGCTGCGCTTGCGATAGGAGCTCGGCAGGAAGCGCGCGCTTTGGAAAGGCGGGAAGGGAGAGGAGAGCGTTGCCCTGACTACCGCATTCCTGAGATGCCAAGGCAGCCTTCCGGGTCCGTTGAGCCAATGGAAATCGATGGAGCGCGTGCACGCGCGAGGTTTCAAGCGCCAACCAAGGAGGCAAAAGGGAGGGAAAGGCTGGCAAAAGCACCAAGAAGTGTTTCCTCTGCCAATGGCCAGGACACTTTGCCAGGGCTAGTCCACAAAGAAAGGCTCGGCAAGGGATGGTGGGAGCCGCTGGTAGCGAGGAGGAGGTGGCGGAGGACAAGGTGCAGGGAAACGCCAACGCTTGGCTTCCCACAGGGGGGCACAGCAGCCAGGCGAGCAACTAATGGAAGTGCCACAACCAGACCCACCCAAGGCGTCAGTAGTGATAGAGGTGGTGCTAGAACTCCCAAATGGGCACCCAGTCAAGGTGAAGGCAATGCTGGATTCAGGCAGCTCCTGTAATTTTTTTAGCAAGGAGTTCGCACTAGAGCGCCAACTCCACCTGCTGCCACTTGATTTTCCCCTCCAGGTCACCACGATAGATGGCAGGGAGCTGCTGGGAGGGGAGGTGACACATCAAACCCCACCAATGAGAATGAGGGTTTCCAGACACACAGAAACCATTGCCTTTCATGTGGCCACACTGGCGGGACCCCCGATAATATTAGGCATGAGCTGGCTCGTGCTACATGATCCAGTGGTGGCTTGGCATCAATGGACAGTCACCTTTGGGTCAGCTCACTGTTTGGAACACTGTCTGGGGGGGGGAGCCCAGGTTGAGGTTGGCCAGAGTGGCAGGAACGACACTGAAGCCGAGAGGAGAGGTGCCGCCACAGTACGCTGACTTACAGGAGGTCTTCAGCGAGAGGGAGGCGGACAGGCTGCCACCACATTGGCCCTTTGACTGCCAAATCAACTTACTCCCAGGGGCTCAGCTGCCGGTGAGCAAGCTGTATGCCATATCGGACCGGGAGATGCAGGAGTTGCGGGACTTTATTGACAAGAACCTGAAAAGAGGTTTCATAAGAGTATCTAAGGCAGTGGGGGGCAGTCCGGTGTTCTTTGTGGACAAAAAGAACACGAATGAGCCCAGATCGATCGTAGACTATAGGGCGTTAAACCTTGTATCAGAACCCGTGACCTTCCCAATGCCCAGAATTGATTACATTTTGACACGGGTGAGGAAGGGAAAGATCTTCACCAAGTTGGACCTCCGGGGAGCGTACAATTTGATTAGGATGAGGGAGGGGAACGAATGGAAAACCACCATGTTCACTCCCCTAGGGGCCTTTGAGTACTTAGTCATGCCATTTGGATTACAGTCAGGCTCCGCCTGTTTTCAAGCCTTCATGCACCACGTGTTGGGTTTCCTGCTGTACAAGAACTGCGTAGCATTTCTGGACGACGTCCTAATCTATTCGGACAATGAGAAACAGCATGTCGAGGATGTCAGGGAAGTGCTAAAGAGACTGCAGAAGCACCAATTGTGGGTCAAGCTGGAGAAGTGCCAATTTCACGCCGGGGAAGTGGAATTTCTGGGGTACAAGTTGTCGGACAGGGGCCTGGCTATGGACCCCAGCAAGGTGCAGGCGGTGCTGGACTGGAAGACCCCCAAAACACAAAAGGATGTGCAGAGGTTCCTCGGGTTCAGCAACTTCTACCGGAAGTTCATCAAGAACTTCGCCCACTTGACCGCACCCATCATGGACTGTCTCAGTAGCAAAAAGAAATTCGTATGGACTGAAAGTGCCCAACGATCTTTTGAAAGGCTAAAGAAGGCGTTCGCGTCGGAGGAACAGCTCCTGCACGTGGATCTGCAGAAGCCGATGAGGCTAGAGACAGACGCATCAGACCGGGTGGTGGGAGCGGTGTTGCTCCAGCCGGGAGGGAGCCAACATGCCTGGAGACCGTGCGCCTTCTTCTCACGGAAGCTGAGCAAGTCGGAACAAAATTACACGGTGTATGACCGCGAACTGCTGGCAATTTACACAGCCTTTCGGCAGTGGAGACATCCACTAATAGGGACTCAGCACAAGATTCAGGTGTGCACGGATCACAAGAACTTGGAATATTGGAGAACGGCTCGAGTTCTCAACCAGAGACAGATTCGATGGGCACAGGAGTTCTCCAAGTTCTTCTTTGAGATCAAGTACGTGCCGGGAGAAGAGAACATGAGGGCAGATGCGCTGTCCAGGAAGCCGGAGTACACGGAAGTAGAAGGACCGCCGGAAGTGAGACACGTGTTCCCAGAGGAACGATGGGTGTGTGGGGGAGCGTTGGTTGGGAAACGAGAACTAACCGAGCTGATTCGCCAGGACGAATTCGCCCAAACCAGAATCAGGGAACTCAGGGAAGCGCGGGGAGACCAGGGAGGCTTTGAGGAAAGGGAAGGGCTGCTGTACTAAAAGGGAGCAATGTATGTGCCCGGGGAGGCCTTGCGGGAAAGGGTGCTCAAACAGCTTCACGACAACCCAACAGCGGGGCACTTTGGGCAACACAAAACTATGTTACTGGTTAATAGGCAGTTCTGGTGGCCAAGGGTGAGGGAAGATGTACGAGAGTATGTACGGGGGTGTGACAGCTGCCAACGGGCTAAGGGGGAGAGGGCTGCCCCGGCAGGGTTGCTGGAACCCTTACCCACACCGGGAAGACCCTGGGAGGTGGTGTCTATCGATTTTATGACAGATTTGTCCAAGTCCAGAGGGAAGACAGCAGTCATGGTAGTAGTAGATCTGCTAACCAAAATGTGCCATTTTATAGCGTGCTCGCATGCAGTAACGGCAGAGGAAACGGCCAGGTTGTTTGTGGATCACACCTCAGGTTGCATGGGGCTCCTTCGAGGGTTATCTCAGACCAAGGGAAACAATTTACCTCAAGGTTCTGGAGGAGGCTCATGAACTTATTGCAGGTGGAGGTGGGATTCTCGACGGCGAGACACCCGGAGACCAACGGGCAAGCAGAGAGAGCGAACAGTATTTTACAGCAATATCTACGCTGCTACGTGAACGAGAGACAGAACGATTGGGTAGAGAAGCTAGCACTGGCTGAGTTTGCGTATAATAATGCTGAGCATGTGTCCACGGGGATGAGCCCGTTCATGGCTAATTATGGGTGTCACCCCAGGGCCTTTCCCGGGAGAGGAGAGGAAGGGTGGAGCGTACCCGCGGCAGAACAGTTTGTGGAAGAAATGGAGGCTCTGCACCAGCAGCTTAAGATGAACCTGGAAAGGAAGTGTACAAGAGGCAAGCAGACAAGCGTCGCCAGGAAGGGGAAACTATAAGGGTGGGGGACCGGGTGTGGTTATCCACCCAAGGGCTACCCTTTAAGGGAGGGTGCAAGAAATTTCGGCCAAAACGGCTGGGACCCTTTGAGGTAACACACCAAGTGAACCCGGTGGCATTCAGGCTCAAGTTGCCAGACAGCATGAAAATCCACCCGGTGTTTCATAGGTCACTGCTCTCACCGTACGGGGGGGCGGAGGTTCCGGGGGGAAGGAGGAGAAGGCCTCACACACCCACAAGTGGAGGAGAGAGAACACCGCAACCAGGTGATGGAGATCCTAGATTCGCGATGGTGGGGGCGGCAGGTGGAGTACCTGGTAGCTTGGGAAGGAGAACCCGAGTCAGAAAACACATGGGTTCCTGCGGGGGAGGTAGATGATGGATATCTGGTGGAAGAGTTCCACAGCAGGTATCCGAGGAAGCCCAAACCAATAGAGAGATTCTGGGAGGAGCAATTTGGAACCACCGATGAGGAGGAGGAGGAGGATTTTGTGGGTTTTTCTACTTCCGAAGAGGAAGAAGGAGAAGCGTCAGGGGAGGAGGAATCGGACTGGGAAGCCCGTCCCGCGCGAAGAAATCGGAGCGGGTGGGAAGCGGGGTTTGAGTCCTCAGAGGATGACAGCAGCTCCTTCCAGGGGTTTCCTGCATCGTCGGCTGAAGAGGGAGACAAGGTTACGTCACCGGGTCGGGCCGGGGGTGGAGGGGGTCCTGGGAGGGAGGTGGATGTCAGGGAACTGACATCAGAGCGAGAGGTGGAGGCAAGGCTCCAAAACGATGCAGGAGAGGGGACCAGCGGGGGGAAGGAATTCAGCGTAACACCAGTAGAGAAGAGAAGGAGATGGAGGATTTGGAGACAGGGCTCCAAGACCCTTCACCAGAGACTAGTGGGGAGAGCGCTGACACGCCTCTGCCTTCCCCTTACTTGCACAGACGAGTTCTGCGCAGGGAAAGTAGGAGGAGACTTGGCGTCAAACAGCTCTTATGCTGGAAGAGGTTCAAGAAACGCCCACTGACGGATTCTGCAAGCGACTGACCGGCCACGGAGTGTGGGCTGTCAGCCAAGGCATGGTGAGCCAGGCAATCTAACCGAAATTGAAGGCAACTTACGCACAAGTAACCCCTTACAACCATTACAGTAGCTTATGTAAGTATAAGAATGTGCAATGCAATAAAAGACACACTCACACACACACATTGCAAACTAATCTTAAAACTATTATAAAAGCAATGTGTTAAAACAGCAGCAATTTAAAACCCAGCGACAACAACTGGCAGTATAAAATCAAATGCTATAAGCAGCCTCAAACAGGAAAAAAAGCCTTCAGTAAATGCCTGGAGGTTAAACGAGAACAGCTCTAGAGGATCGCCACAGGGAGATCATTCTACAATTGTGATATGTGTCTGAGAAGTCACTGTCTTCTAATCTCACCTGGTTGCGAGACTCTGAGATTAGAGGTCACAACATGAGTGAATCTGTTTTATGCTTAAGAGGCTTTCTTGCTAGCTTTGCCTCTCTGCAGTTCCTGCTTTGATATTTATCCCCCATTCGACCTAGGACCCTCGTACCTATGGGACAGCCTCTCCTGGTATGCCCCGTGGGAGGAACTTAAGGTCCACAAATAACAACACTTTGGAGGTCCCAAGCCACAAGGTCCCAACTAGGGCCAGTGCCTTTTCAGTACTGGCCCTCGCCTGGTGGAAGGCTCTGCCACAAGAGACCAGGGCCTTGTGGGACTTGACATCTTTCCGCAGGGCCTGCAAGACAGAACTGTTCCGCCTGGCTTTTAGTTTGGAGTCAGTCTGACCTTTATGTTTCCCTCCCCTTATGGTTTTGATTTATGAGCTACTATTAAAATGAGGCTGCATTTTAAATTATATTTTAACCCATATTTTAATAAACTGGTCCCCCCCCATTATGTTTTATTGTAATTTTATTGGTGTTAGCTGCCCTGAGCCTGGCTCTGACTGGGGAGGGCAGGGTATAAATAAAAATTTATTATTATATTATTATTATTCCTTGGATATCAGATCCACTGTGGACTTGGCAGTTGCTCCCACCAACTTCTGGGTATATCTAGCATATATATATATATATATATATATATATATATATATATATATATATAATGATATTTATTACTTTTAAAGTATATCTAGCATATAGAGCCAGTGGAAGGAGCCTGAGGTCCTATAGATGTTGTTGGAATCCATTAGTCAACGTTTAGGAAAAATAGGACTCATACACCTGTAATATCTAGAGGACCACAGGTTCCCCATCTCTACTGATGAGAGTTAGGTGTAGACGCTGGGATATCGGGGTCTCTTGTGATGACCATGATGGAAATATACCCCCATGACAGTATATGTCCTGATGTCCTGGGGTAAAATCCTAAAAAAAGCTCAACAACTTTGGTCGGCCCTCACGCACGTTCACTTCATCAAATCTGTCCCTTTTTGAAAAAAGTTTGGGCACCCTTGTTATGCAAAGGTGCCCTGTTTCCAGGTTCAATTTAAAGTGCTGGTGTTAACATGCATAATACCTTGGGACCAGGTTATGCCATGGACTGCATTCTCTCATTGGGCCATTGCCAGTACCTAGTGGGTGAGCAGCCGCTGATGCTGATGACCTCAACAGAGAGCTGTTAAAACTGGCAAGGATGCAGAGGTGACTGAGAGAGGTTTATAGCCTCACTGCCAGCCTTCCTCCTGGTCACTTGCTGGGTCATTATTTTTAGCTGCAACATCTTCCTCTTCCTGAGTAGGCCCTTGCATTCTTGGAGGTCCCTTGCAACACAGTACTCATACACTCATAAACATTCTGGGTTTGAGACCTACGGGAGAATGAGAGATGTATGGAGCTCAGAGCAGTGCTTGGGATGGACTCAGGGGGGTTATCAGGGGACTAAGGTGAGGCATCCATGAAAAAAAAAGGCACTTCAGGCTACTTTGGGCTGCTTTCCTGGAATTCTGGCAGAGTTCTCTGTGGAATCCCATCCCTCTTCCTCGGAGGAGGTGTCACTGGGAGCTGGTCGTATCTATCTGGACCTGCTTGAGCTCTGTGATTCACTTCAGAATCCTAGACTCATAGAATAGGAAGGGACCCCCAATGGTCCAACCCCTAGTTCAGCGGTTCTCAACCTGTGGGTCCACATATGTTGTTGGACTACAACTCCCATCATCCCTGAGCTCTGGCCTTGCTAGCTAGGGGTGATGGGAGTTGTAGTTCAACAACATCTGGGGACACACAGGTTGAGAAAGGCTGCCCTAGTCCAACCCCTGTAATGCAGGAATCTTTTGCCCATCGTGGAGCTTGAACCCATGACTGAGATTAAGAATCTTGTGCTCTGCTCTGTGCTGTCAGACTCTGAGCACTGAAATGTTTTCACAGAGCTTTTAATGTTTGAAAGCTGTCTTAAACAGCTTTTAGTTTAATTGATGCTGCTTTTAGCATTTATCGTCTTTAATAATTTTATTTTGCTCATATAGCTTTATTGTTAACTTAAGTTTCTTGTGTGCCACTTTGGGTATTGATACTGGAGAAAAGCAGGATATAATAATTGTTATTTTTGATGCTTCTGCTGCTGTTGCTGTTGCATTACCCTGCCATGGGTTTATTGGGTGGTCAGAGACAAATATTAGGACTTCTATTCACATGCAAACTGCAGTGAAACATTTCATAGGGTTGTTGTGAGCGTGAACTTAAGAATTAATGTTGGACAGTGGTGGGGAATTGGTGGGTCTCCAGATGTTGCAGGACTACAGCTCCCATCACTTCAGACTGTTAGACATGCTGGCTGACGTTGATGGTTGTTGGAGTACAACAACACATGGATGGTCCCAGAGTCTCCACCACTGGCATACAACCATTCGGGCTCCTTCAGATGAGACACCTCTAGAGGGGATTTAGAGACAAAGAAAGCTATTCATTAAATGGATGGCCATTGTCTCTGTCCATCAATGTGATTGATTACACCTTTTGTACCAAAGAACATTGCAGACAGAAATATCTGCTCGGAGCTTAGCTGTGAAGTCTTCTGTGAAATAATCTAAGATTTAACATTCCCCACCTTCCTGAGGCTACTGAACTACTCTTTGGAAGGCAATGAGATCCAGGAAATATCAAAATGGCTAGACAGATTGGGAGGGAAGCAGTAGCAGCCTCCAGCTTGGCATTTAACAATAAAACGAATGAAAGCAATCCAATTGGCCTTCTGGGTTTTGACAATCTTACACCTCAGGTGTGTGGATTTTGAAGTTTGTCAGATTAAAAAGTATAACATTTGATATATCTTGCAGTGCCTCATGTTGAACTGAACAACACATCTGTGTGCAGTATACGTTGCAGCCTTTTTTATATATATTTTAAAAAGAAACCTCTTAATTTTTTCGAGCAGAGGTGCGGGGAAATTTTTAAAAATGAAGCGCCTTGTTGGATCACACTGAGCCAACCCAGCTTAGTATTCAGTTTCCAACAGATGCCCCTGGAAAACTCACTTTCAGGACACAGTCACTTGTCGCAGAGTGAGCCGGTCCGTAAATCACACAGTTCAAAGGTGAAGTTAACTCTTTGTTAGAGAAACACAAACTTCACAGACTTCACAGGGGTTCAGGCCTAATGAGCACAACAGCTCATGCCCTGTAGGCCCCAGTCCATGAAATCAGTTGTTGAGACTAAAATTTCTTGCCTCCACACAGTCATCTAAGTCTCCTCCTCTGCAGGGCTTCTTGCAAGCAATCAGAGATTATGCCTGCATGCAGTCTGTCTTTGCTTTGCCCATTTCATTCCTCTCCTGGTTCTGAGAGTCAGGGGGAGGGGAGCTTGCCACAGCAGGAAGGGGAGATACCTGTGACTCTTCACCAGCCTGACTCACCTCTGCCTCTGATTCTGGGCTTCTCTCTGCCACAGACTCTCCCAACTCACTGAATCCTGTTACCTCTTCAGCTTCTGACACCTCCTCTTCCAGTCTTCTCCCTCTTCTCCCTGTGAGCACTCATCATTGTCCCACTCAGTGCTTTTTTTGTAATCCAGGGGGTACTTAAGGACACGCAGTACCAGCACCTCTGTTGTTGTTGTTGTTGTTAAAAAGTGTGGCACAACTTCATGGTGTGTGCTGGCACTTTTTTTTCTAGGAAAAAAAAACAAAAAACACTGGTCCCACTACCATGCTCCAGGCCCTGTGCTCTCTTCTGTTGGTGGTTCCTTCCACCAGTCCTCTATGCCCAACCATTCTATGACACTGAGGCTGGTGGAGCAGTGCCTCTTTTGACCTAATAAACCAGCCTCCTCTGAGGTGGACCAATGCTCTGACTCATTATAATGCAGCTTTCTATGTAGTTTGGCATTCTTTCCACAGCTTCTTCTTCCTCCTCCCCAACATTCAGAATGATGTTGCAGTAACCAACTTTCATCAGCTGACCTTGGGAACACCTATATTTATGGGATTTCTTCAGTGCAGGTGTTCACGTGGATCAGTGTTCAAAGCCTTCAGTGAAGGTATCAGCGTCTGTAACCTTGATGGGCAAACTTGGCTCAGTGATGCGCAGGTGAATTGGGTCTATGTGTGCAAAGTTTGCTTTATGAGGCCAGTTTACTAATGAGGACATCGTTTTGTGGCTTAAAAAGTTTATTTAATAATAATAAAAATATAGCTGGGGCTTAATGATTTGTAACCAGAATGGAAGCCTATGTTATTGATTTTGCTTTAATTCCTTGGAAACAATATCGACCCTTAAGAGAGACGTTTCAACACTTTTGAAACTAGGACGTAAAGCATTTTCCGTCCCATTGATTAATAGATACTATTAATAGATACTTTTAATGAGGCACTTTCTCTTCAATGAAGCACTGTGTTAGAATAGAAGATCCAATCTAGATTTTGTACCAAGACGGACAAACAAAAAGGTTTCTTTTCCACTTCAGCCTTGAGGGCAATT
This sequence comes from Podarcis erhardii, assembly GCF_964252035.2. Taxonomy (NCBI): domain Eukaryota; kingdom Metazoa; phylum Chordata; class Lepidosauria; order Squamata; family Lacertidae; genus Podarcis; species Podarcis erhardii. Next base: position 11,511,103 of record NC_138504.1, read on the forward strand.
TTCCCCTTTAAATAGCAAGTCATTCTATGGATAGTTGCAATAACAGTCACTTAAGTGTGTGCCTAGCCTATGCACACAGCAAAAATCTTTGCCCATTAGAGTTGATTAGGTATCATTAGCTTCAGTGCTACTTCTGGAACAGCGAGAAAGTCATCGGTGCTACAAAACAACCAAGATGAGAAGCTGAATCTGCAGACATTTACGCCAAGGTTAGACCAATGTGTGGGATTGAATGCATCATTTTACAGTGCTCATTGAGCAAGTACCTTACCAGGCCAGTCCAGGACCTTGTTGCATTTCCCAAGAAATTTATGACACAAATAGATTTACATAGCCAATATTTTCCTTGACTTCAGTTTAATTTGTTATCAGGTGCTAAGGGCCACGTAAACACTACATGTTTAAAACACATGACTTCCCTCAAAGAATCCTGGGACCTGAGGTTGTTAAGAGTGCTGGGAATTGTAGCTCTATGAGGGATAAAATATTGTACAGTGGTGCCCCGCAAGACGAACGCCTCGCAAGACGGAAAACCCGCTAGACGAAAGGGTTTTCCGTTTTGGAGGCGCTTCGCAAAACGAATTTCCCTATGGGCTTGCTTCGCAAGACGAACTGTCTTGCGAGTTTTTCCGACTTTTTTTCCCTCCCCCCCTTTTTCTAAGCCGCTAAGCCGCTTATCAGCTGATCCGATAAGCCAATAAGCCGCTAAAAGCCGCTAAAAGCCGCTAAAAGCCGCTAAAAGCCGCTAAGCCGCTAATAGCGCTAATCCGATAAGCCGTCAATGGGCTTGCTTTGCAAGACGAAAAAACCGCTAGACGAAGAGAATCGCGGAACGGATTCTTTTCGTCTTGGGAGGCACCACTGTATGGTGTGTATGCTACAGATAATGGCTTTGAAAAATATTCGTTTCATGCAATCACACCAAGTGCACATGTTATTTCCTTTTAAGTAATTTAACTATCCACACATTGTATACACTTTATCAGTATCACTGCACATAGAGATGAATCTATTGGTCACTAGGCTATGATTATTATTATTTATTTCTTTTATCTAGCTGAAATCCATCATAAAAGATAAAATACATAGAGCAGGGGTGCCCAAACTTTTTTAAAAGTTTTGAATGAATGATTTGTTGTTGTTTTTTTAAAATAATATTTTATTAAATTTTCACAATAAAGAACTTATGAACAGCAAATAAGAAAAAATACAAGAGAAGTACAAAACCACAAAAATACAAAAATACAAAAGTACAAATACTTAACATAAAAAAGAAGAAAAAAAAAGAAAAAAAGAAAGATAAAAAAGGAAAGACTCTTTTCAAATTAATATCCTTCCTAACCTTATTTTCTTGACTTCCACCCGCCCTCCTTTCTTGTATTCCACTTCCAATTTAATTTAGCAAATTCATTTATATTAGTTTTATCCTTTAAAAATTCCTTCAAATATTATGTTATTCAAATTTTCATCCAATATCTATCCCTTCTTTCATTTTTTTTAAAATCTTCATCACTTGAACCTCTTTTTCTCATTTCAGTGTCCTCAACATTCAAAGATTTTGCAATGTTTTTGTAGGTAGTTTTTAAACTTCTTCCAATCTTCTTCCACCTGCTCTTCTCCATGATCTTGTATTCTGCCGGTCATTTCTGCCAGTTCCATGTAATCCATTACTTGTAACTGCCATTCTTCCAGAGTGGGTAGATCTTGTGTCTTCCAATGCTTTGCAACCAGAATTCTTGCTGCTGCTGTAGCATACAGAAAGAAAGTTCTGTCCTTCTTTGGCACCAATTGGCCGATCATGCCCAGGAGAAAGGCCTCTGGTTTTTTAGGGAAAGTGTACTTAAGTACCTTTTTTAGTTCATTATATATCATCTCCCAGAAAGCCTTAATCCTTGGGCATGTCCACCAAAGGTGAAAGAATGTACCTTCAATTTCTTTACATTTCCAACATTTGTTATCGGGCAAATGGTAGATTTTAGCAAGCTTGACTGGGGGCATGTACCACCTATGCATCATTTTCATAATATTCTCCCTTAAGGCATTACATGCCGTAAATTTAATTCCGGTGGTCCATAACTGTTCCCAGTCAGCAAACATAATGTTATGTCCAACATCTTGTGCCCATTTTATCATACTAGATTTCACTGTCTCATCCACAGTATTCCATTTCAACAGCAGATTATACATTCTTGATAGTATCTTAGCATTGGGTTCTAACAGTTCAGTTTCTAACTTTGATTTTTCCACCTGGAAGCCAATCTTTTTATCTAAATTATAGGCCTCTCTTACTTGAAAATAGTGTAACCAATCTCGCACCTTATCTTTGAGTTTTTCATAACTCTGCAATTTCAATTTATCACCCTCCTGCTCCAAAATTTCCCAGTACCTTGGCCAATTGGTCTCCATATTAAGTCTTTTCATGGCCTTTGCCTCCATTGGCGATAACCACCTTGGGGTTTTGTTTTCCAACACATCTTTATATTTGATCCAGACATTAAATAATGCTTTTCTGACAATATGGTTTTTAAATGCCTTGTGTACCTTAACCTTACCATACCACAAATACGCATGCCATCCAAATACATTATCATACCCTTCCAAATCCAAAATGTCCGTGTTCTCAAGAAGTAGCCATTCCTTCAGCCAGCAAAAAGCTGCTGCTTCATAATATAACTTAAAGTCCGGCAGGGCAAATCCCCCTCTATCTTTCACATCCGTAAGTATCTTAAATTTAATTCTGGGCTTTTTGCCCTGCCAGACAAATTTAGAAATGTCCCTTTGGCACTTCTTGAAACAGTCCATCTTATCTATAATCTGCAATGACTGGAACAAGAACAACATTCTCGGCAATACATTCATCTTGATGACAGCAATTCGTCCAAGTAAAGAAAGCTTTAAATTTGACCAAATTTCAAGATCCTTTTTCACTTCTGACCAACACTTCTCATAGTTACCCTTATATAGGTTGACATTTTTTGAGGTCATATTCACCCCTAGGTATTTTACTTTCTTTACCAATAAGAAATCTGTCTCCTTCTGAAACTTTTCTTTCTCTATTGGCGTTAGATTTTTCTCCAATACCTTAGTTTTCAACTTATTCAATTTAAAGCCAGCCACCTGACCAAAATCCTGGATTAATTCTAAGGCCCTTTTAGTACTAGGTACTGGCTCTTGCAATGTCAAGACTAGGTCATCTGCAAAGGCTTTAAGCTTATATTGTTTATCACCGACCTGAATACCCTGAATCTGTTGGTCCTTCCTAATCATGTTCAGCAAAACCTCCAGGACCGAAATAAAAAGCAATGGGGAAATTGGGCAGCCTTGTCGTGTCCCTTTTTCAATTTTAACATCTTCTGTAACTGCGTTATTAACTATTAGTTTAGCCTTTTGTTCCGAATAAATCGCACCTATACCATTTTCAAATTTTTCTCCAACCCCCATCCCCTGAAGATTCTTCTTCATGAAGCTCCAAGATATATTGTCAAAGGCTTTCTCTGCATCAATAAAAATCAAAACAGCTTTAGAGTTAATGTTGACTTGTAACTTTTCCAAAATGTCAATTATATTCCTCATATTATTTGATAGATGTCTACCAGGGAGAAAGCCGGCCTGATCTTTATGTATCATTTCAGCTAATACTTTTTTCAATCTTTTAGCCAAAATGTCTGCAAAAATTTTGTAATCCACATCAAGCAGGGATATGGGGCGGTAGTTCTTAAGTTGTGTCTTTTCATACTCATTTTTTGGTATAAGCGTGATATAAGCTTCTTTCCATGACTCCGGCGCTTCCCCCCCCTCCATAATTTCATTACAAACCTCCTTTAACGGTTGAATTAAATAGTCTTTCATAGCTTTGCAATATTTGGAGGGTAACCCATCCGGCCCTGGAGACTTGCCCAACTGCATATTCTGAATGGCACCCTCCACCTCTTGTTCAGAAATTCAAGAGTTCAATAATAATTTATTCTCTTGAGAGATTTTTTGTAGTCCATTAGTTTCCAAAAATTGGTCGATTTTAGTCTCATTCTGTGGCCCTTGTGCATACAGTTGTTTGAAGTATCTCTGGAATTTCCTGTGGATTTTGTATGTTCTTCCCATCCACTTCGAGGTTTGTAACTGTATTTAGTTTTTGTCTTTTCTTCAACTGCCATGCTAATAACTTTCCACATTTGTTAGCTGATTCAAAGGTTTTTTGTCTCATCTGTTTGATCTTCCATTCTATATCTTGGTTTACCATTTTCATATATTGTACTTGATGTAGTTTAATTTCTCTCAAAATCTACTGTGACTTTGGTTTAGTCCTCAGCTTCTTTTCTCCTTCTCTAATTTTCTCCAAAATCTTTTCTTTTTTCTCCTCTTGGGTTCTCCCTTTAATTGCAATTTGTTTTGAATGAATGATTTGATGAAGTGAACATGCGTGAGGGCTGACCTTTTTTTTACAATTTTACCCCAAAGTTGTTGAGCTTTTTTTAGAATTTGACCCCAAAACGGACTTTGGACATGCTGACATAGAATAAAAACAAAACAAAATAATTGTTAAAACCAGACATTCTGTCAGATGAGAGTTTGCTCATTAGGGGGTAAAGGTAAAGGACCCCTGACAGTTAAGTCCAGTCGTGAACGACTCTGGGGTTGCAGCACTCATCTCGCTTTACTGGCCGAGGGAGCCGGCGTTTGTCCGCAGGCAGTTTTTCTGCGTCATGTGGCCAGCATGACTAAGCCGCTTCTGACGAAGCCAGAGCAGCGCACGGAAACGCCGTTTACCTTCCCGCCTATTCATCTACTTACACTTGACGTGCTTTCGAACTGCTAGGTTGGCAAGAGCAGGGACCAGCAACGGGAGCTCACCCTGTCGTGGGGATTCGAACTGCCAACCTTCTGATCGGCAAGCCCTAGGCTCACTGGTTTAGACCACAGCGCCACCCACGTCCCAGTTAGGGGGTACCTGACCCCTAATAAAAAGTTAATCAGATACCTAGTTGATCTCCTAACCAGGGAGATTTAAATCTTTGAACCAGGCTGCTTTTAAGTCCTCTCATATTGGGCAACCCAGTAAATAGTGGGGTAAATCTTCAGGCACATTATATCCACATGGGAAAACTCTCTCTTCATAGGGGAGCTGTCGATAGCATCCTTCCAACTATGGCAGAGTGTACAGAATGGTATAAAGGCTTGGCACACCAAGGGGCACATTTAGACAGGCTGAAGTGCAATCAGCACAAACACCATGATTTGAAATAATGAGGTTTCATGGAGCAAGATGCGACTTCAAAGTATAAAGAACTCAGAATGTCCAAAGAAAGACCATACCTACCAGTAACTTGTAGTATTTCCCAATTCCAAGATGGAATCACTCTGTTGTTAAGACCCAGCATCTTCTAGAAAGCAGAAAGTACTAAAACGGCCCTGTCCGCCCTTTTAAATTTAGGTATTTTAAGCCAATACCTAAGGCAAGGATTTGCACCCTGTCCTGAACAAAAACTTCCAAATGGAGAATGGAAGATGGTTGCCTTAGGGAGCTCAAAAACGGCAGAAAGATATTTAATCTGGAGTATTTCCAGGTGTTTTTTTTTTTAAAGAGATCTCCATAACAGGTTTGTGAGATGACTTTAGCTTCAGAAATGTTGAGGGCTAGGGGAATATGTCTATCTCCTTTACTCCAATAGAACCTTGACAGAGAATTCACTGTATCAATAGAGACTGTGGTATTGGTTTTTTTAATAAAGTTGTCATTTCAAATTTGTTTTGTATATGTAATATATTTCTATTTTATTTATAGGCTACCTTGGCTTTTTTGAAATATCTGCAGGAGGTAGCGCTGTCATGTTCTTATGTATGTTGGTAATCCCAATTTACTAATGCATTAACTTTTTCTCCCACCCCCAGCATTTAACATTTCTATAGCATTCTAGGTACTGTAAAAAAACACAGATAATAAAATCCCTGTGTAGAGAGGCTTGCAATCTACATTGCTAAGCAGCCTATGCTCATCTGTAGAGCTCCTCAAAGAATTATTTACATCCTGATCCTTCTGAAATGCTAATCTGAATCATTATGAGCCAGTGAAAGGAAATGGAAGATAATTTCCTTTCATTACTTTATAGAAATACAGGAGGTCTTTTCTTCTTTCTCTCTCTTTCTCCCCCCCTCTTTATGAGCCATTGTTTCCCAGATCAAAGACAGCCTGGGAGTTTTGCAGGTGGCCACTTATACCTTTTGAAGTTTTATTCCATCCATTTTTTTAAAAAAGAAGAAAACACAAAAACCACTTTCAAACTAGCATTCCACTTGCATGAATTTTGCAAGCTGCAGATGGCCATGATTTAGGGGAGATGACCTAGAAACAATGGCAATGGTGGTGTTGATGCCCCCAAAATAAAAGTTTACAAGCTAATGTGTTAAGGGCATAGACTCCCCCCCAAACCCCATTTGTATACCACCCTATACCCGCAAGTCTCAAGGTGGTTAAGACATAAATAAGTATAAAATGCTTTTCAATGTAAGAGGGAAGAAAAGATGCTGTGATTACTTTGCAATTCCATGCCAGCCTAGATGCTGGTGCTGGGTCTGTTTTACTGCTGCAGCATAATCTGCTACTTTGTGGGTGGTTGAATTCAAATTATTATTATTATTATTATTATTATTATTATTATTATTATTATTATCATCATCATTATCATCATCATCAAAAAATTCTTTTTTCCTTTATAACAAACCAAATAAAATTTCTTCATCACATATATCTTTGCTCAAATTGAGCTTTGACTTCCTCCTGTCCCCCTCCCTGACTTCCATATGTAATCACTTTTATCTTAGCATTTCTGAATCACCCTATTTACCTTATCTCCATACTTAAAAAACTTACTTCTAATATTTATAAACAGGTATCAAATCATAACCTAACAAAATATTTTAAATCAATCCTGCAAATGTTTTCAGATGTTTGCAATGTTCATGTATTGTACAAATTTACTCCAGTCCTTTTCAAACAGTTCGTCACGCTGGTTTCGGATTTCCCCCTTCAGTCTCGCCAGCTCAGCATATTCAGTCATCTTCGTCTGCCATTCTAACACAAATCCCTACACATACATTAAATAAAATAGAAACATGGCCACCTGACCCCACCCTCACTCACCATGCCCCACTTTACCTCTTTCCCCCTTTCCCCCCCTAATGTAACACTAATGTCTCAACAAATGAAACTGATCTGTAGAAAATTTAACTTGAAAAAAGAGACATTGCACATACAGTACTTTTGTAAACCAAGAAATATTTAATAAAAATATGTTTAAAAACAACAACAGAGCATAAAGCTAGTGCTTTCCAAACGACAACTCTCATCACCTCCAGATTGCTTTAGCCCTGACATCATATTAGGCCTCACTGCAAGTTTTTAGTCTACCTGATGTAAAGCAATTTTTAAAAGTCCAAGTTAAAGGCAGGCACGTGAATTAATTCTGACCTAAATCGATCGACACCTTGATTGACTTCGAATTGAACTGGTTACCTCACATGCTTCATAAATTCAGCTCTGTTCTGCTAGGGACAAGAGCTACTGAGTAGGACCTGCATTTTATCTAGTGTGCTTTCCAGATTTATCTCCAGCTCTGCTAATTGGGGTTTGTTTGTTTCATCTTATCTGCTCTCTACCTCGCAAGGGTCCTCGGAGAGGGCCAGCTGGTGCTGGAGACAAATATGCCCTACAATTTCATCTTCCTCATCCAGGATTTCCTTCCCCTCCCCTCTGCCCATTGCCTTATCTCTGGGACTTTTGTAACCTGATACCATTGGAAATAATCAGACAACTTGTAATCCAATTAACAGTTCCTATTTTTTTTTCAGTTTCTTTTTTGGATCTTAAACACATGGATTTGATTGAGCTTAGTTAATAGCTGCCTGTATATTTAATACACATACTACATGGAGCCCTTTATATAAAGGGAATGAACATGGCAGGGTATGGCGCATATATATATATATATATATATATATATATATATATATATATATTGAATCACCCCTCACTTATAAGGTAAAAAATCTTGACAAAGAAATTAGTATGGGAGCACTAGGAACACTGAAGAATTTAATCTTTGCAGATTCTGTTCCAAGTAGATCTGATCCACACCTCCAGGGCTAACATGTGTCTTGGAACTTTTTATTAGTTTATTAGTTGAATTTATAGCTTACCCTTTGTTCCCAAAGTGTAGGCAGGACAGGAGGGCTCTGACATACACTGTCAAGTGTATGTGACATGGAGTGGAAATTAGCAATGGGGGAGAGTTTTGATTCAGTTTGCATTTGAAGGTGAAACTAGCAAACTCACACTTACCATAAATCTGCTCCCCTTCCCTGGGGGGCGGTGTTGCAGACTGGCATCTGGGGGTGGAGGGATGCTGAAATATATTAATCCTTTGAGATTCACACCAATGCATTGTATGGGGGGGGGTAAGTGCTTTGCAAAAATGTGTATTTTAGGCAAAAAACAAGAAGAGGAATATATTAGGAAAAATGTGTTTAAAATGCCAATGAATTTTCAAGAGGTTTTTTAATATATATATATATAAATGGAACCATGGAGAACTGAATTTTAAGACTGGAAAAGGAGACCCTGAGTGAAACAGAAATTGACAGATTCAGTCATCCCTAGCAGAAATAGACTGATGCATCCATTAAAAGGCAGTACTGCTATAACTTCATTTGTTGTAGTTTGGGCAAAGGAGTCCTCCATTTTCTTTGGGGCAGGTGGTGGTGGGGAGCAGTTGGAATTAGAAATACAATAATAAAGTGCATAACACTGGAGCTAAATTGGTTCCTTAATTGGCAGGGGTGGGTTGTGGGTAGCAGTCTGAGGTGCGTGTGGAGCGTGCAATCAGGAGCTGTGGGATCAATCAGCTGTCAGAGAACCAAAGAGTTAAGACAAACTGACAGGGCCAACCAGCTGGCAGGGTCAAAGGGCGAAGCCAGGAGTCAGGGCTGAAGATCAAGTCAGAGCGGAGAACAGACCAGGAGGCAGGATCAAAAAGGAAGCTAGAAGTCAGGACCCAAGCCTGGAGGCAGAATCAAAGTCAGTGAGAAAAAATAACCAAGGACAAGAAGTTAAAAAGAACTCAAGGAAGGCTCAGTTGGAAGAGGAGGTCAAATTATACTCCTTCCTGTCTAGAAGGATCCAATAATCACCCTGGGTGGGTGGACACAGTACAGGGCTAAAAGCAGCCAAGGTGAAGCTGTGGTCTGCCAGATGTTGTTGGACTCCAACTCCCATCATCCCTAATCAGGGTGTTGTTGGCATCTGTCTTGGAAAACAATGGAGGAGTGTGCCTTTTGGGATGAAGTCAAACTGTTGGAGAGTTACAGTGCCTGCTGTGGCTGTAGAGGCCGATACAGGAAAGACATGTCTTGCTGCAGCTGGGGCAGATGAAGGCGTCTGGTTGTACTACTGCAGAGGCATCATGACGTTTCTTCTCTGGACTAGAGCTTCACAGTTATTGGCCTGGTGGTTCATTCACTGAGAAACTGTCATCTGCAGTTTGGGGGTTTACTGCATGAGATAGCTACACACATTTGTGGCAAATGGTTGGCTGGGGATTAGCTGTGATAGGAGCATGATTGGTGTGGGTGCTTGAGAATATTCCCAAGGACATATTTGGGAGATGTTAGTGTGGTGAGGAAGTGTGAGTACAGCTTCTATCTCAGTTATTCAGTTTAGTGGCTAATGAGGTCATATATATGGAGTGTTGTTATATTCTTTTTCATTATTTTTTTGGGGTAATCTTTCAGATAATATTTTATTCCCCCCCATTAATTGTGTTGCTTTAAATATGAATTTTGTGCTTGACCTTCATTTGCAATATTCTGTTTCAATATTTTTTCATAGCTTTCTATATGATGTTTTAAGATAGGCTATAAACACTTTGAGATTTTTTTTAAAAAATGATTTGAATAAATAATAAATGAATGATGTTGCAGCAGCACCAAACAGTAGGACCACCCATAGTCAAAGATGGAAGGGAACTTGCTGAATGAAGCGTAGAATTGTATAGTTGGTATGGACCCTGGGGGTCTTAGTCCAATCTCCTGCAATGCAGTAATCCCACCACAGCCATCCCTGGGTGGGCTTGAACCATCAACCTTCTGGTTAAGAACCAAACGCACTGACCCATTGTGCCACCAACTTGGGTGTGGTTAATGGAGAAGCGGGCTCAAATAAAAAAAAAGCCCGTAGGATCTTTTTCCTATTTAAAACTCTGCCTCAAATAAGTCTCTGTAATTTGTACATTTCCAGTACTTTAAGCACAGTTTGTTCAATAAAGGCATTGCTAGCTCAATGTTCCTCACTGTAACGATGTCTTCTGAGAATAAGGGAGGAAATTTAATTTAGAGTACTTTTTTTTTAGGGGTGGGTGTATGGAAATGCTTTTTGCAAAACAAAATGAATTGCTTTAGATTTGTTTGCCTCCGGATTTAAATTTAATACTTCTGGAGTTAAATTTCTTCCTAATGAAGAGTTCAAAATAGCCCAAGGCACTTTGGGTTTCAAGATACCACACCACCCACTTTCACAATATAATAATAGGGGTGTGCACTGGCCACAAGATTTCATCTGAGCCCCAATTAGGTGTTTTGGGAAGCAGAACACTTCAGTCAGAGGTGTCTTGTAGGCTGCCTGATTCAGTTTGGAGGTCCATACAAGTCTGCTTCGTCTCCCCATATTCCTTGTTGTTTTAACTGACTTTAGTGTTGTGCTTTTACACCATTATAACCCACCCTGGGACCCTATGGTGGGCTGGATCAGTCAGCACTTCAGAAGCCTGGTGTCTGGACGTTTGTCCTATGCTATACTGAAGGTCCTGAAAAAACAATAGGAATGGCACCTGTCTGGTTTATAATGGGAAGAAGTTCCAAAGGGTTGGTGCCTCTACACTAAGGATCTTATTCTTACATGATACAGAGCAGATCTCTTGATGAGATGGTATCTGCAGAGTGCAATGACTGCCTGGGTATCTAAGGTATGAAAGTATCTTTAGGTATCCTAGCCTGATTCTCCCAGATCTCCCAGCTAACCTCTGCAAATACATAATAAAAGTGCATGCATTCAAATAATATATAAAATCTACAACCCAGGTAATTGGGGTACCTTTTTGGTTGACGAGAAGATTTTAAATCCATTAATCAAGCAATTAAAAGTCAAAGCCTAATTACAGGTAACCAAGAGTTGAAATGTTAATATGTTTTAAAAAAACAACCCTGACCTGTTTCTCCTTTCCAGGCTTCATCTTGCATTTTCATCTTCAGATGGAGAAATTGAGCTTTCCTGATCTATAACCAAATGATATATTAATAATGCGTAAAAAGAAGACAGTGATAAAAAAATAATGGTTCTGAAAGCAAAGCCAGAAGGTCACTACAAATTTCATATTGAGCATCAAGCATAAAGAAACTGTTCAAAGCATTTATTCATCGTGTCTCCTTTTGGGCCAAGAGGTACTTATTAATGAGGACAGTCTGCCACTTGTGAGTTCTCCTTGCTGTCAATAACTGTCAGATAAGATATATTATTGCTCTTATAGGCACTTACCAAGAGACTTCTATGCTTGTAGCTGTTTTGGTCTTGCATGATTATGAGCGAACATGCCAGAAGCCTGTATTTTGAACAATACGCTTCATATTAATGCAATCATTATCTCATCTCAGACTGGTGAAGCAAAGGGGAACCTTGAAATTAAGTCATCTCACATTTAGCAAACTAACTAACTAACTAACTAACTAACTAACTAACTCACTCACGGAGCCATGGGTATACCATGGTTTGTATAGCCACTGGGAAATCCACTTGAAAATTTTGCATCCATCAGTTTAGGCCAGTGGTTGCACCCCTTTCAGGATGTGTGGGCTCATGCAGAATGTTCAGAGAGTGCTAGCCACAAAATGACTGCCATGAGGTGTGGCATAACAAGAAAGGGTTACCAACAGAGTAGGAAAAGAGGTGAAGCCACAAAACAGCACAGACGGTGCCTCTAGTAGCAATTAGCTAACAGCCTAGGTATGAAGCAAGCACTGACGTACACCAGGAATGGTAAGGAGCAATGAGGAAAAGAGAAGGTAGCATTGTCCTGAATTCAGCCCCTGTGGAAGGAAGGTAGCTCATTGGTAGAGCATCTGCTTTGCATGCAGATGGCCCTATGTTTGATCTGTGATCTGGGAGAGATCCCAGTCTGGAACCCTGGGGAGCTGCGGCTGGTCTGTGTAAACAATACTGAGATAGATGGACCAATGGTTTGGTTCAGTGTAAGGCGGCTTCGTATGATGACATAGGTAATGAGGAACGCTGGGGTCCCAGAGAAAGCCCTGGAAATGCCTACACACACACACAAACACACAATTCTGAATATAAAAACAAATATCCTGTCAATTACCGTTCCTCCTTCTTCCACTGCATAACAACCCCAACAACGTCCAGCTGAATTAGCAATAGTAACAAAAGATTAATTCAGTAGCTGCCAATTTTAAAAGTGTCATTCCACAGGTTCCTGCATTTCCTGGGTGGTTTATACACATGTTTGTTCTTTGACTGGAGCCCTAGGTGCTAGATCTTCCAGCACCTCTTTTGCCTGAAGAGATAGCCAGGGTCAATCAAAGGCATTTTCCTGCCCATGGCAAAGGACAAGATGGCACCCAACACCATTCCATGTCCAGAGGCTGTCCCCACTAGTAGTTGAAACTTGCTTCAACTCTGGTGATGGATGAGTGTCTTCTACTGCTCCTAAGAGCAGCAGGCTAGCTTGGGAGGGTGTGGTGGGGACATGGTGCTTGTAAGTCCCTGTTATGCTCAAGCAACTAAATGATGTCAACAAAAATAACAACAACAACTGTGGCACACACAACTCTCGTCTATCCCACTACCATTCTCCATACCAGCATCTGATGTCAGATGCAGCTGCTTCTCTTTGCTGAATGGTAGGGCTCCTCTGATTCTCTGTGCTCTGGGGTGCAGGAGGAAACCTTGCAGCTATCCCCAACAGGCAGCAGGAGCCCCCTTGTACCCCCAGCTTCACTGGAGCCAATTCTTGAGAAAGAGGGAACTGTCCCAACAGCATTCCACAGAGAGGGTGGCACTAGAGGCAATGTCTTGTCTACAGATGCTGTGAAATGCCACAAAAGGAAGAATGCATTTGTGTTTCAGCATGCAGTCTTCTCCAGCAGATGTAAGCAGAGTGCCTTGAAGCATCTGTGAGCCTGCAACTAACTGAACAGAAGTTAGCATATAGCCCATCATGAATTTCTAGGCCTTGACCCTCCCAAATGGGAGGCTATTGTAGGAAATGTTCAAGAGATGAGTCAAGTGTACTTGGAAGCATCACTGATTTTAAATTAAACAAGTTGTTCAGGTTCCCAGACGCTCTTGCTTTTGATCATCTGAAGTCTTGTGGCAGGCTTACTAAGCCCCGAAACAATGCTTCTAAATGCTTTCCCCTAGTTTAATCTTGAGAGCGGGCAGGTACAGAGAAAGCCAGACAATAAGGCAACAGCAACAACAACCAGCAACAAAAAAGCCCCTGCACTCTCCGAGATGACTTCCTTTTCTTTTGTGTTGGCAAAATGGGGAAGCTGAGAGACAAAGTTATTTTATTTTGTTTTGAAGAATAGACAGGAAACGAGTCTGACGGAACCCATCAGGAACTAAAAAGATAATTGAAGAGAGAAATAAAGGGTTCGGGGGAAATATAAACACAATTTTAACTGGAAAATCTCAGGAAAGAGTGTAAAGAGCAGACACAGGGGAAGCAGCCTTTTAAAAAGACATACACATAGTACGTAGATTGGGTTTCATTAAAGATGGGGACCAGTTTGGTTGAACTGGGTGCTACAGGGGATGCCGCAACTATGATTTAGACTGCAGCATGAGAGGATGCTGCTGAAATTTGAGACCCCAAGGTCCACCACTGGTCCCAGCCTGTGGACACATATTCCTGCTCGGAGATTTCATTTTTTTTTTTTTTTATAAATATTTATTAAGGTTTTTTTAAAATATAAATGCACACATAAAACAATCTTACTTTTATAACAACAAATTCTTCACTTCTTTGGACTCCCTCACGTCCCCCTCTCCCATTTACATCATTAAAAAAAATTTTTCCAAACAAATTATCAACTTGTTTACAATCTCATGTCCACACATTCCAATATGATTTAACACTTTTTCCAATAAAATTTTTATATTTTCTTTAGTCTCACTTATCATCAAATTTAAATCTAGTTTAGTGGTGGCCAGTTTTTTATAATCTAGCATCCTTCTTAACATTCAAACAAATTACAATGTTTTTGTAGATACATCTTGAATTTCTCCCAGTCTTCCTCCATCTTTTCTTCTCCCAGATCTCGGATTCTGCCAGTCATCTCGGCCAGTTGCATATAGTCCATCAGCTGCATCTGCCACTCTTCCAGTGTGGGTAAATCTTGAGTTTTCCAGTTTTTTGCGATGAGAATCCTTGCTGCCGTTGTTGCATACATGAAAAATGTTCGATCCTTCTTTAACACCTTCTGGCCGACAATACCCAGAAGGAAGGCCTCTGGTTTCTTAGTGAAGGTATACTTAAATACCTTTTTCAGCTCATTATATATCATTTCCCAGAAGGCCTTCACCTTAGGGCATGTCCACCAGAGGTGGAAGAATGTTCCTTCATTTTCTTTACATTTCCAACATTTATTGTCAGACGAATGGTATATTTTGGCAAGTTTAACTGGGGTCATGTACCATCTATATATCATTTTCATAACATTTTCCTTCAGAGCATTACATGCAGTGAAGTTCAACCCAGTGGTCCACAACCTTTCCCAGTCCTCAAACATAATGTTATGCCCAATATCCTGTGCCCATTTTATCATAGCCGATTTAACCATTTCGTCTTGTGTGTTCCATTTTAGCAGCAAGTTATACATTCTAGATAGTACCTTGGTTTTGGGTTCTAACAATTCTGTTTCTAACTTCGATTTCTCCACCTGGAACCCTAACTTTTTGTCATTTTTAAAAACTTCTTTAATCTGAGCATAATGTAACCAGTCTCGCACCTTATCCTTCATTTTCTCCAAACTCTGCAATTTCCAATTGTCTCCATCTTTTTCTAATAATTCCCAATATTTTGGCCATTTGGCCTCCATATTGGGTCTTTTTCGGGCCTTAGCCTCCAGAGCTGAGAGGATGCTGCTGAAATTTGAGACCCCAAGGTCCACCACTGGTCCCAGCCTGTGGACACATATTCCTGCTCGGAGATTTCAATGCCAGATTTGGGGATGATCATTACACATAGGCCACACTGGTACTGGCAGCATGAATGAGAACGGAAGTCTGCTTGAACTGTGCTCATATCAGGCAGAGGGCCTTCTCGGTAGTGGTGTCCAGCCTGTGCAACGCTCTCCCATCAGACAGATGCCAACTATCTGATTTTTAGAAGACATCTGAAGGCAGCCCTTAATGTCTGATGTTTTACAATTTTTTATGTCTGTAAGCTGCCCAGAGTGGCTGGGGAAACCCAGCCAGATGGGTGGGGTATAATAATAATAATAATAATAATAATAATAATAATAATAATAATAAATATTGCATCCTCTGCTTCATGAACTCAATCTTCTCTATCAAGGTAAAACAGCGAATGTTCTGGAAACATCCAAGTTGAAGCCATTGGCATCAGCTGGACTTGATTGTCACCAGGCGATCGGCACTGAACTGTGTTCATGTCACATGGAGGTACCACTCCAGCCAAAGAGGACCCATAGCACAAAACAGAAACTGCGGCAACTTCTATATAATGGTGGTGATGCTGATTTATTAAATGTCTATCCCTCCTTTCCTCCCAAAGGTAGCCTAGGGCAACATACAGCCCAGCAGTAAAACAACACAGTTTAAAATAAGACAAACACATCTTTAAAACATTTAATAACATTGGAAACAGCTAAAAACATTTTTTTTTAAAATGTAAAGATCTAAAAATACTTTAACAAACAGCCGCATACACTCCTGTGGTATGCACTGGCATTGATTGGAAATAACATCGATAATACAAAGGGAGAAAGAGCAATGGATAAAAGGAACAAAACACAAACCGCTCTTCCACCTCGTTTGCTATTAGCTGGCAGTAGCGCCCCAGAAGGTCCCGTGTTCAATTTCAGGCATCTCCAGGTAAGGCAGAAAAGACCCCCAGCTGAAACCCTTGAAAGCCATTGCCAGCTGGTATTATTATTAATAATAATAATAATAATAATAATAATAATAATAATTTATTATTTATACCCGCCCATTTGGCTGGGCTTCCCCAGCCACTCTGGGCGGCTTCCAAAAAATATATTAAAATACTGTAATGCATTAAACATTAAAAGCTTCCCTAAACAGGGCTGCCTTCAGATGTCTGGTAGTTGTTGTTCTCTTTGACATTTGGTGGGAGGGCGTTCCACAGCAAGGGTGCCACTACCGAGAAGGCCCTCTGCCTGGTTCCCTGTAACTTGGCTTCTCGCAGTGAGGGAACCGCCAGAAGGCCCTCGGTGCTGAACCTCAGTGTCCGGGTAGAACGATGGGGGTGGAGACGCTCCTTCAGGTATACAGGACCAAGG
This sequence comes from Podarcis erhardii, assembly GCF_964252035.2. Taxonomy (NCBI): domain Eukaryota; kingdom Metazoa; phylum Chordata; class Lepidosauria; order Squamata; family Lacertidae; genus Podarcis; species Podarcis erhardii. The sequence goes on from NC_138504.1 coordinate 11,527,708, forward strand.
CCATTTAGGGCTTTAAAGGTCAGCACCAACACTTTGAATTGTGCTCGGAAACGTACTGGGAGCCAGTGTAGGTCTTGGCGGCCGCTCCCAGTCACCAGTCCAGCTGCCGCATTCTGGATTAGTTGTAGTTTCCGGGTCACCTTCAAAGGTAGCCCCATGTAGAGCGCATTGCAGTAGTCCAAGCGGGAGATAACCAGAGCATGCACCACTCTGGCGAGGCAGTCCGCAGGCAGATAGGGTCTCAGCCTACGTACCATGGTGCAACATGAGGCAGCTTCCTGTGTTCCCATGTCGCTTCCTGCAGTTCCAGCCAGCAGTCTTTCCCAACTGTCTGGGGAGGAACCGGTTGGAGCATCTGCTTGCATGTGGAAGGTAGCAGCTTCAGTCCTCAGCATCTACAGATGGAGCTGAGAGACAAGTGAAGAGCAAGTGTTGGCAAGATGGACCAATTAGATGGGCCAACAATGCAGCTTAGTTGGTACAATGGTCTGGTTTAGGTATCTCCATTTTTTCATTAGGAGCACCAACAGCTCAATGGGTTTTTCCTACAGGTTTTCTGCAGGTTCTCCCAGCTTGTAACCCTAGAGAGCCTGCTGCCAGTCAATCTAGACAGTACTGAGCTAGGTGGACCTATGGCCTGACTCAGCACAAGGCAGCTTCCTATGTCAAACAAGACATAGTACGTCAGTGGTACGGCATGTGCACCTCATCCAAAATATACAAGGTAGTCTTTAGGTAGAGCCAAGAAGGATTTCTGCCTGAAACTGTGGACAGCAGCTGCCAGTCAGTGTACCCATTACTTAGCTACCAATAGGAAGCACTTTCCTGTGCTCATATCATTCCTGATCCAAACTGCTTTTTCTGGAATAACAACTCGGAGCTAAGTAGTGGTTCGCACACAATTTAGATTGGGAAAATGACATGGGGAGGGGGGGGGGAGTTAGCTCCTCCCCTGCCATTCCAGAACCTCCAAGTGTCCCTATTTTCCAAGAATGTCCCTGATTTAGAGAAGCCATCCTGGTTTCTGATTTGATCCCAGAATGTCTCACTTTTCCTTAGGATGCCCCTATTTTCATTGGAGAAATGCTGGAGGGTGTGGGGTATAAATAGTGTTATTATCATTATGGAATGGGACGTCCCTGTTTTCATTGGATAAATGCTGGAGGTTATGCCATTGTGGCCCCGATCCAAATTTCCTTTACAGCTCATATGGACATTTTTAACAAAACAACAAAACTGCAGGAAAGCCCCATGTCTTTTTTTGGCCCTGTGTGATAAAAAGAATTAAAGAGGGAGTGAGCCAGAGTGTGCACCACCAGGCATTGAACATTTGCTTCTGTGAAGTTGTCAGGAAAAGGCCAAAACCATGCCCTTAAGCACTGGAACCTGGATGGCAGCTCCACACTCCATGCAGCACATGTTCATTTCGTCTTTTACTGCTCTCCTTCCTACATCTGCCGAGCCAGGCCCTTCCAGGGTTCATTTAGAAGCATCCCCAGGTGACAGCTCTTAAGCATCTGCAGAGTTTATATTGCATCACTTCAGCTGTTTTTATATGGACACTGCTGTGGTAGACACAGTATAAAATGTCAGATGCTGCAGAAACACTAGATGTGGTGCAGCAGATAGAGCAAGGAGGGGAAAAAACACCCCCCCCAATGGAACGTTTTGCCATCTCCCTGTGAATTAAAAAGGAAAGAGCTGCTTGCTTCTAGATTGTACTTGTAGGGATGGTGGGTAGATACTGGGCACTGGGGATTGCTCAGGATTGACTTTGACATTATTATGGTCCTTGGTGCCATCAGAGCAGGCATTTGGAGCAGAAGTTCAGGGTTCAACCTAGCAGATTGAGCAAGGAGGGCTGTCAAACACAGCAGCCAGCTTAGAACATATTGCAGGCATGGGGAAACTTTGGGCTTGCAGATGTTGCTGAACTAGAACTCTCAACAGCCCCAGCATGACCAGGGATGGTGGGAGTTGTAGTTCACCAATATCTGGAGGGAATGTGGTGCACTGGTGCAGTGGGTGTGGATCGTCCAAGCCTAGCCTGCCAGCTTAACTGAAAAAGAAACTGATGACAAAATGATTGATTATTGCACTGCTGTAGCTGCACACTGCATGCCACTGACAACAGGCAAGATTAATGAGCGCATGCAAGATGAGTGTGTGGAAGGCCGTTTGTTGTTAGACATGATTAAGAAATTAAAAGCAGAAAGCTTTGCTGTTTATAAATGCTAAAGTGAAGCAGAGAGCTTTGCAGTGGGAGATGCTGCTGCTGCAGAGGGGCAGTTCAAGAGGAACCTCTGCATTTGAAACAGCCTCTCTTAGGGATTGTAAACACAGTCAGTGGAGGAGCCTTCAGTATTCTATTTGTGAAGGATGCAATTGTCAATTAGCATTGACGGGCAATGTGCAGAAGCGGCATACCTTGGAATACCAGCTTATCATTGCCTGGTAATTGTTTTTAATTAGGAACATGAGTACATAAGAAGAGGCCTGCTGGATCAGGCCAAGGTCCACCTAGCTCAGCATTCTGTTCTCACAGTGGCCAACCAGATGCCTATGGGAAACTTTCAGGCAGGACATGAGCACAACAGCAACCTCCCCATTTAAGATTCCCAGCAACTTGTATTCAGAGTTGCATCACCTCCAACAGTGAAGGTAGAACATTATGCCATAGGCACCAACTCCTAGGGACCGAGGGGTCTTTGTCCCCCCAATAAAATATCTGTGGGGCCTGCCCTCCCCAAGTGGATGGGCATTGCCATTCAAATGGTGTGTGTGTGCCACATCTTGTGATCAATTATGGGGGGGCGGGGCTTACCTCCCATCCAATTCTTTATTCTAGATGGCACCCCTGCATGATGTTGTGAGTTTGTGGGGTACAAAACTCCCTTAAATTCCTGGAATCAGGAAAGGGTCAGAATTTAAGCACACCCCAAAATTTCTGAATCCAGCAAGGGTCAGAAGTAACAGGCCAGCATGAGAATGACCACTAAGAACAGGCCATTAGCAGGGAGCAAAGGCAGGGAAATAAGTCAGCAGCAAGGCTAAAACTAAGTGCCAACCAGCAGATAGGTAGAGCTGCACCTGCACTCTGGGAGTGAGCAAAAAAACCCCACAATGCCAAAGTCGGGAGTTTCAGAATTCAAGTGGGTGATGATGTCAGTGGAAGAAGAAGAAAATGCTGTGTTTTGCTAGCTGCAGAGAAAAGGGGGGGGGTCAGAGCACCATGTAGACTGGGAGATTTGCTTGCTGTGTTATAGCTATGGGAGAAGCAAGACACCCTCTTGGAATGTGAATGTTCTGAACGACCTCCACAGGAGGCTCAGGTTGCATATATGTGTAAACAAACCCTGTATCATAAAGACACCACAATCTCTGCTGTGTCTCATGGTCCAAAAGGGAACATGCCTGGAACCCCTGGAAGCTCACACCTGCCAGAAATTATGGCGGTGTATAACAACAGTCATTGTGGCCTTTAGTCATTGGTAGCCTTGTCCTCCACAAATTTGTATAATGTTTTTTCAAAGACTAAGCTGGTCACCACCACTGCCTTTTGTGGGAGTAAATTGCAGAGTTTAACCATGCACGGTGTGAATAATGAATCTGTCAATTTCAGTTTTTCGTTCTCATACTCCCAATCTTAAATTCAGTTCTCTATGTTTCTGTGTCAGTTTGCAAAAGTCCTCATTGCAATTGGCATTCTGGTGTACATTTCCCCAATGCACACATTTTTGCAATAATTTCCTCTAACATAGTGTATTTCTGTACATAAAGTGCATCAATATAAACATCGCTGTGCATACTTTCCGCCATTATAGGCATATTTGTGCACATTTCTTAGCCAGAACTGCATTGCAAAACTCAGAAAAGTGCAGATTTGAAACAGGAGCTGTGCTTTGGTCCACACATAGTTTTGGAAAATGTGAATAAGCTTCATATTACAAAGTGAACTGAACCAAATTTATCCCCCATCACTTGCAGGATGTAGAATGTTTTGCCCATGATCTCCTAAGAGTATTCATTCCTCCTTTAGCTATGAGCAACCTTGGCTATGCCTACAGCCTAGTTCTCTGTGTCCATGTTGGAGGCATGGCAATGTGATGGGCATGCATACTCATGTCTCAGCCTGTTTGGGTTGGCTCCCTGCATGCCCTTGTTGCATGTAGGTGTAGTCGCTGGCATTGTCCCTGATGGGTAGGCTGTGGTGGTTCCAGAAACACTGAGAGATTCTGCGGGTTTTGTTTTCGTATTTTCTGTACATTTCTCTCTCTTCTCCTGTGCTCAGGGAAATATGGTTATGGTGGCTCTTCTCCTTGTGTAACTGTGATGTGTATTTTCAGTTCTAGTGTATGTAAGAATTTTCCGTGTCTGGATGGAAGATACCGAGAGAGTATGTGAGTGTAGAAACCAGCTTACCGTACAAAGTAAATTTTACAACCGTTGCTTTGTTCACTTTTGCCTTGGGCTCCCTCCACCACTGGTATGTGGCTCTCAGAAAGTTGCCCAGAAGGTAATGCAGAACCTTAGCCTGAAAATCTTTCCTAAGCCCTGATATAGCAACTGATTTCTATAATTTTTTCCTCTTTGCTCACTTGGAAACAAAGTGTTTTTACATTATCTTACCAATTCCTGACCTGAAATGCAGTCATACTTAAATTAAAAGCCACACAGAGAGATACAGGAAACTTAACATCTGGATGGCTGATTCCACAGCATTAATTCAGACACAAATAAAATACTTTGGAACAAAAAGTCATGCCACCAGTTACTCTTCCCGCCCCCTGGTGCAAACAATTTGTGCTGATTGCATGGCATCTTTACAGGGAACCCTTTAAACCTGACTAATTAGCCGCAGTGCTGAGTCTTAATGGCAATTAGTTTCCATCCACCAGTAAGGGTTCATCTTCCACCACTGGCTTTAATTATTCTGTTGTGGCTAATTGACTTGCAAATCTTTAAAGGATTCCTTTACTTCAAAATATGACATAAAAAGAATGAGCTTGATGCAAAGGCTAACTCTGCTGTTTGCTTATCAGTTAAAATAAGTGGTTTCATTAACCAAACCAAGTCATGGACCCTGTTTGAGACTGCGAGGCATATCAACAAATTGAAAAATCACCAGTTTATGACCACAGAAAAGTGTGGCCACCCAGTATGTGATGTGCTGCCAATGAATGCTGCTTGAATTCCTTATTACACAACTGTGCATCTTATTTTTGATAAATGAGTTTCTGTTTGAGATGGCTGTTGATAAAAAAAATAAAAAATAGAGCTGTGGTATGATTAAATAGTTTATTAACTGTATGGGGTGTTTGTTGATTTATCTGTTAAAATTTGCATAAATTGCCATATGAGGAAAAATGGGCTGTATTCAAACTAAGCCCTGCTCAGACTTTCCCACAGAAATTAAGGAATTTAAATCAAGTCCACAAGCTTAACATGAATCAGCAGTGTGATGCAGCTCCAAAGAAAGAAAGAAAGAAAGAAAGAAAGAAAGAAAGAAAGAAAAGCTAACGCTATTCTAGGCTGCATCAACAGAAGTATAGTGTCCAGATCAAGGGAAGTAATAGTACAACTCTATTCTGCCTTGGTCAGACCACAAATGGAATACTTTGTCCAGTTCTGGGCGCCACAATTTAAGAAGGATATTGACAAGCTGGAACGTGTGCACAGGAGATGATCAAGATGATTAAAGATCTGGAAGTCAAGTCTAGTGAAGAATGGCTGAAGGAGCTGGGTATGTTTAGCCTGGAAAAGAGGACTGAGAGGAGATATGATAGCCACCTTCAAATATCTCAAGGGCCCCAAGTTACAAGAAAGGAGATTATGATTTAACATCAGGAAGAATTTTCTGATTGTAACAGCTATTCAACAATGAAACAGACTCCCTTGGAAGGTGATGAACTCTTTCCTTGGAGGCTTTTCCTTGGAGGTTGGATGACCATCTGTCATGGATGCTTTAGTTGAGATTCCTCTATAGCGGGGGTTGGACTGGATGACCCTGAGAGTCCCTTCCAACTCTTCAAGTCTATGAAATTTCCTAGCTTAAATGAAAAGCAGTTTGAGTTGTGAGATTCCCAAATAAGCAGAGAACAGACAGAGAATCCAGGGCTGCTTTCTTTTTTGCTTGCCTCAGGAGGATCAGATCAGAGGAAATTTTATCTTGATGTAAGAAACAGCTGTAAGTATTTCAGTTGACCAGTTAAGAGACCAGATCATCAGAGGGCAAATTTCTACAGATGGTAATTTGGTTCTTTGATGTCCCCCTGATCAATGGTTTCTTGGAATGCACAAAGGGAGCCAGGCAGTAGCTGTACAGTTTTCCATGTGACCAAAAACTAAGATATACAGTTTTTTGAAATATATCTATTCTGCCTGTTGATCTTATAGTTTGATAGCATGTGTATAACAGCAGCAGCAGCAGCAGCAGCAATAGTAGTAGAAGTAGTAGTAACAACAACAACAATCTTCCCAAGGCAATGAAAAAACTGCACAGTAGTGCCTATCACGAAGGAAGGAAGGAAGGAAGGAAGGAAGGAAGGAAGGAAGGAAGGAGAGCAGCATGAAGCAACTACCGTATTTTTTGCTCCACAAGACGCACCAGACCATAAGACACACCTAGTTTTGGGAGGAGGAAAACAAGAAAAAAATATATTCTGAATCCCTGAAGCCAGAACAGCAAGAGGGATCGCTGCACAGTGAGGGAAAAAGTGAGTCTTATAGAGCAAAAAATATGGTAAATTCTTTGACCATGCTGGCTGGGACTGATGAGAGTTGCAGTCCAGTAATTTGCAGAGGTCTCTGTATTGACCACTCCTTGTCTGTAACCTAAATCCAATCTAGGATCCATATAACCAATTGTATACACCCAAGGAAGCTTTTGGTGTGTTGGCAGGAGCATTCAGTGCTGACCACTCAACCACTATCTGACCATCTCAGTGAAAACAAGGCTGATAATTATTTTATTCCACTGATGAGCACTGGCAGCCAAATTCTTAATTTACTCAGATGTGAGGATCTCATCCTGAAACTTCCCACATTTGGCCAAAAGTGACATTTCAATGTGAAAGTGGAGGGTATTTTTTGAAGGCAAGAACACGCAATACAGGTTGTTGAAGTCTCCATCAGCCCCAGCCAGTGTGGCTTACGATAAGGAATGATGGGAATTAGAGTTAAGTCACATGTGGATGATACCACATTGGCTACCCCAGTCTATGAAAATGCATCCAAGGAATTTCAAAATGAACAAAGGGAGTTTGGATAAAACTGACATAATTTCTCATTGTATATCCACAATCCATAGCAATGTGGACTTCCATTGGAGGAGTCTATATCCATTGTTTTCTCCATAGAGTTGCATTGCTTTGAGCTATCCTCACTGCCTGTCCCTTAACTGGTGATGGTTTAGTTTCCTGGTAATGAAATTTCAATTCTACAGATGAAGTTCAGCAAAGCCTTTGGATTAATTTATTTGAGGAGGGTTTTTCACAGCTCACTGGCCTTGAGACTGTGGTTTAAAACCCTAATGAGTTCAGGGGGAAGAAAATATATTTCTTAAATGAAAAACATAACTCAAGGTCTTGTAGAGCAGTTTTCAATTAGCTCAGGAGAAACTGGCTAGAGGCCAGAATTTTAAGAACAAACCTACCATCGAGTGAATTGTTTTTGCCAACTTCAGATATGCTTGAACTACTTAGTAATAGGTTGCCCACTGATGGCAAGATGACCAAGTATTAGCTAAGTTCTCCATAACCACAGGAGTCACTTTGCATGGGAACCTGCTGTAGAAAAGAAAGGATAAGCAGTGTTCCTAAAATTGGCCAACCTTCAGTTTAATGAGAACAGCATACATATGCTTCCAATGGTACTGAAGTTAGTGGGGGAAAGTTTATGATTTCTGCTCTTAGCATGGAAATGAATAGACTTAAGCTGAAATCCTAAACACAGTATTGAATAAGCTCAAGTGATAATAATAATAATAAATTTTATTTATACCCCACCCTCCCTGGCCAGGACTCAGAGCAGCTAACACCAAACATATAATACAGTGGTACCTCTGGTTAAGAACTTAATTCGTTCCGGAGGTCTGTTCTTAACCTAAAACTATTCTTAACCTGAAGCGCCACTTTAGCTAATGGGGCCTCCCACTGCCGCTGCGCCGCAGGAGCACGATTTCTGTTCTCATCCTGAAGCAAAGTTCTTACCCCGAGGTAATATTTCTGGGTTAGCAGAGTCTGTAACCTGAAGTGTATGTAACCTGAAGCGTATGTAACCCGAGGTACCACTGTACATAAAAAACACAAAAATGGTTAAAATACAGTTCAAAATCACATTTAAAATCAAAATAAAATTAAGTGGGATTCCATGAGTCACAACTGTAGGGGTAAGGAATATTAAATGTTCACTAGGCCTGGCCACCCATGCTGGTCCCATATGGGCCGATAGAAAAAGCCAAGGGGGCCACTTACATACAGCTCTGTCTTACAGGCCCTGCGGAAAGATGTCAAATCCTGCAGGGCCCTGGTCTCACAGGGAGGGCCTTCACAGCGCAATCCTGTGCTTATCTACTTAGAACATAGTAAGTTGCCTTATGTTAAGCTGCATTGTTGGTCCATCTAGTTGGTCCATCTTGCCAACACTTTTCACAAAGAATTGTCTCTCAGCTCCATCTGCAGATGCTGGGGAATGAAGCTGGTACCTTCCGCATGCAAGCAGATGCTCCACTGCTGAGCTATGGCCCATTGAATTCATGGGACTTACTCCCAAGTAAGCATGTATAACATTGCAGCCTATGGATTGTCAGTAACAACTCTAAAGCCTTATTTGGGCATGCTTGCTCCCATGATGATCAGTCTTGGGAGTGCAGACACCCTGCGAAGCCCTGTCCATAGCCTTCATGTAAAGCAAGCATGTCCAAAGTCTGTTTTGGGGGCCTAATCCAGCCTGCTGGTCAATTTAATCCGGCCCCCATGGCAGTATATGTCCTGGGGTAAAATCCTAAAAAAAGCTCAATAACTTTGGGGTAAATTTCAATCCTAAAAAAGCTTAACAACTTCAATCCTCACACATGTTTGAAAAAAGTTTGGGCACCCCGATGTGAAGCATGTAACTACCCATAGGGGTGAAGCTTCATGTGTACAGCTGCTGCTATAGGCAGTTGTGCTCTTTGTACAAATACAAGTTGACCTGTGCAAACCCACTCCAACATGGAGCATGAATGCCCAAATAGGCCTCAACTACAGATCCTTTCTTTAGTCAAAATTATTTCTTCTTTTACAATTTGTCTTCTGTTGTTTTTCTCTTTTCCTCTAGAACCGCAACTCAATTGGTTTTCCTTTCATTCTTTCCATCTTAATAAGTTATTTTAGCTCCTTAAAGAGATCTGCCTTGCATTTGGCAAAAGTGTCCATTCTGTGGGGAAACTGCACAAACATACTAAGCTCTATGTTGAAGCAGCGATGCAATAAAATGCTTCCATTACTGTGAAATCATGTATATTTAGCTTTGTACATTATGATTTATGAGCTTTTGAATTCATTTCTTGTTCCCTGTCCCCTTTATCTTTTTCGGCGCTATACTCCTGGAATACCAATCGATTTTAGCTGACTGTCTGAATAAACGTCTGAGGAAGCCTCTATCTCTTCTTATAAACAGAAAATAGTTTCTTTGATCAAGCGAGATGCAAATGTTTATTAAATGATTCAGGGATGAGTTTGCCGCATTTCTGGATAAATAGATTTTTTTAAAGACCCTTAATATGAAATTGTAACAATCACAGAAAATCTTGAGGCTGAGGTCTTGCATGGGTAACACAGCAATCCCATGGACAACTAGGGATTGTTACAAGCAAAACCTATTTAGAAATAAAATACTATTACAAATAGAATACTAATAGAAGAGAGAAGTGCCAGAGCTCTACTTTGCATGTAAAAGGTCCCAGATTTATTCCCTGACATCCCCTGGTTGGGCTCTGTCTCAAACCTTGGAGAACCACTGTTGGTCAGTACATAACAGTCTTTCCTACCTGTAGTCCAAAAGACCTGGAGGGTACTAAGTTGAGAAATGCTGGCATAGATAATACATAACTGGACGGGCCCATGGTAGACTCAGTAGACAGTCACTGTTTATATTCCTAACTTTATTCTGCCCTTAATTCAGAACCATGAGGACTGGAAGCTTACTTGATTTTTAGAGGAAGGACCATTGCTCAGATAAAGAGACCCTGCTTTGCCTGCAAAAGGCCCCAGGTTTAATCTACATCATCACCAGGTAGGTGGAGAAAAGCCCCCTATTTGAAACCCTGGAGAGCTGCTAGATGGGTCACTGGCAGCTTCCGGTGTAAATATTTTAGTGGCAGGACACGTGGTTTGTTTGCTCATTTCCTGTTGAAAGGATCTTTTGGTAAAAGGACTTGGAAAGACCTGCGTCTGAGACACTGAAGATCCGCTGCCAATCCAAGTAGAAAATGCTGGCCTGGATAGATCCATGGCCAAACTTGAAACAAGGCAGCTTCATGTCATGGGGAGCCAGCGTGGTGTAGTGGTTAAGAGTGGTGGACTCGTAATCTGGTGAACAGGGTTCGCTTCTCCGCTCCTCCACATGCAGCTGCTGGGTGACCTTGGGCTAGTCACACTGAAGTCCCTCAGCCCCACTCACCTCACAGAGTGTTTGTTGTGGGGGAGGAAGGGAAAGGAGAATGTTAGCCACTTTGAGACTCCTTAGGGTAGTGATAAAGCGGGATATCAAATCCAAACTCCTCCTCCTCCTCCTCCTATCCAATCCCATTCAGATCATTGTTTTTATAAGAACATTGGAAGAGCCCTGCTCAATGAGACCAAATGTCCCATCTAGTCCAGCATTCTCCTTTCTACAAATGCCAACCAGATTCCCTTGGAAAGCCAACAAGCAGAGCTTGAAGGCCAAGTCCTCTCCCACTGCTGCTTCCCAGAAATTCAATTATCAGCTTTAATCATGGGTAAAGCCCACATTCTATTGCAGAAACAATTTGGATTAATAACCCTGGAAATTTTATTCATAATCAAGAACTTAATGTGGATCAGGCACTGGATGGAGGTGCCTGGTTACCGGAGCTGTCTGCAAATGGCTTCTTGAAATGGTCTACCTTTATTTGTGGGAAGAGAACTTTGGGAAATCCTCTATGATAGGCATGTCCAAAGTCTGTTTTGGGGGCCTAATATGGGTCACCGGTCAATGCAATCCGGCCCCTGTGGCAGTATATGTCCTAGGGTAAAATCATAAAAAAAAGCTCAGCAACTTCAATCCTAACAAAAGCTCAATAACTTTGGTCGGCCCTCACTTCATCAAATCTGGCCCTCTTTGAAATAAGTTTGGGCACCCTTGCTCTATGAGTTTCTCAGGGGCTGGGCTCACCATCAGCAGTGGCAGTGGCAATGGCACATAATAACATAAGAAAAAACTTGCTGAATCTGGCCAAAGGCCCATCTAGTTCAGTAGCCAAACAAATGCCTGTGGGGAACCTGAAAGCAGTACCAGAACCACAAGTGGCAAAACTACCAGCTACCTTGGCAGCCTAACTACCATTTTGTATCTTCTATAATGCCTTGTACCATTGTTTTAGCACATGTGTGGGAGAATGGCAGCTAGAGTGTGCATGCGCGCGCGCGCGCGCACACACACACACACAGATAACATTTGAATAAAATTATGAATGTGGCAATTTTTTCCTCTACGGTATCTCTATAGGTTGCTGAACCAAAGTTTCCATCAGTCCCAGCAAGCACAGCCAATGGCCAGGGATGATGGGGGTTGTAGCTGAGCAACATTTGGAGATCCAAAGGTTCCCCACACCTGATCTAGTAGGCAGGGTGAGAATAAAAGGAACATCTCAGTTGTTGTTTTTTCAGGGGGAAAAATGTTTCCTGAGAGATTTTGGCATTGATGCCATCTCTTGATTCATATTTTTATATATAGATCACGCTTCGAGCCTTGCAGCAGTATTTTCTCATTTCCTAGTGAGCAGAACAGGAGAATAATGCAGTGAGAAACCTAAATTGCTGACTGTGTTCTGTGCGGTATTGATTAAGCAGGTTGATGTTACATTATCAATGAGTAAATACAGTGTCAGGAGCTTTTTGCTCCCCCACCCGCTCATCTAAAGCTGGAAGATTTTGTGTTCCTTCTAATTGTGGAAGGAAGGTCAGCACAGAGTGTACCCTCCGGCACGATAATCTGAGACCAAAACGTCCTCAGCGAGCCAAAAAGTGTGTATCAGCGGAACAAACTCCTTGCTGAAAGCCACGTGTTTTGCTTCTCGTGTTTTGCGTTTCTGATGACATAAGCTTTGACCTTGTTGTGAATCCTTTGATGGAATTGCTACATTTGCTCCCTGCAGTCTAATCTGCAATATGTAGCAGTGATATGGAGATCTACCATTTGCGCGAGCTGTGGGGCTTTTGATCTGCTGCAGTTCTGAAGAGAAGGCTGGGGGAAGTTTTATTTGTTTTTTAAAAGGAGGTTTTGATCCATGCTTCTCCTCCCCTCCCTGACACGCACACACACAAAAAAAAAACTCCAGTAAGTGATTGTGAAGGTTAATGCAAAGTGGCTGGGCAGGATTTGTGTATGGTATGTGAAAAGGCCAAGAAGCGTTGGTCTGTTTCATGGCTGCACTTAAAGAGTTTATTAATCATAAAAATATATATGCAGATCTTAAAATTCAAGTCGTTTCTAGGGACATGCTGTTGAGCTCTGCAATTGTAAACATTGTATATGTAGCCCTTGATGTATTTGAGGTTGTAGTTTACCAACCAATTGTATGTAAGATGCTGGGGCATCTCAGACCATAGCTGCCACAAGCCAGGCCCTGGCAACCTGTCTCCTGCACCACCAAAGCTCAACAAGAAGCCAGGCAGGTTGAACTTAGTGCTCCAAGGTTACCACCTAGGTCACCCTAACAGCCCTATCACCTCACTGAGTACTCTGTCAGCTGATTCCAAGGACCAGTCCCTCTCTCACAATCCCAGCCTCAGAACTGATTCCTCTGCCTGAGCAGTTTGCCCATCAGAGAATACCCTGCATGTCTAAACTCTTGCTGCCTTCCTCCGTACTGCTGACATTCGAAATTTGACCTCCTTGATTGACATTACAGCCCTCTGGCCCCTTTAGATTTTTTGGCTGCATGTCCTAATTCACTGAGAAGAGTCAGAGGACAGTAGTCTGTTTAAAGGCGTCCTCTGTTTGATGGGTTCTCCAGTCCCAAGTCCAGTTTAAAGAAGGGATAGCAGGAGGTGGTTTGCAGTCACTCATCAAAAGTTAGCATTTGAACAGCACCCTGAGCAAGCAAGCAGGTCATATTGCCACCATCTTCCCCCTTGTGGTGAGATGTATTTTTACTTAAATCATGTATAGCAATTACTTTTTAACTTTACATCTGTACACATGAGTAGGCATATACAAGTTGTTTGCAAATATGTGTCCTGGTGATGCATCTCCTCTTCTTTGGCAATGCAGAAGTGGGCATCCTATTTTTGCAGGGAGCATGTATTTTTTTCCACCTGTGGCTCATTGACTTTGGTGACCTGTGACACCAGAAACACCAGATGCTGCCCACTTGGTCTTAAGTCATTATTGACACTGACTGGCAGTGACTCTTCAGGATTTAAAACAAGGGTCTCTCCCAGACGTAACTGGAGATGCTGGGGATTGAACCTGAGAACTGCATGCAAAGCAGATGCTTTACCACTAGGTTATGCCCCTCCAAAGCAGCATTTCACCCCCAATCAATGCAATAATATCTGGATTTTGCTGTACTTAGCTGGATCTCCCATTCAGGGGAGTGGAGAAGCAAATATGATGATTTCAGGAGGGGCCGAAGGAGTGAAAAACAGGAACAGAGAAAGCTGCCTTATATTGAGTCAGACCTTTGGCCTATCTAGCTCAGTATTGTCTTAACTGACTGGCAGCAATACACAACATTTTCAGGCATAAGTCTCTCCCAATTGTACCTGGAACTGCTGGGGATTGAACCTGGGACCTTATGCATGCAAAAGAGACATTCTACCACTAAGAGATGGTCTTCTCCTAAGTAGAGTGCAGAATAGCAACATACACTGGGCAGGCAGAACCTGAGAAACAGCTCTTCAGCATCCTTTTCATGGTATATTTCTAATTGTTTGAAATGCTGTATTATAATTATGAACTTTGGTGGATGTCTTAAGAATGTAAGAAGAACCCTTACCTGTGATTCCCACAACAGGTACTCAGAGGCATACAGCCTCTGATACTGGAGGTAAAACATAGCCATTGGGGTTGGTAACCACTGAGAGCCATATCACCCATGAATTTGTCTAATCCTCTTATAAAGGGACCCTTGACCATTAGGTCCAGTTGTGACCGACTCTGGGGTTGCAGTGCTCATCTCGCTTTACTGGCCGAGGGAGCCGGCGTACAGCTTCTGGGTCATGTGGCCAGCATGACTAAGCCGCTTCTGGCGAACCAGAGCAGCACACGGAAATGCCGTTTACCTTCCTGCTGGAGCGGTACCTATTTATCTACTTGCACTTTGTGCTTTCGAACTGCTAGGTTGGCAGGAGCAGGAACCGAGCAACGGGAGCTCACCCCGTTGCGGGGATTCGAACTGCCGACCTTCTGATCGGCATGCCCTAGGCTCTGTGGTTTAACCCACAGCGCTACCCGCATCCCATCCTCTTATAAAGCCACCCAAATTGATGGCTATAGCTATGCCTTGTGGGAACAAATTCCATAATTGATTGTTGTCGCTGGAACTTCTCCCTTTCCAGCACTAGACTGCAGTACTTACCCCTAGGCTGGGGATAGCCAGCATGGGGCCCACCATAGGCTGTTAGGTTTCAAGTCCTATTGGTCCCAGCTACCATTGCCCATGAATAAGGGATAATGGGAACTGTAGTTTGGTGAGAATTTTCCCCCTCCTTGCTCTAACTACTACTGATGCTCAAGTTCCCCTCCCCATGACATCCATTCTTTGATTCCTGCATCGATCCCCAAACTTGGCTGCTTGGGTGTCCAACCCACACTCGGTCTGAAAGTGAGTTGGGAACTCTTCATAGTGCAATTTTATCCTCTTTCATGAATTCATATTCTGAAGGATCTTCATTAAAGATCCTTGAAATATTGCTCATGCTGACATTTTGCAATGCTCACTTTGGTTGATATATTAACTGCCTTGCTTCCACCCCCACTCCAGTTAATCAATTAACTTGAATATGTTGACAACCATAACAAATAAAAAAAAGTACTTTTCCTACAAAAGAGCAGGAAAATCTTCTAAGCTGGATCCTGACGAAGAATCCAATTATATAGCCGGGACAAGAAGTTTTTAACAAGCCAAGTAAATAAGATGTCTTTTCCTTACTGCCTGGAAACTGATAAAGGATCCAAATCATGATGCACAACTAGCACCAGAGCACCACCTCCTCCTGTTCCCAGTACACAAATGAGAATATGGAAGACATTTATCAGTCGAATACCACGAGCTACTGTATGATGACAAGCATCTCATTTCCACCCAATGGGATATCACCATTTCCTGCAGGCAGGAAGTTTCCTGCTGTCATAATAATCCTCCAGCTCTCAGTGGAATGGAGAGCCCAATCTATGCCCAAAGGCTACTAGATAAGCATGGTTCCCAAGGCTCCTTCTGGGTGGTTTCAAGACACTTGCATTCCAGAGACTGAAGATGGGAAGGGCAGGGCAACTCAGGTGGGATACATTAAGACTGAATTCACAGGGAGCAATGAGGCAATGTTAAGTTTCTGCCCTCCACTCCTCTCTGCATATCTGTCTCTGCACCCCCTGAAAGCATCACCATACATTATTGAAAAAGTCTTCCCTCTGGGTTTGGCTCATATCTCTTAGCTGATACCGAAGATTCATAAGTAATGAAATAGCTGCCCATCTGCTAGAGAAGCAAAAATGAAATACATATGCTCTACTAATTCCCCTCTTTCCCTCCAGAGTTTTTTTTTTAAAATAATAATTTTGTATTGGTATTATTTTTGGAATCACTGCATATGTATTGCACAAACAAAGGTAACCCATTCCCAGCAAACCCAACAAAGTTTTCCCTGGAAACCTCTCTAAAGTACATTATGAAAGTCTGTGTTCTTGTACATTCCTTGCAGGATACATATGTAAAGCATGTTCCTATTAATTGATCCACAAGTTAGTATGAGGCTTTGGAATTGGCCTTTGGTTTTCTGGAGTTTTTGCGAATAAAACAAAGCACCTCCCTTCTCCAGGAAAGGTGTATTGTGCTTTGTTCCTCTTTTCTGCATCAGTTTTTCCATAAGGGCAATACACCAGAGTTTTATTATATCTTGAGTCGCTAAAGAAGCTCCTCTAGCCTTAGTTCATCCTTCAGAAGATCCCTGCTGGATCTGACCAAAGGCCTGTCTTCTGATAGGAACCAACCAGATACTTTGGGCAGCTGATAAACAGGACTGTAGTCCTATAGAGATCCAGAAAAGGCAACCTTTAAGTAGTCATCAGACTACTTAAAGAGTAAAAGGGCCAAATAATGGAGATTATGCAGGCCAGCCCACTGATGAACCAAAAACAAACCCCTGTGCTGCAATAAGAACCAATCACAACAATACAAACACAATATGTAGGCTAATAGTTAGTAGAGAATATATAACAGAATAATGATATCATTCAAATAGGAACAAGCCAATCAAAGTTCATATGTAGAATATAACAGAGTGCTAGCGAGGACTGTCAAGCCGTGTGTTCAAAACAGATGTCTAAGGACAGTCTCACAATAGTCTTTCAAAAGTTTCAACAGAAGACGTCTCAAAATTTTCAAAAATAAAGTCTCTCAAAGCACAATATATAAAACAGAATATATAAAAGGATGTACAACTCATCATGCAGTGCAAAGGCAAACATAGGTATGCATAGGCACACTTACAAAGGAGATTGATAGAAATGGTTTGTAGGTCCTTGTTGATGATACACTCAGCGGCATAACCAGGTCTGATGTTGTGCAATGGCTGCATAAATAGGAAAATAAATAGGAACCCCTGATCATATGACCACCTGTAAGATTGATTAGATTGATGGGTACAAAATGTACCTAAAATGGGGGAGCCCCATGCTGTCTTTCGACTCAGGTAGCAAGAAGTCTTGGGATAGGCCTGGTGGGCAGATTCAAGGCTTCTGATCTCCCATATCTTATCTGTACCAGATGGTGTTCCAAACAGAAGGCTGTTCCCCGGCAGCCCTTCAAACAGAGGAATTTTCTCTGCAACACATGGCCATCATAAAACAACTTGAGAAACTAGATAGAGAAAAGTTTTTCTTCCCCTCTCATAACATTAGAACGTGAGATCTTCTAATGAAGCTGGATGCTGGGAGATTCAGGGCAGACAAAAGGAAAGTACATTTCCTCACAGCCTATAGGCGGGCAGAGTGCTGTTAAACTCCTGTGCTGCTTGTGGACTTCCCATGGGCATCTGGCTGGCCACTGTGAGAACAAGATGCTGGACCAGCTGGGCCTTGGCCTAATCCAGCAAGGTTCTTCTTATGTGTAAACCAGAGACTGAAGCTGGAAGCTGAAACATCTGACTAGAGTTTAAATGAATCCTTTTGCCTTCCACTGCATTTGGCAGCTTCCTGAACTGGCTTCATTTTCTGCCTTGTTTCTTCCATGAATTGGACCTTTGGAGGGACAGAGTAACAGAGTCCTAATGAAATAATAATGCAGTTGAAAATGGCAAGCAGTTTATTTTTGCCAGAAATATGAGAACCCCTCACTTTATTTGTCTGATATGATTACTTCCAATGGGACTTGAAACTCTACAAACAAGAGTGTGGCATGCATTTTATAACAGTATACCAAAGAGCTCAAAAATGACTTACTCAGGGAAAACAAACACAGAGGATAAGTTTTAACAGCAGGCAAACAAACAGGATGCAAAAAAATGATGGGAAGTTTTTACTTATAAGGGGCCTGAGGGCATCTTAAATAAAGAAAACAGAGCTTTATTATTATTTTTTTAAAAAGGCAACAGGATTACATTCTTGGTGGGCAGCACACAGGGCTGGCTCTACTGTCAGACAGTGTGAACCAACTGCCTCAGGTGATAGATTGGAGGGGGAAGCAACAGCAGCCTCCAGCTCAGGGGTCAGCAAACTTTTTAATCAGGGGGCCGGTCCACTGTCCCTCAGACCTCATGGGGGGCCGGACTATATTTTGAAAAATATAAATACCCTGCAAGCCAGTCCCGCAGCTGCCTCTGGACCTGGAGGAGAAGTGCACTCTGCACATGCTCAGGAGCGCATATCAGCGCTGCCCTCTCACCAGCATTGTTGATGAGCAGCAGCTGCTCCATTGGCCTGTCCCCATAGAGCTTCCAGGCAGTGTGCACCACGTACTGCGGTCCGTCGTCTGAGGCCAGGTCGACGGGCAGGCTGCGCATGCGGAGCACTGGGCAGGTGGCATGCAGCTTGCCCTCCAGCTTCTCCAGCATGGTTGTCAAGCACGCCACCAGCAGTAGTGCCAAGCTGGGCACCAGGCGTGGGGACAGCAGGTGCACCAAGCTCTGGCTGAAGCCCTGCGATGTGCCCGTCACGATGCCCATGGCGTGGCATAGACCTGCCGCCCACTGGCCTCTCCGTCCATGGCCGCGTCGGGTGTACCTCAGTGCGCGGGCTGCAAGGCTTCAGATTGGCTGAAGGGACTTCCTTTTGAACTTCCTGCAGCCAATCCGAAGCCACGCCAGTGTTGTCGCCCACCCAGAAGCTGTGCCAGAGCTGCAGATATCAGTCTCCACGCGGCAAGGCATCCACAGCACGCGGGGACTGACCGAGCGGGTGGCAGGGCCCACGGGCAGGATTTTCAAGCTGGGGGGGACCCCTCATCTGGCCCCTGGGCCATAGTTTGCCAACCCCTGCTCCAGCTTTTCCACTTCAGCCTCCCAGACATTTCCTTCTTTTGCCATATGGTGTCTCCAGGCCTGTTGCCTCAGGTACAGTGGGAGATGCTACCTCATCACCAGTGTTGAAATCAGCTTCCTTATTAGCAGTGGGATGTGTGCATCATCTTTTTCTCTACCTCAGGCAGCAAAATATATTGGGCTGGGTGTGGCAACACAAACATCTGCAGGCTAAGCTGCTTGCTCACCCCCTACCCTACAACTACCAGATACTCTTCCATCTGTTGGACTGCATTTTACCATCCTCCTCTTTCATTGTGAAAAATGGAGAAGCAGGGATGGAGATGAAAGCCAGCCTGGGTCTTTCTCCAGTCATTATAATATCTTTGGGTTGTGAATGGCTGACCTGGTAGAACAGGAGTGAGCAAGCTATCTTTGGCCTAGTTTCAAAAGCCCTCTGCAAGCAATCAGACCATCATAATTATCAAATGTATTGCATGCCCTTCAGCAGGGTGGGTTGCAACAATTTAAAATTAATTAACAATTAATTAAATTAAAAAACAGATCACTGCCATAGGGTAGGCCGTGGAAAAACACATATCAGGGCAAATAAGTGTCTCTTCCTCATTCACTGAAAGTTGTATAGAGAAGAAGCCAGACACACCACGTTGGGGGTGGGGTGGGAGTGGAATTCCATAATTTAGAGATACCCTTTGCTGGGCCACCCCCCAAATGTCTGAGAGAAGTAGAACTACCAGGAGGGCTTCCTCTGCTGATCTTAGCACCTGGGAAGGTCTGTAAGGAAGAAGTGGTCTTTTAGATATTTAGGGCTTAAGTAATTTACGGCTTTAAACACTAGGACTACCGCCTTGACCTGGGCCCAGAAATTAAATGGCAGCTAATATCACACATCCTTCCTGCCTCTTTAGCTTGTTACAGATGGGTAGCCGTGTTGGTCTGCCATAGTCAAAACAAAATAAAAAAATTCCTTTTTTAATTTTCTTTAGCTTGTGTTGTCTTTAACAAGGGTGAAAACAAAATATTGCAGAACATAAAGAATGTGCATCATTCCAGCCATCTGTTTTTTTTATACATCAACTGCTCTTTTGCACATACATTTAGTCCGTGTTTAGTCCCAGATTTACTCAAACCCTTCTCAAACTAGAGGTGCTGTCCTCCACCCTACGCTTTAGGAATGCAACAGAAATAAGATTTAATATTACTTCCAAATCTTCCTCTAATGCTGTGTCTTCCAATTAATTTAATGCCAATATTTTGGGTTTGTTAGGTAATAGATAACCAATTATTCCTGTGATAAGGTTAAAGCTTGTGCTCCATATCTGTATTATCAGTCACTGTCAGAATATATGCATAAAGGCTTTACGGAATTAAACGCTACTGATATATAATTTTATTTAAAAACTTATTTCAGCTCTGTTGATATCATTCTTGGCAAATCCAGTTCCATTCTGCTGTTCTCAGTCCCTGCTGTAAATCCCTTGCCCACTTGCTCATAAATGTTCCTGGCTTATTGTCTAATACCAGAATTATGGAATAGTTTAACTGCTCTATTTTACTCTTCCAGTTGTGCTTTTTCTTATCATCCTGGCCAACTCCTGCCTGCAGACCACAGGAGGGGAGAGTGCTCTTGCTCTCAAATCCTGCTTGCTGGTTTCCAGCAGACACTGTGAAAAGAGCATGCTGGACTAGATGGGCCATGGGCATGATCCAGGAGGCTCTTCTTATGTTCTATTATAAAGGACAACTAATACATTAAGAAGGAAGAGAGGTGGCAAACATGGGCACTATTTCCCCCCTGCGAAGATGACAGAGAGCTCCTGTGATTCCAACATACATGTTGGAATTAAATTTGAGCCTTTTGGCCTCACAGCTGTTCCAATAATCACAGCATGTCATGCTAAAATGGGAGTTATTACTTTCAAGTCAATTACTTGATCTGCTAAAACAAGGCACAGATGCTTTTAATTTACTTTTTTCTTTTCCTGGTCATCTGTGCACTAGAACCACTCTAGGCAAGCAGATTTACTCCAGTGCTGAGCATTTGTCACATTTCCAAAAAAGCAAACTTTTATTGTAGAAATATCCATTTCAAGAGGACCCAGCTTGTCCTGGTTTCTCCCTATGTGTTTAGCTTGGGGCTGGGAAAAAAAACAACAACAAACATGTTTGATGTACAGATGAATAAAGCAGAGGAACATTGATTGGCCTGGTGGGTGGAGGAGGAGGTATATTTGCTTGCTTTCATTAAATATTACCAAGGGGAGTCTATTTTGGTATCATTCCCAGATACAGCAAGGAAGTAAACACTAATAACTAATTTATTTCCCTCTGCTGGAGTCATTTACATTTGAATGCCGATGAAAGAGCCCCATAGATATAGGGGAATGGAATTACTCCCTTAAATGGAGTCCTTAATATAGAGCCAGATCATATGGTAGGCTTTCTCCACTGTTGTCATGTGAATGGGATAATAATCAGGAGGTGCTGGATTTGTAAATAATCTCATCCCTGCCAGTAGTGGTGGAGAGTCCTAAGACTCCTTGCTTTCAATGGGAGGTATTGCAGATAATCAAGCACTTATCATTCCCCTGATTTTCAGTGTTCAGGCTGCGAGTGCTGTTCCATTATGTAGCTGTGTTGGAACCACCCTTGCACAGGAAGGAGGTATTCAAAGGCTTGGGGGGAAAACCCAACGTTTGCAGAAGCGCAACAATCATTTAGGGGGAAAGTATCCTAGAAGCTCAAGGTAGTGGTGAGAGGGGGCTCAGCATACTCAGTGGCCGTGGAATGTTGATGGGCGAAAACAAGAAAACTGAGAGTGGGAATGCAGTGGAGTGCTTGGGACCCTGAAGAGCAGCACACCAGTTTTTGCAAACCCCGCTTGTCATATGATAAAACTGTTCTTGGAGTGTACCACTTCAGACCGTGAAGGGGTGTGTGTGTCTTATGACTAAGTGGTTTCACATGTCTATGTCTTATCTCACATATATGACCCATCCACATAGAAAAGTAGGTGATGTGCCCTAGCCTAGCTTTTCTCCTTACACAAGAATGGTCCATAATATAAAGAATTTTTAAAATGTTTTCATTGGGAAGGATTTGGGGCCCCTTCAGACCAGGGTCCCCTCCCCTCATGTATTCTGCAGCTTGTCATTCATGCAAGTTTGTAAGCCTGCAGGGGCTGTTTTGCTTTAATCAATTATATGTTAGCTGCTCTTGGAGCCGTTTTGGCTGACCAATGGCAAACCAATGCTCTAAACAAGTACAATTTTTTAAAAAATAAATAATGGTGCATTTCATGGTGGATTTATACTGGACAGTCCATACATCATTTCATTTTATTAGTTGTTTCTCAATGTTATTGTGTTATTGCCAGTGCTATTTTTCTAAAAAAAATATGTTTAGGGGTACTCTCATTTTGACTCAAGAAAACCAGCATTTTATAGTTCAGATTAGGAAAACTAAATACAGTAAACGGACAAAAGTACAAAGGTTCACAAAATGTTTCGGGGCATGCATACCCCTGCATCTCCCCAGAAAAGAAAGCACTGGTTATTGCTACCTGGAGGAGCTCTTTCGGGCAATAGCATAACAAAAGTGGGATTCCTGCTCTGGCCCAGAACATTCGTTGAATGAAAAGTTACAGGATTTCAGCAGGAAGGACCAATTGAAAATGAAGCAGTATGTCTGTCCCTTTACGTTTGCAGGCACAAACAGGACTGAAAGTGAGGTAGCGTATCTCCAATCAGCACCATAGTGAACACAATTAAAAATAGATGTACAGAAGGGCCCTTGTGGTAATGCAACACCCCCCCACCCCAAGACTGAAGTGGTATTGTCCTGAAATAGTTTTATTATACCAGGAGCTTTTTAGTCTAAAGACCTCTAATTATTTCACTGAAATCAGTGCTAACCATTTGCTGCAGTGTATGCCATAAAAATAAAAACCAGGGATTGCTTCTGAAGTAGTTAAGAGGCTCCTCTCAATTGCAGGAAATTTCACCGCCTTCATCTGTCTCTTTATCTTTAAAATGTCAGATCACATGCCATAGGCCAAGTGTACCCACCTCCAGCACTGACAGTGCCCTTGTGTCTTGCCATGATTTTTTTGTTTTTGTTTTGTCCAGCAACAGCTCCATTTAAATTATTCAAGAGGCAGGGGAAATCTGATTGTTCTGTGTTCCCTTTAATTTTCCTGAAAGAGCAATTGCAACAACTGGTGGCACAGAACAATTCCTCTGCTTTTAAGCAAACTTTTGTTTTTAAAGGACAGCACTTTGTGAAAATTATATGAAATGTTATTTTTGTAAGGCAGCGAGGATAGGCTTGCTGCAATAAGTCTTTGAGATCTATATGCTGTGTGGCTTGTAGGCACCAAGCTTCATTCATCTCCCTCTTCCTCCCAGCCTTCTATGAAAATCCCTGCAGCAAGATTCTGTTCCAGTGCTGTTAAAACAGCGCCTCTTAAAAGCAGCAATGCTCCAGAAAAGTGGGGCTCCTCAGTAAAAATGAATGAATAAAACATCAGTGTTTAAAACCATAGGCCACCACAATATAAATACAGCACACAGTCATTTTGACATATTCAGTAAATATTTATTTTATTTATTTTGTGTTGATATACTACTTGTTTGTAATTAAATCTCATAGCACATTAAAATAAGAACAACAACAAAAAATAAAGTTATCAGTAAAAGCAGTAAAAATGCCATAGCAGTTATAAGGTGCTGTGCTAGATGCTATCTAAATGGTATTTTTTACAGACACATGGTAGATCACCTGAATGAAACTGATGGACAGTTGGTGGTCTGAAACCATAGGGAATCCCCGAGTTTGAGCTGCAGCTAGTTAAAATAGACCACACTGAGCTAGATGGACTAATAGTTGACATGGTCTAAGTGTGGGGTGAGCTCCCGTTGTTCGGTTGCAGCTCCTGCCAACCTAGCAGTTCGAAAGCACGTCAAAGTGCAAGTAGATCATGGGTAGGCAAACTAAGGCCTGAGGGCCTGATCCGGCCCAATCGCCTTTTAAATCCGGTCCGCGAACGGTCTGGGAATCAGTTTTTACACGAGTAGAATGTGTCCTTTTATTTAAAATGCATCTCTGGGTTACTTGTAGGGCATAGGAATTCGTTCATCCCGCCCCCAAAAAAAATATAATCTGCCCCCCCACAAGGTCTGAGGGACAGTGAACTGGCCCCCTGCTGAAAATGTTTGTTGACCCTTGAAGTAGATAAATAGGTACTGCTCCGGCAGGAAGATAAACGGCGTTTCCGTGCGCTGTTCTGGTTTTGCCAGAAGCGGCTTAGTCATGCTGGCCACATGACCCGAAAAAACTGTCTGTGGACAAACATTGGCTCCCTCGGCCAGTACAGCGAGATGAGCGCTGCAACCCCAGAGTCATTCATGACTCGACTTATTTATTTATTTATTTTTAAAGTGTGGGACAACCAGTATCATGTAACCAACATGCTTAAGACTAATTAACACATGAAGGGGTTAATACCATAGACTAAACTGTCCTGCCAGGCTTAGCTGGGTCACTTCCCCTTAGCTTGGAAGGAAATAGGTAATCAAGTCTATTGTTCTTTCCCAGTCTACCTGAGAAGCTCAATGTGGGAAGAGGTTTGAGCTGGTTGCTCCAGCTCAGCTGCATGGCTCTCATTCTTGAGTTCCTATTCCACGAATTTAGGAACTTTCAACACTTTGTAATTAAACTAAGTTCTTCTGCCTGTGCAACTTCTCTGAAGTACATGAACTTGACCTTTGGAAAGTTTGTAAGTAAACCATTTTTAACTTACCAAACGTGTGGTCTTTTCCTATGTTGGGGGAAGGGGGGAAACTTTGGAAAGAAACCTTTTAAAGGGACATTTTGGAGCTCACTTTAAAGGGCACATTTTAAGGTTTTACAGTCTTTATTTCCATGCTTTACTCTTTTTTTTTTTTTTTTTTGCATGTTTTGAGATTTTAAATCTCTGCTGGGATAACTCTCACCAAAGGGTACTTTCCCCAAACTTGGATGTTGGCATTCAGGAATTCTCCTATATACAATTTTTTTTCATGCATCATCAGGAATTAACCCCATAAGGGTTAATTATGCAGAAGAAGAGTGGAGAAAGTAAAAGGTGATCAGGTTCTCTGTGGATGGCAATATTGGACATTTTACTACCGCAAGAATATGCATACATAAGAATATCAGGCATTTTACTACTAACGAAGGAAGAGGGGCAGAGCTGAAAAAAAGCAGAAAAGGGCAAGCACAGTGATTAAGGGGATGGAGCAACTACCCTATGAGGAAAGGTTGGCAGTGGCTCCCTAAGCATTCAGCCTTACCTGGGGATTGAACCTGGAACCTTCTGCATGCAAAGCTCTCATTGAGTTACAACACTTCCCCAAATAACAGTTTTATTGGGAGATAGCCAGATGAACATTATTGGGTAGAGATTTTCATAGGCTAGACTCCACAACCAAGAAAGCCGTATGCTGTGTCCCCTTCTATTGACTTTATATATACCGTGACATTATATGAATTCCTGGCAAAGAAGAATAAATGTTCATAAGAGCAATGATAAAAAGTCTATTTTAACATGCAAGTTAATACATTTTAATATATATATTTTGAATAGCTACCATATTATTTCTACCAAGTCCCCTTTTCCTTTCAGTCTGATTTGTGGCAATACTAATGAACCCAAAAAAGCCAATTCAGAGAGCCAAGCTGGTTTTAATTTGAATTTAGTGTAACCGTGTTAACTTTCCACTGCTTTCCTTATGAATACCATATAATTATTAGCAAATGGATTCTCAGAAAGTGCTGAGTAATCAAGGACTGTTTATTGCTTTATAAAATCTCAAATGATGGCAATTATTCCTTTTAGTAAAAAAAAAAAAAAGGAAAAAAGGAAAATGCATAATAGGCTATGAAGAAAGAGAAACTAATAAGTTCCATGACTGTGTGGTACATTTGGGTTCTGCTGAAATGGATTTAAACCCAAGCAACAGGCTGCCATGAGCGAACAGTTTGTGATGTTTTAGGCAAAGGGAATGCTGAAATTCAATTATATTTGTCACCCCCTGAAAGAGCCCGGGGTGTCACTTCCATAGCACCTTTCTGAAGCAGGGGACTACATGGGGCTAGCTGCAGCCACTGACCAACCAAGCAATAAGAACTGGGAGCATGCAGTGTGACCCAGCATAAGTCAGCATAAGACACAGTTGAGGCCTGGAAGAGTCAGAGAAGATGGGATTCAGGGAAGAATGACAATCTGTGCCCTCCCCCCGACCTTCTGAATCATCATGCCAACTAATAAAAGTGTTGCAAATTATTAGAAAAAGGAAACAGCAATAAATCACAATGCATGCCTTTGGAACCATGATTTTATTGCTATGATAGAATCATAGAATTGTAGAGTTGGAAGGGACCATGAGAGCCATCTAGTCCAACTCCCTGCAATGCAGGAATCTTTTGCCCCAAGGTGGGGCTTGAACCCACAACCCTGAGATTAAGAGTCTCATGTTCTGACAACCCTGTGTGAGCCTGAGCCTTGCAAGTGTCTCCATCTCCTCCCCCTTCTGGCATGAACCCAGGAGCAGATAGGAAGCTCCCACTTCTGTTTTTAATTAACCACAAATTAGTAATACGTACAAACTATGGTTAACCTTAATAATTTCTTCACTAAAACAAGCTGGTTTCATAAGCTACAGTTTGTCTGGGTTAAAATGTCACAAGAAACTGTGTTAGTCTAAAAACAAGAGGGGAAGCTTTTGCCCCTCACAGGTGTCACAGAGGAGAATGGGGGCGCACATGAGCCTAAGATTCAGCTTCATAGCAAACATGCAGATGCATTACAGTGGAAGCTCGGTTTGTGAACGTGATCCATGTGGGATACACGTTCGCAACTTGCAGCATTTGCAACCCACGTCTGCACATGCATGGGTTGCGATTCGGTGCTTCTGCGCATGTGCAAAGCATGATTTAGCACTTCTGCACATGCACGACCGCCAAAACCCAAAAAAAGCAACCTGAAGTGGCTGTAACCCGAGGTATGACTGTATATGTAACAAGACACTGGGGGGACCTGTTGAGAGTGAACATGGACCACTGGTACCAAACTGTATGGGAAACAGCCCTACTAGGAAAGCTAATCAACAAATTGAAATTAACCCAGGGACAAATAAAAGAGGATGCCTTCACCCCAGTGTTCCTGCCCAACAAGACAATAACATAACCCTCCAAGAGCATACAAATCAATATAGCTGATTTGATCCAACAACACCCTCCCCCTCTCACACACAAACAAAACTCAGTGCAATCAACTGAATGCAACCAACCATGCTCTGGGCTCCCCAATCTCTCTCACCGCCAATGAAAACTGACAAAAGAATGGATGAGGATCAGGGGCGCTGACTTATAAAAAATATTGGGGGGGCGGGGGCCCATACCGACTTATAAAAAATATTGGGGGGGCCCAAGACCTCCAAACCGCTGCTGCTGGGGGAACGAAAGGGGCGAGCCCCGGGCTGCCCCGACCTTAAGTGAACCTGTGAGGGCCCGCCCTTTGCGGCAGCCGATTGGCTGCCGCCGTGGGCGGTGAATATTAATGAGCTAGGGGGAATCCCCGCTTCTCGCGGGGCTGGCGTCAGCCCCGCGAGATTGTTGATGGGTCGAGAGCCCGCAACCCCACCCCCTCTCTAGATCGGGAGTGGCTTTGTTTTAACTCATTACTGAATGTATTTTAAAAGGTAACTATCGTCAAACAAGGAAAATAAAAAATACCAACATAATTTTGTGATTTTACAAAGCATAATATAACTAATAATTTTCTTAAATTATTGGGGGGGCAGAGCCCCCCAAACGAATTTTTGAGGGGGCTCGGGCCCCCTCAGCCCCATGGAGTCGGCGCCTATGATGAGGATCTATGTGACGCTAACACAAAACCCCCACACATACACTATGCAAAAGAATGAAAGATCATCATCCCTTCTTCCCCTCTCCTCTGCTACTACCCCACAATGCCTATGACAGCAGTTTCTCACACCAAATATAAAGGACACCCATAGAAAGGACTCTATGAGCTGAGAACAGAGACATTATATGTACCTTTGTTATCTATGAAAATATTTCAAGAGAAACAATTTTTAAAAATTAATTCTGATCAAAGCATTCAGAAAATCCAGAACAATCATAGTAAATAATGACAATGTCACCTTTATAAAGAATGCACAGCCACAATTTCTATCATTTCTTAGCTATCCATCTGACATACAAAGGGGGGGGGGACCCAATACTGTAAGAGATGATGGGAGTTTTAGTCCAGCAACACCTGGAAGGCCAGTTTCCCCATCCATGATAAAAATATGCAATGAACATAAAATTGCTAACTCAGTGACTGAATATAGACTACTCATGCTAAACATGTTCCTGTTTGGGAATCTGTTTCCTCTGGTATCATATTTAATTATATTTTAGGAAGGGGAGAGCTAGTGAAAAGATAAAAGTAAGCAGGTTTTCTGCTTACAGACCTTGTGGCCTTTCTGAAGCTGTACTAATGAGTTAATCCCATGTTCCTAATAGGGCTGTCACCTGGCCATTTTTTTTAAAAAAAAACCTAGCCTAGGCTCCCACACCCCATCTAATGTTCTGGGCTCATTTATTTTCAATAGTCTACAAATAAGTGCTGATTATAACAAAACAACAACAAGTGGTAGGCCTAGTTTTCAGAGCAAGTGGTTATCAGAAATGCTGTCCAGTTTAATAGCAACAAACTTCATGTGACCAGAAGCTAGAGGCTGATTCACAGAAATGCACTACAGTTGGGAAATAATTTCTCAGTGATGTCCCCCTTGCTCAATGAGTGGCTGTTTGCAAGGCTAGGGAACAAGTAGTTTTAAAGATATTGTTGCACTCCAACTTCCATCAGCCCCAGCCAGCATGGCCAGAGGCCAGAGATGTTGGGAGTTCCAATGACATCTGGCAGGCCACAGGTTCCCCATCCCTTGCTTAGTGTTGGAATGCACGGGCCCTGCTAGTACCAAATCCACTACCATCTTACACCAAGAGGAGGATACCTACATGGTATTTGATGTTTTATTTCATTATAAAAGAAGAGGAAAACTAAATCTTCCCTCGGCAGGAAACAGAAGCGAATAATAAGGAACAATAAAAGAACTGTTAATCACTAATCCCCAAGCTAAACTGTAAAGGAAGAAATAAAATGGGTAGAACAAGCAAACAGGAAGCTTTCAATTAAAGGAACAGTTGCCTTAAAATAATGCAATTACATTTTGCCAGATAATACTGTATGCAATGTCATGGACTGGTGGGGAGGGACCAGCTGGGGAACCAACAAGGAAAGAAGGTTGCCCAGGGAATGGTGGTGGGAGAACAATGAGTGGTCAGAGGGAGAAGACTGGGAAGAGGAGGTGTCAGAAGCTGAAGAGATAACAGGGCTTAGTGAGGTGGGAGAGTCTGTGGCAGAGAAGTCCAGAATCAAAGGCAGAAGCTGAAGCACGAGAAGAGGGGAGCCAAAAGGCAGAGAGGACGCAGGCTGGAGTCACGGGTGTTTCTCCCTCCTGCTGTCACAAGCTCCCCTCTCCCTTTGTCTCCCAGAACCAGTAGAAGCATGAAAAGGGCAGAGGAGAGTTTGGAGATGTGCAAGAGCAGTCTCTGATTGCTTGGAAAAAACCCTGGTGAGGAGGAGCCCCAGTGGCATGCGGTCAGTGGACTAGAGGAACTAGGCTAAATGTTCCTGGTAAATTAGAGTATTAAACTATTAAAGCCTGGTGCCTCCACAAAGTCTGAGAAGCTTCTGCCTGACCTAGGGAGGGAGCCACAATGTACACACACACAATGTCAGGACGATGCCCTTCCCTATCACCCTTGCCAGCTGGTGCCTCTGACCCTAACTGTTCCCCTATTAAAAGCTTCACTGCACACCACTGCTGTGGGGAGGTGGGGACCTTCAATTTCTATGACTGATTCATGGGTGCAAGACCTACTGGAGTTGAGTTGTCATTCTCATTAAGTCTGATACTCCTGTGCAGAGCGTGTTTTTGCTAACAAAGAGTTAACTTCAACTTGCACGGTGTGATTTACTTCTGGCTTGCCCCTGACAGTGGCATTGCAGTAACTGTATTCCCCATCTCCCTCAAAAATTAGTAATAAACAGCTGAGACCCCTCACAGTAGGACAAAATAGAAAACACTTAAGATGCTATGATTTGCTAATGATTGGATTATCCATAAACAGTGAGTGAACCTAGGATAGTAATTCCAGAGAAGGTTAGCTAGTGTTGTAGCAATGCTTGTGCTATTTCCTCATTCATTAAATAACTGTCTCCTTGCAGCATCTCTTGACCTCTGCTGCCTGGATCTCAAAGCAACAACTGCCAACTTGTTTTGTTAAATTATAGTTCAATTAATTAATGGGTGCATTTATATCTACTTTCCTACAGGGAGCTCTCGATGGGAGTACATTGTTCCCCCCCCTCTAAATTTTATTATCACAATAATCCTATGAGGCAGGCTAGGTTGAGAGACAGTGGTTGGCCCAAAGTCACCCACTGAACTTCATGGCTGAGCTGGGATTTAAGAACATAAGAAGAGCTCCGCTGGATCAGGTCCATCTAGTCCAGCATCCTGTTCTCACAGTGGCCAACCAGATGCCTATGGGAAACCTGCAAGCAAGATCAGAGGGTACAATAACACTCTCCTCTCCTGTGGTTTTCATCAATGGTATAGATGACATGGGATTGCTCAGTTGTTAGAGGATGAGGCTCTTAATCTCAGGGTCATGAGTTTGAGCTCTGCATTGTGAAAAAATCCCTGCATTGCAGGGGGTTGAACTAGATGACCCTTGTAGGCCCTTCCAACTCTACAATTCTATGATTCTATAGCTGAATTGAACTGCTACAACTGTTTTGAACTCTGGCCTCCCAGCTCCCAATTTGACACTGACCATAACTCCACAATGAATCTCATTATACAAAATGAGCCAGTATACAAAATTATGGATTAATTCTTACATTATCTTACCTAGCCATCTTCCTCACCATCTCTTTGGTTCCTTTGTAACCTGTACAAGATGATACAGAGAAATACGACAAGAGCATATAGGTCAGCAAGGCAGTCCTTTTTCTTGAAATTCATTCAGAGCCCCTGGTGTGTTGCGGCTGGAGACTAAATGTGACTAAAACCGAGGAACTTGGAGGAGGGGTTTTGGTGTGGTGTTTTTTTTTGGCAGGTGGGAGATCTACTTTTTATTAGTGCCACCAGCTTCCCAGCTTCTGTTGAGTCAGGTAGGAGGTCACATAACAATCAACATTCCCAGCTGCTGCTGCTAAAAAAATAACATGCAAGGTTGTCTTGAAGATGCTGAAAACCTCCCCTCTTAGTGCCAGCAGCAGATGGTTGTGATACCAGAACCGACAGAATGAAAGGATAAAAGATAAACCGATTCAGCATCACAACTGGTGGCAAGACACCCTAGTTCACGGAGCCATGCAGCCAATGTATCGCCAGCTCGCTTTGTGCTTGCATTTTATAGTCCTTTGGCAAACTAAAGAATAGAAATAACATTGGGGGTTTTTTGTTCCCCATGTATCAAGGAGCAGAAGGGGGGCAATACTGATGTTCAGCAAAAGGAGAAGCTTTAACAAAAGTTTGAATTCAAGCTGAAGGTTGGAAGGTTCAAGACAGACAAAAGAAAGGACTTCTTTGCAGAGCACATAGTTAAATTGCGGAATTTGCTCCTATACGTTGTCATGATGGCTAGCAGTTTTGGATAGCTTAAAAAGAGAATTGGAGAAATTCATGGAAGCTAAGGCTGTGACTACTAGCCATGACAGCAGTGTTCTTCCTCCACTGCTGAAAGCTGCACATTGGAAACCACCTGTGGGGAGTGCTATGGGCCCGCAGGTGCTGTTTGCAGGCTTCCCATTAGGGCAACTGGTTCGCCGTCCTGAGCTTAGGGTGGTTATTTGCATTCACCTGTGTGTTGCTTTTACACACGACTAATGAAACAAATGAGATGCTTTAGCTGAGATTCCTGCTCTACAGTTTCTATGATTCTATGAGAAACATGACCCAAAATCATCATGCATTTACCAGAAGGTAATGGCCAGTTCACAGAGCCAATTACTGGAAAATCCACCTGAAAATCTGGCATGCATCAGCAGGGGCCGGTGGTAGTGCCCTGAGATCCTCTGTTCAGTCATTTGCATTGCTTACTGTAAAGGTCAGGTAGGTCATGGGATAGGCACTGGTTGAGACCCTGGGTAGCCACTGCCTGCCAGTCAGAAAAGCTAATGTTAGGTCAGATGGACAACTTTCTGTATGCCTATTTTTCTACATGTTCATGTGGGGTAGTCATTATGGTGCCTTTCCACCAGCCTCAACCAGCATGTTCAATGTTCAGAGATGATGGGAACTGTAGTCTACAGCATCCAAATGGCATCGCATTGAGTTTTCCATGTTATTATTTGGGCCTAAACTAACATTGGCATTCTGTGTTGGAAAGGGAAGACTTAATATGGGTTGGCCTGCCAAGGGGCAAATAATTTTTCCCCATCAAATGTGTATGTCCAAATCAAATTTGGATGTCCATCACATTCTTGAATGTGTACACTCATCCTCTACATCATTTCAATGGATTGTGCGAACAAGCATGAGAGGTTATGAATTGTCACAACCCCTCTCATTGAACAGAGATTACCAGCAGCAAGCTACGAAAATGTTTTTGACCTCAATTAATAAAGGTTAAGAGGGCACATTTATTCTTGCTTTCTCTTTAAAAGCCATCATATATATTCAGGAAAGTTCTTCTCTTAATGCTCGGTCACTCACTATTGCTGTCACTCCATTTTTAATTTTTTTTTTAATGGTGAGGTGAAATGATTATGATTATTATTTTGCTATATGGTTGAGAAATTACTCACATATATCCAGCCCCAATATGAAAAAGCTAGATCACTCAGCCTCCCAGATCACAATGCTGCTATTTGCTGTTCCATAGAGGCATTGTCAGATCATTGGTCTCTCTAGCTTAATATTGTCTACCCTGACTGGCAGTGGCTCTCTAGGGATCCTGGCAAGCGTTTCTCCCTGCTTTACATGCAGATGGTAGGGATTGAATTTGGGACTACCTACAGGCAAAGCAGGACGCGGGTGGCGCTTTGGGTTAAACCACAGAGCCTAGGACTTGCTGATCAGAAGGTCGGCAGTTCGAATCCCCGCAATGGGGTGAGCTCCTGTCACTTGGTCCCTGCTCCTGCCAACCTAGCAGTTCAAAAGCACATAAAAGTGCAAGTAGATAAATAGGTATCGCTCCAGCGGGAAGGTAAACGGCGTTTCCGTGCGCTGCTCTGGTTTCGCCAGAAGCGGCTTAGTCATGCTGGCCACATGACCTGGAAGCCGTACGCTGGCTCCCTTGGCCAATAAAGTGAGATGAGTGCCGCAACCCCAGAATTGGTCACGACTGGACCTAGTGGTCAGGGGTCCCTTTACCTTTACCTTACAGGCAAAACAGTTAGTCTGTCACTGAGCTGTGGCCCGTCTACACTGATACATCATTCTCAACACAGCACCTCCATTATAGCATATTA
Source organism: Podarcis erhardii (assembly GCF_964252035.2). Lineage (NCBI taxonomy): Eukaryota > Metazoa > Chordata > Lepidosauria > Squamata > Lacertidae > Podarcis > Podarcis erhardii. The sequence continues at coordinate 11,561,230 of NC_138504.1, forward strand.
ATTGAATATGGATCTCAATCCTACATTTGTAGCAGCTCCAGCTGAAGGGTTCAACACCATGTCAGACCTGGCATTGCAGGATCAATTTTAGCTGATATGGCCTGATGATGTGGGCAAAGTTCTTGCACGAATGTGATCAACCAGATACTGTCTTGGTCTATGCCCTTCCTGGTTTATTACATCCAGCAGAGAGGGTCTAACTGGATGGGTCCAGGGCACACTAAATATGTTATCCCTTGAGGGTGTAGTGCCTACATCTCTTAAGCAGACTATATTTTGGCTGCTCCTTCAAAAGCCTGTCCTGGATGCACTGGTATATAATAACTACCATCTAGTCACAAATTTTCCCCTTTTGTGGAATGCATTGGAGAAGGTTTAATAAAGTAGGGAATCTTTGCCAAAAGCAAGCACATGAGATGCTGAGTTAAGAAAAGGGGTGGGTAAACCAGTGCTTGAGCTCATTGCTCATTTCTGCTCCAAGAAACCATAGCTTGCTGGACTGGAAATGTGACATTTGAACCAGACCCCAGTGTCAAGTTTAGTATCTGTGTGAGTGTGTGTGTGTTTAAAAATATGCTAGCATAAATTATTTATAGGGGTTCACATTTGGAAAATTCCAGTTTGCAGCATGAGCAAATTTCCAGATACAGTTTCACAACAGATAATAAGCCTTACAAAACCATTGGGTAAAAAACTGGGTGAAGATGCAAGATACATTTTGTGAAAACATTTAGGGTTGCTATCTCACATTGTACAGAGAGAAGGCATGGGTAATTGACCAGTAAGCCAGACTGTATTTCAATATATTTGAGGACTGAAAGATACAAATGAGAGCCATTATTTCCAGTTTTATTCTACTGAACATTCAAATTGTCAGTGCCTTTAGAAACCATACTTATACAAGAATGCCTAGTCTTCCAAAACTCTCTGTACACCCAATTGCACTGAGATCAGGATTTTTCTCCTTAATCTCTCATTTCTGTGACCATTAAATAGAAGATTTACTTGGGACTTGCTGTGCTCTAATCTTACATAAATTTATGCAGGTGGCAAAATGTCTGCATGATGATTTACCTAAAGTGAGAAATTTAATACTAGAAAAATGTCCATTGTTATGATAAGAGATGTGCATATGGAAGCAGTGTTTCAATATTGTAAGGACCGCTGGAGCATTGGTGTATGCAAAGCATTTTTATTATGCACTCCACACACAGACAGATTCCACCTGCTGTGGGACCATGATCAGCAAGAGCCTTGCTCAACACCAGCAGGGCAAGGCGAGTTTTGCCTTCACTGCAACAGTTTCCCCAGCTTCCTTATCCACATGGGGACAGGAAAGAGGTGCATTTGTAGGCATCACTGAGATGCAAACACTGTTCCATGCTCCTGGTAAGTTGGATCCTTTCCTCATCATCCAGAAACAGATTTGTGTAACAGGGGTTGTGTTGCATCTGTCTCAAAGGAGAAATGAAGGCTCCAGATGAACCTCCTTGAGGAGAACATTCCACAAACAGGGAGATACCACAGAAAAGGCACTTGAAGAAGGTCCTCAGATGATGTACGCAGAGTCCAGGTCAGTTTATATGGGGAGAGGTGGTCCATGAGGTACAGTGGTACCTCGGGTTACGGATGCTTCAGGTTACAGATGTTTGAGGTTACAGACTCTGCTAACCCAGAAATAGTACCTCGGGTTAAGAACTTTGCTTCAGGATGAGAACAGAAATCGCGTGGCGACAGCGGGAGGCCCCATTAACTAAAGTGGTATCTCAGGTTAAGAACAGTTTCAGGTTAAGAACGGACCTCCAGAACGAATTAAGTTCTTAACCCGAGGTACCACTGTATTGTGGTCCTGAACCATTTATGGCTTTATAGGTGAAAACCAGCACTTTGAATTGGGTCCGCAAACTAGTTGGCAGCCAGTGCAGTCAGGCCGAGATTGGTGCAATATGCTTAAGCTGTCTTGTCCCTGTGAGCATCTGGCTGCTGAAGTAAGGGGAAACAGAAACTTAGCAGAATAGAAACTTCCTTCTGAAAGAGCTTGGGAGGGGAGCCAAAATATTGTATATACATTAAGTTGGAAAATAGGATATTAAGTTGTGGAACTGAAGAGGAAAGGAGCCGTGGAGTCAGAATATCGAAGAGTTGGAATTGAAGAGCTACAAAAATGCTGAACCAGTTTTTAGAGCTGCAACACTTTCCAATATTAGATCAGAACTAGATGTTTTCCCCTTTCACGGGGTGTGAGGGTGTGAGCTCTGAGAGCTTTCAGATGAGTAACCCACAAGCACAGCTGACACAGCCCATGTCACAGCCCAGAGTTTCACCATACTACAACTCTCATCAGACAAAGCTAGCTAGTTCAAGGATGATGGGAATTGTCATCCAGAAAGGTTGCCATAGAATGAGACCTTTAGAATGAGCATGGCCATGAACTCTGGGCTGTCCTGGCATGAGGAGCAGCTGCAATTTTAGACCGGGATCTTTCTCAGCTGCCAGAGGTTGAGCCCAAGAGCTTCTGCATTTTAAGTTCAGGCGTTGTCCCCCCCCCATTTACATGCACCCCACTTGCACAAAACTGTGTTTCCGTGGGTCACAATGAAATAAATAGATTGGACTTCCCTTGCTCCAGGCTCCTGCCTGAAGATGCTTGGGACTGCTGCCCGAGCGAGAGAAGGGCCATGGCACTTCAAAACCACCAAGCCTTGATGTTGCTGGAGGAGACTGCAGGGGGCCCTCCCAATGCACAAGGGGAGAGGTGCCTCGGCATGGCTTCTGACTGCCTGCTTGTTTGCTCACCTGCCCACCCACCTTCCTGCTTACCTGCCTTTGGCTGGGGCAGCGCAAATGTTCCTGCCCATCCATAGCACAGCAGCAACATGATACAGTGTTGGCTGTGGTGTTGATGGTGGTGGGAAGAGGGATACACCTGGTGGTGGTGTCTGCTCTCAGCTGCCCTCCTCGCCCCTTTGTCCTGCTTGCAGCTGGATGCCATGGCAGGGCATCTTGGCAGCTTTGCGGTGCAACCTGTGCAAGTGGGGGGTATGTCTGTATAACCTCTGCCACCGCACTTTGACTCTCCCCCTGTGAGTCTTCAGTTCCACTGGGTACTGAGGACTCAGATGATTATATGTGAATGGGGGAACTGACCCAAATAGATAAAACATAGAGAACTTGCTTTGATAAAGTCAAATGGGCAAAAAGGTAAATATTTTCTAATTACTAGATATATTTCCATCCCCTGCCCTCTTTTCTCATCTCAGTAATAAAGAAGTATGATAAATTAGATTCAATTTGCATTTTTTTAAAATGATATTTATTAAGTTTTACAAAAGGTAAAAAGACAACAAACAACAAACATCAAAAATACAAACAACATCAAAAATCATAAAGAGAAAAAAAGAAAACATAAAAAAGATTCAACCTAGTAATAAAAAATTAAAAAGAAAACTCTGGTTCATTTTAATAGTCTTCAAAACCTTATTTTCCTTACTTCCTCCCACCTTCCCTTCTTGTATTCCACTTTAAAAGTTTTTTCAGCAAGCTCATTCATATTCATTTTCATCCTTTATCTTTCCCTTTGTACTCTTACTTATCTTAATCGCTAGAACCCCATCATTTCATTTACACTGCCCTTAGCACTCATAGATTTTACAATAATTTTGTAGATAAACTTTAAACTTCTTCCAATCTTCTTCCACCAACTCTTCTCCTTGATCTCGGATTCTGCCGGTCATTTCTGCCAGTTCCATATAGTCTATTACTTGTATCTGCCACTCTTCCAAGGTGGGTAGATCTTGTGTCTTCCAGTGTTTTGCGATGAGTATTCTTGCTGCTGCTGTAGCATACATAAAAAAAGTTGTGGATGTGAGGGCGATCTGGCTGCGACATCTGTCACCCCATTGATCACCAGGGTTGATTCGGCTGATCTGGCTGGCTAGGCGGGTGTCCCCTTCCTCCCTCACTGCTCCATGTGCATCCCTCCCGAAGCTGCGCGCTCGGTGGAAGAGGACAACCATCCCAGATAGAAGGAGTGTACCGTTCTTCGATCAAGGGTATACGATAGCTGCGCTCCCCTGCTAGAACCTCCAAACAAGCTCAAGGTCAATTTGCATTTTAAGCCAAATTTATCAAATATACATTTTCCAAAGCAATATGAGAATGGAAACACAACCATACTTCAAACTTTGGATTTTGCAATGCAGTTTTCTAAGCAAATATTTTCTACAAAAAGGAATATATTAGGGGAAAGTATGCCTAAGAATAAACATATTAGTGTAAATAACATACAGAATTACATCATATTAAGATAAATTGCTTGCAAAATTGTGTGCAAAATTAGTCAAAGTGGCATCAAAATGTCCTTATGGGGAGAAATTTGCACAAAAATTCTGAAGAATTTTCATGAGGATTTTTTTTAAAATCTAAAATGCCATAGAAATATGGAGAACTGAATTTAAGACTGGTAAAATGAGAAACCAAGGCCGTTTTCACATGACATTTTTTTCTGTTTTCACAACTTTCCCCTAATTGTTAAGTTCCGCATTACAGATGAGTGTTCACATGTCATAAAAGCCACTTCAGAAACTATTGTGGAATAAGTTGTTGTTTAGTCGTTTAGTCGTGTCCGACTCTTCGTGACCCTATGGACCAGAGCACGCCAGGCACTCCTGTCTTCCACTGCCTCCCGCAGTTTAGTCAAACTCATGCTGGTAGCTTCGAGAACACTATCCAACCATCTTGTCCTCTGTCGTCCCCTTCTCCTTGTGCCCTCCATCTTTCCCAACATCAGCATCTTTTCCAGGGAGTCTTCTCTTCTCATGAGGTGGCCAAAGTATTGGAGCCTCAGCTTCAGGATCTGTCCTTCCAGTGAGCACTCAGGGCTGATTTCCTTAAGAATGGACACATTTGATCTTCTTGCAGTCCATGGGACTCTCAAGAGTCTCCTTCAACACCATAATTCAAAAGCATCAATTCTTTGGCGATCAGCCTTCTTTATGGTCCAGCTCTTACTTCCGTACATCACTAATTGTGGAATATAGTGCAAGCTTATTAGAAAAAAACCCACCTGCTTTCGAATGATATGGAAATGAGTGCTAAACTTGTGCTGTGTTCCACTATAGTTCCACTCAGTTCTACTATGGTTCTGGAAGAGTCTTTACATTGGATGGAAGCTCAAATATAATGTGGAAATTAACAGTTAGGGGAACATCATGAAAATAGAATAAACTGTCACCTGAATGCAACCGGGGAAACTGAAATTAATAGATCCTTCCATCCCTACCCAGTGATAACCTTGCTACGTTCTGGCTTTGTAGTCCCCTTTGTTCTAACACAATTGTTTTCTCATCAGGATGTTTATGGCATCTTTTTATTTAGCAGAATATTGTTATGCAGTTGAACAAAGCCATCAGATTATTCTGCGCCTGATAGAGAATGATTACTGTTGCTACTGTTAGCAGAATTATAGCATTAAATGCTCTTTCCGTGGCGTTGGTGCTGCTTCCGTATGCAAGCAACAATGGGCAAAAGTACAACACTGAATAAGAATATCATATCAGTCTTTGACTGATTTTAATCTAAGACTGTAAGGCAGCTGTAACAGAAGAAATGGTATCAATACACATCATATTTGCAAACGACTTAGTTCGTTAATTGCTGAAATTTTCAAGGAAACAATAGTTATTTCCTCTGTATGCAGATTTGGGTTACACACTTTAATCCTCAGCTAGTTCCAAACCATTTCCATCACAATACTAGTCTGCAATGCTTGAACAACAATATAGCAGAATAATTCTTTTTCATTCCTCTCTCTTCCCATAGCATCTGGTTTGAATCCTCTGTGCCATCCAAATAAAGATAATAGACATAATCCTGCACAGAGAAAGGTCTCATTAAGACCACAGTGTTATGTAGCTCAGTGTACACAAGGAAATACTAGCCCTGAGGCTGTAACAGTGCAGTCCTGCAGTGTTACTACTTGTAAATATCAGACAAGTACCATCTACTTTGACTTTTCAGTGACTACTGAAGATCAGGTCTTTTAAGTAGAGATCTTACTTGGTCTGTGTCTGTATTGGAATTGTTGTTAGATGTTTCAAACTGTTTTATCATTTGTGTGTTTGCAGCCCTAAGCTTTTTTGAAAGGAAGGGTGGGATATACATAACTAAATAAATATGTGCAACAGACCTAATAAAAATGGGAAAACATTTCCCTGATGAAAATAGGGGTGTCCTGTTTAACACGATCACCACCACCACCAATAATAATATTTATAGTCCACCTATCAGACTGGGTTGCCCCAGCCACTCTGGGCAGCTTCCAACATATATAAAAACATAATAAAACACAAAACATTAAAAACTTCCCTATACAGGGCTGTCCTCAGCTGTCTTCTAAAGGTTGTATAGTTACTTATCTCCTTGTCTCGGGGGTAGCATAACTCCATATCCTCCAATGAAAATAGGAACATCCTACCATACCTCCAACATTTATCCATTGAAAATTGGGACAACCTAAGGAAAAGCAGGACATTCCAGGTTGAAATCAGAAACCAAGATGGCTTCTGTAAATCTGGGACTGTCCCTGGAAAATAGGGACATGGAGGGTCTGTACCCTTAGTTCTGTGTTTGTGAAACTGGAGGTGGGGTTTCTGGAAGAGTGAATTCTAGATCCTCTCTAGAAAACTCAACCGCAGCCTCTCTCTCTAAGCCTATCTAATGTCTACTGTGTCAGTTTTGATCATTATCAACTTATGTCTAGCATGGCATAATACTCAATTGACAATATGGAGGATGGGATCGACCAAGGTTGGCACTCAAGGTCTAGTTGAGGGGTGGATGGGACAATCTGAATATGAACAGAGGGAGTTTACTCATTCTTAGACAAAACACTACCAACTGATTGCTATAGTATTAGCCAGGCTATAGTTCCATAAGTGATAAAGAGACACATAAATAATGAGGAAGATACAATAAAAGTAGCATACAAATATCAATACTGATAACTGTAAACAGAGAGAGGATTCCTAAAAGTACTTCAACTCCTTTCATTATAAAGAAATGGTGGGATAACCTACAGCTATCAGAATTCTCTACTCTGCAACAAAGCACAATACACCTTGCAACGTATTTATCAATGCTGGTGAAAATTGGGCCTAAATGTATTCCCTGTGTTACAACAGGAACAGACATCCCTTCATTTCCCCTCCAACCCAAATCACTTCCAAGAAAGGCAAACAAAAGGAAAGGAAATAAAAGCTTCCTCTTTTTAGTTAAGTGCATTTTTTTCAACGGACATGATTACCAAGATGATTAGAAGCTATGCAATCAGTGAGCCATAGAAACAATTTGTGACAGATTTGGCCATTATTGCTGAACATATCCCAACACTATCATACAATGGAGTTTTCTTTTGCTGATGTGCAATTGTTCGCTTAAAGGCATGCATGGACAAATGCTGCAGAGTTAGAGGTAGGGAACCAGTGACTATATGTTGATGGATTACAAATCCCAAGTTTCCTGGCCATTAGAAATCTTGGGTGGGGCTGATGAGAGTTGGACTGTAACAAAATCCCTGTTCTAAGAAAACAGCCCATCTTTCATTGATATCCACAGCCATGCTCCTGTTAAATGTAATGGCAGAGGACTGTACTGAACAGAAATAATTTGCTGTCAGATCCTTGTTGAGAAAACAGAACAGATGGGATACTGAATGTTATGTAAGTGTAGCACTCATGGAAACTTCCTCCAGCCATGAGTCCACTCCCTCCACCTTCCAAATACCATTGCAGAGGTCATCAGAGAGAAAAGCAGCAGCAGTCTGGTACTGGCTCTGGGTAGATATCTAGTTGAGAGCTACCATTGTGGAGATCTCCATAAGGAGATAAGGCAGCAACCCTTTGATTGTGTTTCGATCCAGCTCTGTGGCTTGCTGAATTACTATCTTCTGAACTGTAACTAAGATACTGAGTGCCTGAGTTTTCTGTCCCATATTTTTGCTCCCAATGTCTTTCACATTTATGTTATGTATTTTAGGTTGCAAAGCTATAGGCAAGGATTGTCATATTTTTGAAGCATTTTTCAGCAGTGAAAAATACTTAGAACAGATAACTAGAAAACAGAAAGGTGTTGTGGGATTGGATCAACCTTCTGTTTCCAACAATGGCCAGCCATTGTCTTTGAAAGCACACAAGTAGATCCTGAAGGAAACAGCAACCTCTAGGATCATACAACAAAAGCTGGATCCCAGTAACACCTGGAGGTCTCTCATGGCTAAACCAGAAAATACTGGTTTAGATGGATTGATGATCTGACTTTCTGTGCCACACCACCACCAGCCCATCTAGATAAGCCATTTAGATATGTATTGTATAGATAGAGTAAGGATTCCCATTAGCCCAAGCCAATGTGGCCAGTGGTCAAGGATTATGCTGAAATCCAACAACATTGTGATGGGGGCTGGGACAGGTTCATCATGTTTGTATATACTTACTAGCAATGGCTATCCATTGTTTCAGAAAGGTGTCTTACTTAGCCCTAACCAGACATGCTGAGGATTGAATCTGGTGCCTTTTGCCTGTAATAACACTGACAACAGACTGCTGGATTAGGTCAGTGTCCCTTCTAGTCCAGCACCCTGTTTTCACAGTGGCCATTCAGATGCCTATGGGAAACCAGGGAGCAGAACATGAGCACAGGAGCATTGTCATCATGGCTAGTAGCCATTGATAGCCCTTTCCTCCATGAATTTGTCCTATCCTCTTTTAAAGTCATGCATGTTGATGGCTATTGCTGCCTCTTCATTTGCTGCATATAGAAGTACCAGTAGTTTCTTTTTTATCTGTCCTAAATCTTCCAACATTCAGCTTCATTGGCTGTCCATGAGTTCTTGGGTTATGAGAGAGGGAGAAAAACTTTTCTCTATCCACTTTTCCACGCCATGCATAATTTTATATACTTCTATCATGCTGCCTCTTACCATTTCTCTAAACCAAAAACTCCCAGATGTTGCAACCTTTCTTAATTGGGGAGTTGCTCCACCCCCTCAATCATTTTGGCGGCCTTTTCTGAACTTTTCCTAACTCTACAATGTCCTTTTTGAGGTGAGGTGATCAGTATGTGCTCTATCACAGAACTGCAGTCCCTGAGCAGGGGAACTGAGGAACATAAGAAGCTGCCTTTTATTGAGTCAGAACATTGATCTGTCCAGCTGAATATTGTCTACACTGACTGCCAATGGCTCTCCAGAGTTTCAGGACTGAACCTGGTGCCATTTGCAAATAAAGGAGGCATGCTACCACTGGTCTATGACTCTTTCCCCTGCTTGTCCCCAGCTCCTGGTATGCAGAAGTGGAATGCATCGGAACATGGAATTTCCATTTAGCCATCAGAGCCAAATGGCTTCACATCCTAAATGAAAGCATTTACTGTTTGTATTGCAAGATTGTGGAAGTTTTTGGTTTCGCCATGCTGCAGGTCCAGCTAACTAACATTCCAAGTGGCAGTTCAAATGGGAAAAAGATACTAGACAACCTAAAAGCATTTAGTAGCTGTGTGAAAAAGAGGACATCCCCGAGGTGATAGAATGTTACAGCACTTTCTTCATCTTTTTAGCACTTTTCTAAAGTGCATATGTGTGTTCCATGAAAACACAGTGGAGGGAAAATTCCAGTTTGTCCTTTCTTTCCTTGCAGGTGAAATGCATTTAATTTTTTCTGTTCTTTAAGCCAGGCTGTAACCCCAAGAACACTAGGGATGAAGCTCTAATGTGTACAGTGAGACTTGCTTATGAGTAAATATTTTTGGGATTGTGGTGTGAATTTAGTAAACTTGGTAGGTTTCCCCCCCTTTTCTTATTTCATTCCAAGGTTTACCAAATTGCTTTTCTTTTTACCATACTGTCTAAGTCTCAGGAGGGATAAAAACATTTACCAATCTTTAGCTTCTTCCAACAACATTGGGAAGTATATCAGAATTAGGGATGTTTGGGCAATTTGACCTTTGGGAGATCTGATCCATAACTTCTGGTCTTGTTTATACATAAGGATGGGGGAGAAAGTGGATTCATTTTGCATTTAATGGTAAGCTTACCTAATTACACTTTCAGAAATAATACATGAACTAAAAGACAACAGTTATCTGAATTTTGCAAAATAGTTATCCAGCCAAGTAATGTCCCTAAAAATGTACAGCGGTACCTTGGGTTAAGTACTTAATTCATTCCGGAGGTCCGTTCTTAACCCGAAACTGTTCTTAACCTGAAGCACCACTTTAGCTAATAGGACCTCCTGCTGCCCCCCGCCACCTGAGCACAATTTCTGTTCTCGTCCTGAAGCAAAGTTCTTGACCAGAGTACTATTTCTGGGTTAGCAGAGTCTGTAACCTGAAGCGTATGTAACCTGAAGCGTATGTAACCTAAAGTGAATGTAACCTGAAGCGTATGTAACCCGAGGTACCACTGTCCTAGAATAAATTGTGCATATAAACATAGCATACAAAATGCATTATATTTGGGGAAATTTCTTTGCAAATATGTGTGTATTAGGAGAAATTTACGCAGAACTGCTGATGAATTTTTATGAGGACTGAAAAACATTTGCATACTTTGTGGAAAATGTAGACAACTAAATTTAAGGCTAGAAAAATGATGATCTGAGAGAAATTAAAATTGATATGTTCATCCCTCTCTGCTTTCACATTTCCTGAATGTCTGGTGCTGTACTTGGTTATAAAAGAAGGTCAAAATAGTTTAAAATGTGTATTTTGATAGAAAACACATTTAAATTAAAAAATGCATCATCGTGGGGATTTTTAATTTTAAAATTCAGATTAAAATGGAAACAGGATGGACCTGATTTATGAGTCAACACTCATAACACAAAATAAGCAGTTCACTTATTTGTCATCCCTAGAATTATTCTCAATCCAAAAATGGAGAAACGGAAGCCGAGAGATTGTAACTTGCTCATTGCCAGCATTGTGAGTCAAAGCATTCTCTACAGTCTGAAAAAGGTTTCCCAGACCAGCTCTACAATCTGCTTTTGGGCTGACATGAGCACTCTCTCAATCTTTGTTTCTTTGCAACACAGTTTGCTATGAAAGAATGTTCCTCTCTTAACATTCTAACATCTTTGTCTATATAAAGATGTGACACAGTTTTCGTTTGCCTATTGCAAAGAGAATGCATTTTTTATTTCCACGATGCATGTATGTATGAGAGTAACTTGTAGCAAGAATTATATGCAATGGCAAGAATAGCCTCTTTTACATAGTGACAAAACAACTTTAGCAGTTTGGGTGCCTCTGTCTTTGAGATATTTCAGATGGAATGACAAATGGCTGGATGGTGGCCCAGCTTTAGAAACATTTGGAGGAAACTGATTATCTGGATCCACTGCAGTCTAGTTTCATACCTGTCCATGGTGCTGAAACTGCCTTGGTTGCCCTAGCTGATGAAATCCATTGGGAGAAGGACAGGAGGCGGAGAGGAGGCGAGGATGCAGGCACAGTGTGCTGTGTACGCACACTGATGGAGCTCATTCTCTTTGACCTCTTGGCATCTTTTGATCTGCTGACTGCAGTATCATTCTGGAATGACTTAGGGTAGTGGTGGGAGTTGAGGGCATTTCCAGAAAGTGCTTATGGGGGTGGTACTGATTGGCACCATGGGATTTGTCCTGTGTTGCCCTGCAGGGTTCCATCCTGTCTCCCATGCTATTTTCTGCTGGGAGCTGTCATCAGGGGTCTGTGGAGGATACTCAGATCTCTCTCTCTGTCTTCCAAAGGTATAAACAGTGTTTAATCCTTTTATCAGATTATGGATACCCTTTCTACCCCAGCCATTTCCTAGCTTTTCTATCTGCCTGTTGGGTTAGTTCATACTCTGCAGAAATATATAAATCATCGGGACATGTGCCATCAAAGACATGGAAGTATTGATTAATTTAATGCCATTTCAGTTCTCTCTACAACTTTCTGTCACAAAATTTAACTGTGCTTTTAAATGGCTACATGGGCTTTTCATTCCTACCACTGTCTGTATGATTCTCTAGACAAATATTATAAAATGTGGTGAAAAAATGTCACAAAATAGATTCATTTTGTGATTTCAGAATATTGTAAAGCAAGTACTAATTTCACTGACAGAAGCTTCAGCCAGAAAGTGAATGAATGGTCTTCGCCTATGCCCATTCCCAAAGATAGCTATGAATCTTTGATAGGTGCCATTTTTCTATAGCAGGGATAGGGATCCTCTGGCCCCTGGGTCTAATCTAGGCTGACAGCCTATTTGACCCATGAATCCATTTTGGACAAGGCACATCCACCTCCCCTACACCTGATGCCATGTATCACATCAGGTGAGGGGCAGGTAAAGGTATGGCTTGGTTGAAATATGCCTTGTAGACACCACCAAGGGGCAGTGCTTGCAAAGCCCCACCATCAGTGCTTCCTGAGTGTCTGGCAGTCAGGTGGTTGCCAACTGGAGCAGTGCTTCTCAAGCATCCAGCTACACATATCTGGGAAGCTCTGCACAAGGGACTCTGAAAACTCCTTTGGAAAGACCAAAAAAAAAAAAAAAAAAAAAAAAAACCAAAAAAACCCCTCACCTCTCTCTTTCTGCCTAATAGCTGATAGGTGAAGACTCCAAACTCACAGACTATGCAACACAGTCACACAGCCAATCTCTCTGGAAAGCAGGATTGCGGTTATGTGCAGATAGGTGGTAACTTCATACCCATTGGATCAGCTGCATGATCAAGTTCCATTGATTCCTGCAGAAAGCAGGCATGGAGTCACTGCCCATCAGCTGGTAAATGGTAACTCAAACTTTGATGGAGCTTTAAAGCAGCCTTATTGAATTACTACTTCTGGGTGTCAGATAATGGTCAAACAAGACTATCTTCAAAGTGATAGTGAGAGAATTCACACAAGAGACATGGTGACAAATACATCTATCCTGATATCACCCAATAGTGCCACCAAGGTATCTTACCCACTGCAGGGATCCATGAACAGATAGCTTCCCAGGTCTTTCTCACTGGCTTCAGTCTCTCATAATTCTTTTCTTGGAGACAAATTTTAGATTAAGAAGGAAGTTGGCTGGTAAAGAAAAGCTGACCCCCCTCCCCCGATCGATCACCTTGACCATCTTTTTGCTCATCTGAGCTTTCTTGTGTTTTTACTAATTGCCAGCAGGGAAGGGGTACCATCATGCACCTGGCTTGCCAGTAAAAGGGGCCAGTTATCAGGAGGTGGGGAGGAGGTAAGGATGCTGGGGCTGTGGAGGCACATGGGTGGAGCCAATCTGGCATTTCTGCTAGTGCTCCTGCACAGTGCTGATGTCTCTGCTGCCTTGCCCTTTCCTCTCTTCCTCCCAGTAGTGACTTTGCTGCTGAGACCTCAGGTGCATCTCCCTGCTAGTCAGTAATGTGTGCTCTCCAGTGGTACTTTGAAACCTTCCTCCCCAAACAACCAGACTGAACTGCATGTGTAATCCACCTCCCAGGAAATAACAGGGAAAGGAACGGAAGACATCCTATATTGAGTTGAGAAGAGGCAGATTGGATGGGATTTCACTAGAGGATCTTTGCAGCTTCCCTGAAGTTGGCTCGATGTGTGGTCTTTTCAGTTTGATTCACTTCTAAACCTCTGTATCCACTGCTGAGGCTGTAGGCAGACCTGGCTGAAATATTCATGATGTACCCCCCCCACCCCCCCGCCCACCATGTAGCAATTTGTTCCTGTGTTTGCAACAGCCTTTCTTCTCAAGGGATGTACTATCCCGGGCAGGAACCCCTCAGTTTTAAGCTGCTGCAAGCTGCTGATGTATGATAAGGAAGGCAAGACACTGGCAATGACTTTGCTGCTGAGCTCTTCTCTGGGCTCTGGAGTCAGTTCAAACATTAGTTGCATTCTGAAGCATTTGGAGCAATGATATATCTTCAAATCACATCCAGTATAGTTTAGAATGCACAACCGTTCTTACCCTTACTTGCCTTTGCAGTTGGTCACTTTTTAGAGAAAGGAAGTGTAGTGAGCCGTGTAGTGAACGCACTAAGAAGGCTGAGCAAGATTCTTTTGATTGCAAGTGAGCCACTTTTTGATCTCCAAATGAATGTCATGGGATTAATTGGGCATATACAGTCAAGGCTGCTCCATTAGACCGATTGTGGGCACTGTCTCACCAACCTCATTCTACCCTTAGCCAGCCTTCACTCCCGTTTTCTTACATACAACCAGTCCAGCAGGTTGTAGCTGGCAGCTTCCTCCTATTCCTCAGTTAGAGCATTGCCCTTTTAGACGTAAGCATGGAGGAGGATGGGGACAAAACCAGAGTGGTTTAACAACCAATTCTTCTTCACAGGGGAATTGTAGCTGTGTGAGGGGAATGGGGTCTCCTAACAGCTTTCAGCACTCTTAACAAACTGCTAAAACTTCAGTCCTGTATACCTGAAGGAGTATCTCCACTTCCATTGTCCAGCCTGGACACTGAGGTCCAGCTCTGAGGGCCTTCTGGCAGTTCCTTCACTGTGAGAGGTGAGGTTACAGGCAACCAGGCAGAGGGCCTTTTTGGTAGTGGTGTCAACACTGTAGAACACCCTCCCATCAGATGTCAAGGAGATAAACAGCTATGTGATTTTTAAAATACATGAAGGCAGCTGTGTTCAGGGAAGTTTTCTGTGTTTGCTTTTGTATTGTGTTTTTACTCTTTTTTTGTTGGGAGCTGCTCAGAGTGGCTGGGGCAACCCAGTCAGATGGGCAGCATATAAACAAATAATAATAATAATAATAATAATAATAATAATAATAATAATAATAATTATTATTATTAGTATTACAGCTCCCATAATTCCCATAATTCTTTGGGGGGGAAACATGGCTGTTAAAGTGGTATCATGCTGCTTAAAATGTATGATGTGGTTGTGGCCTGAGGTTCATGCCCCTTTCAACCTAATGGACCAGCTTCCATTGTCTTGACAGGATTAAAAAAAGACTGTGGGATACAAGGACCAACTTTGTTCCTGAAGAGAGTATCTTCATGGCTGAATGCTTGCATGTGAGAGCCTGTTGTGGGTGATAAGAATCTTTACTTTGCTCTTTTTCTGCTTCCTTCTGCCTCCTTCAATTAACTCACTGCTGAGTTTGTGTACGGTATGTAAATGTCTCGTCTGTCTCCCTGTCTTCACACAGCACACCAGTGTGGTGATTGGCTTCGGTGTAGTTGTCATCCCTTTTCTGCTCTGGCAGAGCTATTCCTGAGGGTGAAAAAGCAGATGGCCGCAAAGCCTTTGAAGAGGGACTCTGTTAACACCACGGAGAGTCACCCAGGCAATGTAATTGCAGTCGTGAGGGCCAGTGAGGTTTGGGGAATGGCAAAAGCTTGATGTTGGCTCTACTTTATGCAAATTGAGGACAGTTGCTAGATAGAAGGAAATGTCTGGATCCCAGAACATATCAACTTAAAAAAACAAAAGCTTTTAAGGCCAAACCACATGCGATATTACGTGCATCTTTGAATCTAGCATGCAGGTTTTAAAAAATGCAAATGGCATTAGCTGGAAGGGCTTACAGTTAGAAGGATCAGAACAGGCATGGAGAGGGAATTTAAATAAAGTTGTGCTGAATCTCCTCCCTCCCAATTTGTGGGGGATAATTAGTCCTCTGTAAAAGGGGGAAGGGATATTCTGTGACCTTTGGGGATGAAGTGGGAAAATGTGATCATGGGGTGGGGGAATTCATACCTTGAATTTCAAAGTGGTTGAGGCTTTCCCTTTTAAGACAGTTCATAAATAAAATATCCCATCCCCCAATCATCGACACAACTTCAAGCTTCTCATGACATAGCATCTTTTCAACGGCATTTTTTGCGGGTGGTGGGTGGGAAGAGAATGGCCTAAAAAGAAGTACACTAGCAGTGTTGTCCTACATTTAGAAAACGGAACAAGATAATGCAGGGATGAGGAATCTCAGGATCAGGTCTAAATGCAGCCCCTGAGGCCTCTCTGTCTGGGCTTCGGGAATCTTGACAGGTCACCGTGTCTCCCCAGCCAGCTCCTTCACCCCAGGCTACACCCCTCACTGGCTCAGCTTTGTATCCTCCTTGAGTGTTTTTGCCTGGTAGGAATGTGTCCTTGGACTCATGCTTCTGGATCACCTGGATGGAGGACAGAGAGGGTTGTGCAAACGTGATTTCTATTCTATCATCTTTTGTTCTACTACAGTTTGGTTTCCGCCAAAGCCTATGCTATTGGTCCCACCATCCACTAAGGGGAAAATTAATGTAATTAATTGCATAATTAATTTCAATACATTTCAGTGGAAGAGAAACATAACATACAACGCAGAAAACAATGTAGTTCAGTATGAAACATTTGCAGACTGAAACAAAAACAAAAACCCAATCCTAGCAGATCCTGCTCATATTTGCTATCTTGGTTGAACCTGGAGATGACTGCAGACTCTGCTCCCATTTCCATTTCCAGTGGAATTCTCTGACATCCCTAAACATGGCTATCTTCAGCTGGGATGAAAAACAGCAAACATTGTTGCTCAAATGGAATCAAAATGTCCCTTTCTTTGTATCTATTTCTGAAAAGACCTCCCCCGTTACTCCTCAAAGTTTGCTTACTTCTCTTACTGTTCAGCACATTCCAAACGTGCGTTGCAAGATGGACACGTTATATTTGATTCAACGAGAGACAAACTGAACCAGTGTGCACACTGAAACCCCAATGGCATTCAGGGGGTTTATTGCCATATGCCTTCTGCCGTATGCTGTCAGAAGGGGAAACAGAGAGAAGGAATCCTTTGCTTTCTGGGGGAACAAAAATCTAGTATAAGACTTTACACATCCAAAGGTGGAGTGGAACCAACCTATACATAAGCTTTGGAAAGCCAATCTGTAGCTCAGAACTGGGGAAACATTTTCAGTCCTGGGACCGTATTCCCTGCTGGGTAACCTTACTAGGGCAGATGGGGCCAGAGGCAAAGATGGGCTGTGCTATGATTGTAAATCTTAACTTTGTACACACTTGCACCTCACCCCTCCTGTCCTCCACCCAGGCAAGCGGGAAGCATTATCCCCATTCAAGGACATATTCCAGCCAAGCAAAAACATGCATGGGGGAAGCAAATTAGGGTTGAAGAAATGTGTGGCTGAGGAGGGAATGTGGCCTGGGGAGAGTATTCGGGGCAAAATGGAGAGGTTTAGTGGGTTGCATTTGACCTCTGGACCTGAGCTTCCCCACCCATGCTCTATCTGCAACAATGATGACTGGTATCTGAGAGCCCATTTAGACAGTGCTAGTTCCATCTGCTGAGGGGCAAGATGTGCTAATTTCCCCACCAAAATGAGTACGCCCACTTCCTTTACCCTTACTACTACTGTTGCTGCCCTTTCTCGGCAATTCTTGCCACCTCCCTCTAGGTCAAACACAGCCAGCCTCCCCAATGGAAAGGACAAGACAGCCTTACCCAGCCTGGTGCTTTCCTGATGTTCTAGAGAACATCTGGAACTCCCATCAGTCCCACCCAGCATGTGCTGCAAGAAAGCCACAGGCAGGTAGGTGTGTGAGTAGCTTTTAGCTTTGAGAGATGGCTGGAAGGGTGGTGATAATGGGATTCTCTGCACATGGCTGGAGTACCAGTCAAAACCAATTGCTCCTACAACCACCTGGAACCTTCTTACCACATGGAGCACGGTGGGGGAACCAGTTGTGAGACTACAACTCCCATTGACCCTTATATCTGGGACTGATGGGACCTCCAGAAACCTCTAGATGTCCACAAATTCCCCAAATCTGAGGTAGAGGTTCCACTGCAGATTCCTGTGTGAACCTGCCTAAATCTCTGATATCTCAGCTCCTCATCTGTGATAAGAAGCACTCTGCATGTCTGTGATGCCCCACCATTACTTTATTTCATTTATATTTTGCATTTCTATCCCATCTTTCCTCCAAGAGGATCAAGGTAGAGTATACAGTATGTTTCTTCCTTCTCCATTTTATCCTCACAACAACCATGTATGGTAGGCCAGGCTGAGAATGAGTGACTGGCCCAAGGTAAGTCAGTGAGCTTCACCAGCTGAGTGGAGATTTGAACCCTGGTCTCACAGGTTATAGTCCAATACCATGTTTTTTAATCTGTTCAGAGTAAGGGGAAATCTGATCCCGCACTGAAATGGCCACTTAGTCACAAAAAGGGATGTAACAGGGCATCATTTCCCATTCCACCCTGTTTTCATTGCACACAGCTCTGTTTCCCTTATGCTGCAGATCATCTTCTACCAAAAATGGCATTATTTAGCTCAGTGTCCACTTATGTACCTTAGGTAATTTAGATGGCCATTATGTAATTCCATCCCATTCATTTCAATGTAAAGTAAGACCACTCACCTTTCGCGGTGGGTAGCGTTGCGCCCGGGCATCCGGGCTCTCATGGTGATCCGGCTGGAGGGTGGGGGATTGACGCCCTCCTCGCACCAACCCCTGGCCATGTCACACCTGCCCGACCAATCAATGCCCGCATGGTGTGTGGTCATGGGTGTTTTAAAATTTGGCGTGGCCGGGGAGCTTCCCTCTCTTGCATCCTCGCTAGATTTCCCAACTCAACAGCCCTCTTTTTAAGCCTTGGTATGATATGACTTTGCTATGGACAAACATTGGTCGCCTTATTGTTGGAGCCAGGTAGGAATTTTTCCACTTGGCGAATTTGGTTTTCGCCTACTTTGTAGTAATCATCATAACTTTGTAAGGTTAGGCATTGGGTAAGCCTTTGTTGAAGGGCGCGGAGGTTGTATCCTCTGCCTGCCACTCCTTGATAAGGGTATCCTGTGGATCCTGTCCTATTTGATGTAAGTCATGGATGTCAAACACAAGGCCCGCGGGCCGAATCCGGCCCGCCAGACCTCGTCGTGTGGCCCGTGTAGCCGGCGGCGGCAGCTAGCCTTCACCTTTTATTCTCGCTTTTTTTTTTTTGACACAAGAAAGCCGCCTCTTCAGCGCATGCGCGGCAGCCTACAAGCCAGAGAATGTCTGCCCTCTAGCGGCGCCGGCCGTTCTACACAGGAAACCTCCACTTTACATGCATTCAGGAAATCTCCACTTGTTTTTATATCGAGTGCATGCCATCCTGTGATGTGACAGATCCAACGGCTGCCTGAACCCTTCTCTCCTGTACTGTAAGTCCTACAGATACAACCGGCCCTTTGAGGGTGACCAAACTGCTGATGCGGCCCCCGATGAATTTGAGTTAGACACCCCTGATGTAAGTCATAGTACTCCCCCTTCTGGTGGTTTACCCTTAATTCAACTCCCTGAAGATGGGCGGAAGTCAAGATATAGCCTTACTTCAACCAATGCCTAAGCCAATCTGCTCCCATCTGTAACCAATAAAGTTATGGCCTGCTTTAGCCCATGACCTTAAATACTTGCGTCTGTGTATTTATTAATCAACAGAGAACCGTGGGGCCATGGGTCCTTGGCACGCCAACAGTGCAAATTGGGTGGCAGGTGGCATTATCAATTACCTATTGTTTACAAACTGAAAGCAGCAGCAACAGCAAATACTGATACTATTCACTTGGTTTATTTCCTTACTGGATACAAGCTGAATAAGCAAGCACTGGGAATCTCTACTCCCATTTCCACTGGAGTTCTCTGACACCCCTAGTCACAGACTGATACCCCAATATGCACCTGTTAACTGACCCTGTCCAAAACGGAACATGACCGGACACACGTACCCTGAAATGTTTGTTATGTATTTCCAAGTTGGAATATTTAACATTCATTCACCATTCACCATTTGCTACTTGTCTGGGAAGACGAATGAAATATTTCCACACACATAATCACCAGCTTGCCTTACTTAATTGGCTGCTCCAGTTGGCAAAACCAGATGCTTTCCTCTGGGCTGACAATCTCTTCTTCTTCTTCAAAAAAAATCTTGAACTCACCACAAAACAAACAATTCTCCTATGGCTGCGGAAATGACTGCATTCCCTCTTATTACCATATGGCTCGTACCAGAGTGGCCCATAGAACTTTCCGGTATTGTCTATATGCAAACTTTTTGATATTTTTGTTTACCATTGGTGCTTAACAGTTTGCACCACTGGGGGCCATTTCTAGCAGGAAATCTGACAGGGAAAAATGATCTTTCTATTATCTTGTTCCATGGCTCTAATGAGCAACCTCTCCTTGCATATAAACCATCCCTTTATGTTCTTGTTGTTGTCTTCTGTTCCTCTTTTTTTCCGGGTGTGGGGAGTTGCTCAGCAAAATAAAATGGGAGCAGAATCTGGGAATGTGAAAAACAGAAACAAAGAAACGAAACAGTTTTATTTAAGAGATGCTGCAAAATTTTGCAAGGCTTGTTAACTTTGAAACACAGGAGTATTGGAAGCTGCCTTACAAACGTAACACCCTGAATTCATTGGGTAGGGGTGAGCAGAGGTATATATCCATAATTTTCTCTGAGAGTTTTCCTCCATAGACATTGAATCATAAGAACATAGGAGGAATCTTGCTTGATCAGACCAAGCACCCATCTGTTCCATCTTCCTGTTCCCACAGTGGCCAACCAGATGCCTGTGGGAATACAAGCAGGATCTGAGTGCAAACAGCATTCTCCCAGGTTGGGAACTGCAGCAACCGGCATTCAGAGGCATTCTGCCCCTGATGCTGCAAACAGGACATAGCCATCAGGGCTAGCAGCTACTGATGGCCTCATCACACATGAATTTGTCTAATTGCCTTTTAAAAGCCATCTTTTAAAGCCAGGTTGTTGGCTGTTACTATATTTTGCAGTAGCAAATGCCATAGTTTAATTATGCTTTGTGTGAAGAAGTGCCTCCAGAATTTCCATGCATAATCCAGATGACTTACTCTTTGTAGCAGATCTCTGAAAGCAAGTATCATAACCTGATGATTTATCTGAGCTCAGGATCAGTCTGAAATAGGAAGTGGAAGGGGAGGAGGAGGAAAGTGTGCTTGCCAGAATCCTTTTATGCATTTTAACTACTATTTTTTTTTTTTTTTTGCATTAGATTAGAAGTGCAACTGTTGGTTTCATTGTTCCAACATTTCATATCCCATCCTCAATGTCCCCATAGCTCTTTTGGAGCAGCATAACCACGACTCAACTATGACGTGGCTGAAATTACAGCAAGCGTTTCCTTTTCACTGACCAGCTGAATGGAAACGGCTGACGTCTACTTAAAGAACCAAAGACAAAAGAAGAGCAAAGGAATTTTCCTTGGCATGAAATAGCATCAGCATTAGAATCTATAATGTTTTAATTTCTTCCTCTGTACATCTTTTGAGCCCTTGAAAGAATGTATTTGCATGTGAATGGGGGGAAAAAACCACTCGAAATTATATTCCTAAGGTTCCTTCGCAGAGGAGCTGCTTTTAAAAATGCTCTAAGGAACTCACTTCATTTTATTGCCTTGCCTTTCTTTCAAAACGAATCCTCAATTACTGACTAAACTGTCTTGCCAGCTAAAATTCTAAGTTAGTCTAAATATTTTATAAAGTTCTGTGAATAGAAAGGAGAAAAATGCTTTTCCAGTTGGGGTAAGCAGTTTCTCTCTCCCCCACCTCCCCATTTTTACTCTTTGCAGTCAGAATAGTTTATGTCATTGATGTTTTTATAGCTTCCTCTCCAGTTGTAAAAGACCACTCCTTCATCTTCTCCAGTCTGACATTATTTTTTTTGAGCTAAACCAAGTAACAGTAAATAGAATTTTACTTTGTACCTCTAAGTAAAAGGTAGCAAATTGCATTTAAATAGAATCAATTTTTTATTCCACCCCCCACACCCCAAGCTCATAATAATCCTCTGACACAATTCCAGATGTTCATTTAAAAAAAGATGCACATGTTTTGTTTAGCTCAACAGGGAAGAATTGTATAATAATAAAAAAAGCAGGAATCGTATCATATTTCTGTCTATGGCAATGCTGAGGCATCTTATGAAACGACAGCTATCAGAGGAGCAATCAAAATGCAATCTTGGGCATACTGTATATGAAATCAAAGCAGTAGGAATTTGCAGCAAAAACAGCCGGCATTTTATTTATTGCAAAGAAGTTTCAAATGGAAAGATAACCACGACTGGATAAACAAACAGCTTTTAGGCAGCAGATAATGCTGGAGGATGAAAATGTTCAGCTGATGAAACAGGCATCCTATAGGCATGCCAGTTGAGCTCTATTACTCATTTAACAAACATTGAAATAACAACCTGACCTTTTCACCCACTTCAATGGAACTTCCCAAATTTAGCCAAGGTGTCACTTGAGATTTATGGCAAAGGTGCAACAAGAAACAGCCAAGCATGGCTTAAGTGCTTTGCTGTAGAAAGGAAAAATTATTTGTTTTGGTAAATAACATAGAAGTTTTCTGACAATCAAGTGGTATGTACGTTTTTGTGAAATAATAATAAATTCCTGTAAGGCCTAATTCACATGTTGCTTGATTTCCTGACATTTGATTATTATTGTACAATCAAGGCTGATTCACACATGTGCAGTCATTTGGTGATGTTCTGCATGTGTGAAATGGACCATTATAGACATAAATGTGATAGACAGAATGTTCATAACATAGGTTGAAGGGAACTGGGTATGTTCAACCTGTAGAAAAGACAACACAACTGAACTATTGAGGTGGTGGTGGTACTTGATATCACTCTTCAAATACCTGAAGGACTGTCATGTAGAAGAGGACAAATATTTCTTCTCTGCTGCCCCACAGGGCAGAACTAGATAAAATAGGTTCAAGGGACAGGAAAGTAGATCTTGCTTGAAGAGCAAAAGGAACCTCTTGATGGGAAGATCTGCAAGGCAATAAAAGCAATAGAAGAAATTACTCAGATCTGTGGTTCTCAACTGGTGGTCAGTGAACCAGGTGGTCCTTGTAACCCATGCAGGGGGTCTGTGGCACATACATGTCAACTGTCCAGGACATCCTGGAGGGGGGGGGGTTGCTGTCATGTGATTGCAGCTGGACACATGTCTCGCAGGAGATAGTGGCACAGAAAAACATGCATTTTGTGGCAGCGTGCTCTTTTGCGGGTCATGTGACTCACACAGGAGCATAGCCTGGAAGGTACACATCCTGGTTTTGTGCTGGGACATACTGGAGCGTACGGTGGCACCATTCACATAACAAAAGCTACCACAGCAATACCCACATTTTCAAAATAATGGGGTTCATAGTGATTTCAAGGCAGGATTACTGCAATGCATTCTTATGCAGTTTGGGCTTCCCATGTGGAAACTGCAGCTAGTGTAGGATGCTGTAGCATGGTTGCTGACAGGAGTGACACCCTGTCAGTATATAACACCTCTGGCTCAGAAACCTGTGGTTGCCATTTTGGAAAGTGTGGTTTGTTTTGAAAGTTAGAAGGCCTCTATTCCCCTCATAGAGCTACTCTTTAAAGAGTTCCTTGGGAAGAGGGATTGACTGTTAAGCAACTTTGGAAATTGAAGCTGTGGGAGGGGAATTGGATATATCCTAACACCTTTCAGCACCTCTAGCATACTACAGTTCCCAAGATTCCTTGGGGGAAGTAATGACAGTTTAATGAGAATAATACTGCTTTATGTAGTGCTAATAAGGCTTTCATTTTGTTGTACTTATATTTTCATATTTTGTTTTTATGTACTGGTGCCCTGGTTTTATTTGTTTTTTTGGGGGGGGCAGTGAAGGGTGAAGGATAACCTTTTCTTAAAAACAAACAAACAAATAGACTTTTGCTGAATATATGACATTGTCTTACCTTGAATCAGACAATTGTTCCGTTAAGCCCAGTCTTCTGTGATTAGCAGCAGCTCTTCTGTTTCAAGAGAAACTTGTTCTCACCCTACTAACAGAGGTCCATTTAACTTGAGATTTCAAATGGAGCATGTCTATGCATTAGGAAGTCAGGCATAATATTTTTTTTTAGTTCCACTGTGATATTTAATCCATACAAAGCCCTGGTTTACTGCCCTATCTTTGGTTAGCTCTCTCCCTGTGCAAAACTTACAAGCTTTCAAGCAGACCCCTGTTGGAATGCAACATATCTTTAGCAGCTGAAGCAAATTTGCGGTTGTGTATGCTATTGATTTTGGTTAATGAAAAGCTTGTTACTATATTTCTTTCCCTTAATGGGTTATGGAAGTTGTTGCTGTTGGTTTTTATAATTACGGCTACAGATTTGTCTCCACAGTTTCATAGCAGGCAAAGGATGAAGCAACATGGTGAGACATGGAAAATAAATCAAACATTTTATTGGCATTTCCTCTGTGTATGTTTCTGTGAGTGTGCCTATATCTACAAGTTACTTAGATTAATATAATGTGCTGTACATTGGGCTGCCTTTGTAAATGTTCACTTTGTACTTTGCAATGCAAACTGCAAGGCCTGGTGTCTGATGCAAATATGCATCAAGAAAGCTGCCTCATAATTATTCATGCCATTGGTCCATCTAGCTCAGTATTGTCTAGAGTGAATGACTGACAGTGGCTCTCCAAAGTTTTCCAGCCCAGCATGAAGATGTTGGGGACTGAACTTGGCTGCTCCTTTACATTCTGGTTCTGTGCTAGGCAACAATCTGATTCTTCTCCCAAGCTTTGTAATGGGTTTTGAGGTTTTGGCTCTTTAGATCTTTACAAACCTATTTGTGTTTCATTTTATTTTATTGTTCAGTCTCTGCTGTATATGTGCTTCATACTGAAATTATATTTTAACCATCTTTTATGTATACTGCCCAGCTAACTTTGGTTATAGACCAGCATAGAATCACTGGGAGTGAATGAATGAATGAATGAATTGCAGAGAAGAGTCTACACTTCAGCTTTTCTTAAAGACCTCATGAAAATTCATGAGCATTTGGATGTGAATTTCTTAAGCACACCATTTTTCACAAAGCATTTTATCCTATTATAATGCATCTTTGCATGTTATTTTCACCAATGTATGCATATTTATGAACACTTTACTGCAGCATATGCATTTTTTTTTGAAAACTCAGCAGTGGCCAGAGGATTGGAGAAGATCAGTCTACAGCCCAATCCCAAAGAAGGGCAGTGCCAAAGAATGCTCTGGATTTTGGATCAGAAAGCTGGATTTAGAAGAGGGAGAGGAACCAGAGACCAAATTGCAAACATGCGCTGGATTATGGAGAAAGCTAGAGAGTTCCAGAAAGACATCTACTTCTGCTTCATTGACTATGCAAAAGCCTTTGACTGTGTCAACCACAGCAAACTATGGCAAGTTCTTAAAGAAATGGGAGTGCCTGATCACCTCATCTGTCTACTGAGAAATCTCTATGTGGGGCAAGAAGCTACAGTTAGAACTGGATATGGAACAACTGATTGGTTCAAAATTGGGAAAGGAGTACGACAAGGCTGTATATTGTCTCCCTGCTTATTTAACTTATATGCAGAATTCATCATACGAAAGGCTGGGCTGGATGAATCCCTAGCCTGAATTAAGATTGCCGGAAGAAATATCAACAACCTCAGATATGCAGATGACACAACCTTGATGGCAGAAAGTGAGGAGGAATTAAAGAACCTTTTAATGAGGGTGAAAGAGAGAGTGCAAAATATGCTCTGAAGCTCAACATCAAAAAAAACGAAGATCATGGCCACTGGTCCCATCACCTCCTGGCAAATAGAAGGGGAAGAAATGGAGGCAGTGAGAGATTTTACTTTCTTGGGCTCCATGATCACTGCAGATGGTGACAGCAGCCACAAAATTAAAAGACGCCTGCTTCTTGGGAGAAAAGCAATGACAAACCTAGATAGCATCTTAAAAAGCAGAGACATCACCTTACCAACAAAGGTCTGTATAGTTAAAGCCATGGTTTTCCCAGTATTGATGTATGGAAGTGAGAGCTGGACCATCAAGAAGGCTGATCGTCGAAGAATTGATGCTTTTGAATTATGGTGCTGGAGGAGACTCTTGAGAGTCCCATGGACTGCAAGAAGATCAAACCTCTCCATTCTGAAGGAAATCAGCCCTGAGTGCTCACTGGAAGGACAGATCATGAAGCTGAGGCTCCAATACTTTGGCCACCACATGAGAAAAGAAGACTCCCTGGAAAAGACGCTGATGTTGGGAAAGATTGAGGGCACAAGGAGAAGGGGATGACAGAGGATGAGATGGTTGGACAGTGTTCTCAAAGCTACCAGCATGAATTTGACCAAACTGCGGGAGGCAGTGGAAGACAGGAGTGCCTGGCGTGCTCTGGTCTATGGGGTCACGAAGTGTCGGACATGACTAAACGACAAAACAACAACAACAACAACAACAACAACAACAACAACAACAACTTAATTAAATAATACAAAACATACACCCATAATATAAAAATCTGCAAAGACCAAGTTCCTACGCATTAAAACAGTTTCCCTTATGTATCTCTGATAGCATCAATTCTAATGTTATTTTGCCCTTTTAAAATGTAATTTTCCAACATCTATGATGTAAGAGAGAGAAGTTATCAGAGACACCAATGAAGTCAAATCCAGCTTGATTTCAGATTAAACCTCCAAATCACCACAACAATTTATAGCAATTTTATTCAACTCATTTTTCTTGATTTTTATTTTATTTTTTGTAGCCTAGAGGGCTCTGTGTGTAACCAATTTCTTGTCATTCAAAAGAATACAAACCATTTATGGCATGGTGTGCCTGCTTGCTTGTATGAACAAAGGTTTCAGAAAGCAGCATCTTGGGTCTCTATATAAGGGGCAGGCTAATGAGTAATGTCTTGCACCCAAGGTTGACCACTAATACAATGTCTGCATACGGGACCTTGTCGTAGTAGCCATCCAAGACTGCCATGGGCATCCTTTAGAAACGTTGCTCAATAAAGGCATTTCTTAAGGGAAATGGTGAGGGTTTGGTCTGATAACTAGCTCTAAAATGCTCTGTTCTCAAGAGTGGATACCAAGGGGGAAATCTTGTGTTTCTAATTAGTTGTAGGTCCCTTCTGCATACTATCCAGAAGAGCCAGTCCCTGACACTTGCTCAAGGTCAAAGCAGAGCTAAGTTCTGGAAAATAATAATAGTCTAAAACATTTTGACAGGCTGCTTTCAAGAGCTGGTTATCACCCAATTCCATATAGCAAAGCATGGGAACACACTCAGTAGGCATAGTAGCAAATTGTAAAACATACTTTAATTGAGCGCAGTCTGCTCTTGCCTTAATTGTCGGCCACCTCTGTGTGAAGAAGCATTGCGGAAATTCTACTGAAGTTCAAATTTTGAAGAATGCCTGTGTTTATATTCTAGTGATGCTCCAGAAAGTGCAAATTAGATGGGTTTGACTTTTAAATCATTTAGTTATTTATTAAATTTATATACCACCCTTCATTCAAGGATCACAATATAAAAACACAAAAATACATACCATAATTACAAACAAAACAATAACTATACCCCCCCAACTGTGTTCAGTTGGGCTTAATTCCAGGTAAGTGTGTTTAGAATTGCAGCCCTAATTTCATTGTCAACAGCAAGAAGAAAGGGTTAGTCTACTGGTAGGTCCTAGGAAAGCATTCACTATGTGTTAGTTAGTTTGAGGTTACAATATATTTTGGAGTCAAACTAGACATACATCAGATTACTTCTTTTTCTTAGAAAAACATAAATTGCATAAGAAACTGATGCTCAAGACGTAATCCATATCTAATTTAGGCCCAAGGAAAATTTGCAGAAACGGAAGTTTGGCAGATCAAGGAGCACTGAGAATAATTAAGCTACATTTTTAAGGGGCACAGTCAGCAACGTATTTGTGCAGGGTCAGGTTTTGGAG
This sequence comes from Podarcis erhardii, assembly GCF_964252035.2. Taxonomy (NCBI): domain Eukaryota; kingdom Metazoa; phylum Chordata; class Lepidosauria; order Squamata; family Lacertidae; genus Podarcis; species Podarcis erhardii. Next base: position 11,589,043 of record NC_138504.1, read on the forward strand.
GGAAATGCTTTGCACTGACAAATTACTAATTTTTCAGCCTACTTGCAGGCTTTTTTTAAAAAAATAGACAAACACACACAAAGAAATAGATCTTTCCTCTTGTTCTTTCATGGGACTTTGGCTTCCTATCTGAATAATCTGATCTTTTGCTTATTCATGGTTTATGGCACCCTTTCTGCAACCTGGTACTTCCAGATATTTTGGACTGCAACTCCTCTTAGACTGGTGCCTCAGTCAAACATTTCAGGTGAATGCTTGGCAGCAGAGGTGGGTGTACATGCTTGGTCCATGCCCAAGGTTCACTTGGCAAGAAAGGAGGTACTTCATTTCCATCCTTTAGTTGGGGAGTTGCAGCAGACAGCTTGCCCACCTGCTCTGGTGGCTTGAGAGATGCATCTCTACTAGAGATCGTTAAATCCTCACTTGCCCGTATTTTTTGGAATCTGGTCAACTGGTTAAATGTTGGTTTGCAGTTCTTTCAACTTGCTACATTTTAAGAAACATAACCTTTTTTCCAGTTCTCTCTCATGAGTCTTCTTTGGGTGGGTGGTTGGGTGGGTGGTAATATGAACACAGACTGGCATTTTCACCCAATGTTGTGGAATGCTCTCCCTGCTAAAATACAAGAGGTCCCGTTCGTATGGGCATTCCGACGGCTCTTGAAGACACACCTGTGTAGGCAAGCATCCCCCTGAGCTTGACCTTCTGACCTTATTGATTTTACTGCTCTTATGGCTATGCTTTCTAACTGGCTTGTTTCAGTGCATATTTTAATTAAGGATGTTTTAATGCTTTGATGGAACTGTTTTGCAGTGAGTTTTAATTATTTATGGTTTTTTATAATTGATTTTATTGTTGTAAACTGTTTAGTAGCCATTTTTCCATGGAGGCCATACATAAATGATAATTTTTAAAAAATAATAATAAAAAAAACAGCTCTCCCAGCCCCTGGTATTCTGCCTTGGGAGCGATCAAAAGGTCCCAGATTCTGACATCTCTGGGTATGGCGGGGATATAATAATGTCTGAAGTGCTAGAGACCTGCTGCTAGTGAGTATGGAGGCTACTGTGCTAGATGGATCAACAGACTGACTTTATGTGTCTGGTGCACCTGCTGCATGTGCAAAAGCCTTCCCATGAAAAGCTTCTGCCTTTTGAGAAGATGGAAATTCTCTGTGCAGTGTCGGAAGGGTGGATTGACACATGCAGGACATCACTTGGTAATGCAGGCATCAAGTGGTAAACATGAATGTGAGAACAGGTTTTAGGGGAGGTGCATATGATGTTCTACTTATTTACAGTGGCTAGTTACAGTCTATTAGACTTATTTTTGCATTTAAGCCATTCTCTAAGATGAAGTGAAACATTAACAATTCCGTATAGATAGCAGAAAATTCCATGAATGAACAGTAAAGTTTTATGTACATTATTTAAAAATGCATTTTGAATTTCCTTTGTCTGAATTGCACAGGTTCCCCTCTGTCTAAAGGAAAGGTTAAATGTTCTTATGTCCCAGCCAACCTTCTTTTCTACGTGGGGCTACCTGGGAAGGTGACTCGGAAACTATAGCTAATCCAAAATGTGGCAGCTAGACTGGTGATTGGGAGTGGCCGTAAGCGTCATATAACACCGGGCCTAAAGGTTCTTCACTGGCTCCCAGTACGTTTCTGAACATAATTCAAAATGCTGGTACTGACCTTTAAAGCCCTAAAGGGCCTTGGCCTAGTATACCTGAAGGAGCATCTCCACCTCCACGATTCAATCCAGACACTGAGGTCCACTTCCAAGGTCTTCTGGCAGTTCCCTCACTGTGAGAAGTAAAGTTACAGGGAACCAGGAAGAGGGCCTTCTCAGTAATGGTGCCCTCCCTGTGGAATGCCCTCCCATCAGATGTCAAGGAGATAAAGAACTACACAACTTTTAGAAGACATCTGAAGGCAGTCCTGTATCAGGAAATTTTTAATGTTTGACATTTTATTATTTTTATAAACAATTCAAAGAAACATTTTTTTACCATATATGCTCTGCCTACTTAATGACCTAATGAGAGGAGCACCCCTCCCCAAAACATGGCCCCACTCTAACATTGTAACTATACCAAAATAATTTAAGGACCACCAGAAGGCAGAATCTTTTCAGCCAATCTCTCTGATTAATCAGGATTATAAAAACTTTACAACAGTGCTAGTCAATAGGATTAAGGTAATTTTACACAAACTAATAGTGTTCTGATGTGAGTAGAGGCAAGGAGAGGCAAGTCAAGTCAAGGATATGTTGGACAGCTCCAGCATGAAATCGGAGCTCAGATGTTGCTTCAGAAACAGTTACTCTCAGATTCAGTCTTATACAGGAGCTGGAGCTCTGACTCATAGAGCCTTCATTGAGAGTGCATTTAAAGAGGGTGCATTCATCTCCAGCAGATAAAGCAGTGGAGACTGGCTTTAGTGGCGCTTCTCAGATGGAGTCCTGGGTCTCAGGAGGACAATGCAATGCCTTCTGGCTGCATGGACTCTGATTCCAGGAGGTTAGGTGTTTCTGGAGCTGGCCCTCAGGTCAATTCCCATACCTGCTCATCCCTTGAAGAAGAGGAGTCTGACCCCAGGGTTATGACACCCACCACTACTTGAAAGAATAAAGGATGATGTTAACAGCAGACAAGCTGAATGTGCTAAAGCGGAGAAGAAGGTCTCAGCAGTACTCTCAAGAGCAAAAGAGAGTTCATTAATATGTGCAAGGAGATTAATGGAACGTCGGCTCTGAAATGGCTGAGTTGTTCAGCTGACTTTAAAATGTGGCACCCAGCAAGAAAAATGGGGGAATTTGTTGACAATTAGGAAGTTTACCAATGGAACCACCGATAGAAGGTGAAGGATGACGCTAGGGGAAATGAATGCTCACGCATCAGCAGGCCTGGCTTTTTCTGCTGCAGAAAGCTTAATGAGTTTGCTGAGCTACCAATAATTGCCTTTGAAAAATCAGGAGTCGGAGAAGTAGCAGTCAGGATCAGAATGATGAGATATGTCTGGTCCAGTGAATGCAGCAGGGACTCCAACTCAGCTGCTGGTAGTGATGGTGCATGACTCTCCTTCGTGCTACACACTTCGGGGTCTGGCCAACAGCAATGAAAAATCACATGATTCAATTATTCTTGGGCTGCACCACTTAAGATTCTATCTCCCATAAACAAAATTCTTGTACAGTTTTGAAAGCAGGTCACTTTCTCTAGACATTTGAAATACTGAAGGCACAATTGCAGACAATTCCATCAAGAAAGAAAAGTGGGAGGCATCTAAGGATACCAGTGTGTCTGCATAAAGAGCTGGCAGATGAGCTGAGATTTAAGATGGGCATGTATAAGAAATGGAAGAAATGGGAAATCACAAAGGAGGACTATACACAAGTAGCCAACAGTTGCAGGGGGAAAGTCAGGCTGGCTAAAGCTCTGAATTTGCTCAGGCTTGCAAGAGAGGTTAATAATAATAATAATAATAATAATAATAATAATAATAATATATACCTCACTATCTGGCTGGGTTGCCAGATTTCTTTGGCTATGTTCAAAGCAAGAGGAAGATGCAAGCAGGTAGTAGGTCCTCTGTGTAAAGTGGTTGGAGAAATGCTATTGGGTAACAGAAAGAAGGCGGAACTTCTCAACACCTACCTTGCCTCTGTCTTCACCCAAAAGGAAAACAGTGCCTAAACTAGTGATAACAGAGTAAACAATGCAAGAAGGGAGCTGCAGTCGAAAATAGGGAAAGAGGTGGTTGGGAACACCTAGATACTTTAAATGAATTCAGGGCCTAATGAGCTGCACCCAAGGAGCTGGTAGATGTAATTTCAGATCCTCTGTCTATAATCTTTGTGAATTCTTGGAGAACAGGTGAAGTCACTGTGGGCTGAAGGCTGGCAAATGTTGTCCCCATCTTCAAAAAAGAAAAAGGAAAAAAAGGGCGGTGGGCAGAAAGCCCAGGTAACCATCAATTGATCAGCCTGACATTTATACCATTGAAAGGTTATAGAACAGATAATGAACAGTCAATCTATGAGCATTTAGAAAAAGGATGCTCTGATTACTAAAATGCAGTATGGGTTTCTCAAAAACAAGTTCTGCCAGATGAATCTCATTTTTTTAAAAAAAGAGTTACAAGCTTGGTGGATAAGGGGAACGCTGTGAACATAGTGTATCATGATTTCAGTAAGGCTTTTGACAAACTCAACTATGGTATTCGTGTGGAGAAGCTGGTAAAAGTGGAATTGATATGGTAACTGTTAGGTGGTCTTGTAGCTGATTGACTGACTAAATCCAAAGAGCGCTCACTAATGGCTCATCATCATCCTGGGGAAAAAGTGACAAATAGGATGCCACAGGGAGAAATGTCAGGTTCTGCACTTGGACAGGGAGAACCAGCTGCACAAATATAAGATGAGGGACACCTGGCTTACTAGCAGTACTTGTTCATTTCCTCATTTCCCCCTTCCACCCCTCTCTGTAATTTCAGAATAAAAGGATGAGTCATTAAATTATTTGATTTTTTAAAAAGCTGTTTAATTTTTTCTCCTTCTTGTATGGCTTGGATAAAAGAAATTCCGTCCTGATAACAACTTTGTAAGTTTCTGTCATCTGTGTTTGCATACAGTGCTCTAAACTCAGAAAGGAATTCCTTTCACTTGCTTCCTAAAATAGTATTGGTCTGTTGTCCTTAAAAACAGGCAAACTTGTGCATACTCATGAGAGTAAGCCCAGCTAACCTAGTTGGGCTTACTTCTGCATAGGACTGATAATTCTAATATTAAATACCCATGGTGAAAATTGAGGCAGCGCAGAATTTATTCCAGACAAGTTAATGCAAAATACTTCTGTCTGTTGTTCTAGCCATCATTGCTATGAGTCCGCCGAATGACAGCATGTGGATCTTAAAATCTACCCATGCCCCTCACATACATGGTGTTAAATGTAGCATCAAAGCATGAATTTGCATTATGTACACAGGCCTGGAGTGAGTTTGAAGCCAAAAGTAACCTGCACTGGATTGATTATTGACTGGTTGAGTGGTTAATTCACTGTTCCTGGATTAATAATGATTTGCAAAGAAAGGACCATCTCTCCATGCAACACTGGTACTTCTTTGCCAACTCTACTAATATCGGCTGGCACAAAAAATGGCTGCCTGGCTCAAGAATGCATCTTGGAAGCATGAACTCACAATGTTCAGCTTGACAATACTGCTTGGGTTTTGGGTTTCCCTTGCCAAAAGTATTTCCACTTTTCTTTACCTTAATTTTTTATTTAAAATGTGTAATTTGGGGCTTTCTAGATGCTGTCAGACAACATCATCTCCAACCATTAGCCATTTAGGCTGGGGTTGATGGAAATTGGAAGTCCAACAACAATGGAAGGGCTGGAGCTTCCTCACACCTCATCTTAGTAATTCATTGGAGGTAGCCTGCATCTACCAGGAAACTGCTTGACAGGAAGGTGCTGTTGTGCTCAGGTGCTGACCACAGGCTTCCCACTGTCAGTGAAAGGCAGGAGTCCAAGCGTTGAGTAGAAGAGGTGTGCGGCAGGAGGATGATCCAGAAAGAGGGACTAGCAGTGGGTGGGGTCCTGTGTCACCTGTGAGGCAGGAGCTGGGGGTAGAGGAAGAGTCTTGGCAGGCAGAGATGGGAGGAGAGGTGACAGGTGGGGGAAGAGCTGCAGGAAGGCTCAGAAGTGGAAGAGACAGTTCCAGATATCTCTATCCTCTCCCCCGCTGTCTCCAAGAACAAAGAAGGGCTTAAAGCAGCAAGAGCAGTTGGAGAAGTCACCTGTTGTTTGTGTGCACCACATCAAACAAGGTGCAAGTGAGCTGGAAGAGGCATGGTCACACTGCTGTTCCAACTGTTTGGATCAGAACACAAGTCTGAAGAAGTAGACGCCTAGCTAGCGCATTGCACCTTGCACCATAGCAGCTGGTGTAATAAAGTGCTTTGCCAATAAAGAACAAAACTTCCAGTCACTTGTCCTCATTGGGGCTAGGCAGGGCCAGCCCAAGACATTTTGGCACCTGAAGCAAACCACAAAGTGGTGCCCTTCTCCCCACCAGGGAAGATGGTGGGAAGTGAAACTCCACATTAGGAATGGGCAAGTGGGTGAGAATACATATCTACATCGGAATCTGCTGCCCCTGTAGATCCTGCCACCTGAGGCAGTCACCTCATCATGCCTCATGGGTGGTGTGGTCCTGGAGCTGAGTCTGCTTGGGACACCCTCAGGTTGGCCACTGTGAGAACAGTATGCTAGACTAAATGGGTCATTGGCCTGATCCAACAGGCTCTTCTTATGTTCTTATGCTTGATCATTGGCCATGGTGGCTGGGGCTGATGGACATCTGGAGCCCATAAATTGGCCAACTGTATGTTCTTACTAAAAGAGGATTAGACAGATCAATGAAGGGGAAGGCTGCTAGCCATAATGACTATGTTCTACTCCAACTGTTAAGAGACAGTGTGCCTCTGAATGCCCGTTGATGGAAACTGTAAGTGAGGAGAGTGGTGTTGCACTCACATTCTGCTTTTGGTTGACCACTGTGAGAACAGAGTGCTAGGCTAGATGGACCTTTGGTCTGTTCCAACAGGTTCTTCTTATGTTCTTATTTAGCAAGTGAATAAAAAATGGGTGCCCAGGCTGCTTTTTTCATGGTTTAAAACTGATTGCATGTCGAGACCCCGAAGCTACCCGCTCATTGAGAAATAACACAAACAAGGACACCGATATTAGGCTAATGATACTGGGCAAATTTTGGCCACAAATTTATTGATTACAGAATGTGAGTGGTATTGTCTTAGGCATTGAATGGACCCGACTATATCTGACTCCTGCCTGATGCGCAGGAAGTCCAGTAAGAGTAAACCACTGAAAGGGGGAGCCCTGTCAATGCATACCAACTCGAGCTCTGCCTTGTGTTCCTGTTGGGGTCGTGTCATGGCCATAGCCCCACCCTGGGCTTCAGACAAGATCAACACCCCCAGATTCTTTTAACGGAATACGCTTAAGCTTGGAGGGGCAGGTGATGGCCACATCTCCCCTCCCTCACACAAGGTCAAACAATGCCTAACCGCAACCCTAACAAAGTTGTGACGATTGCTACAAGGTAGGCAAAAACCAAGTGGCTGGTGCCAATTTGCCAAGTGGAAAAATTCCTACCAGGCCCCTCAAAGGCGACCAACCAAAGTCCATAGCAAGGCCAGTGCCTAAAACCTGCAAATTAGGGAGGGTGGGTGGGTGATTGAGGAAGTGAGCCAAAGAGGAAGCTCTCCAGCTCGCACCTCTGCTTAAATAGTCCCGGCCACACACCCCCAGCCAGCGGATTGGCTGGTCGGGCTCTGACGTGGCCAGGATCCCCCGGGCAACGGGGGACTAAGTCCCCTGCCCCCCGGAGGGGAGTGGGTGGCCACGCGGTCCACCGCAACTTCTCCCCATGGGGAAGTGGAGCGGATTTCCCAATTTCTGCTCCATACACTCCCCTTACCTGACAGGAGTTTCTGAAATCCTCGAGCAAAGTGTGAGAAGGGAGGGGAAACAGAGGAAAGGAATGCTAAGGGAAAGCAGGCATGGAAACGGAATTGTAGCACCAGGGGTTAAGGGAGCATAGCACACCACCCACTTTCAGTGCTCATTGAACTCATCATTGCATCTCGGCCTGGATGAAGCAACAACAACAAATTAACAAGCAGCAGGGAAACTAAAAGAAAAAGAAAAAAAAGGGAGAAGAAGCCAGGCTTCCCAGTGCACCCAGAGACACACAACTGCACCCTATATATTAGTTTGCCTGTCACGTAGGCCACCTCTCTCTTGTAACAGTTTTGATACGCTCATGTTTAACTCAACAGTTGTGATCAATATTGGCTACAAGCATAGATCCATAGCAATCAGTCCACCCCGTACAGCACGTAGCTGCAATGCACAATCCCCTTGGCTCTTTAATTTAAGCCACAGCCAATAGCTCACACCTATTGTTTAAAGTTTATTAAGTGGCAGGGAAATCATAGATATATTTGTGCAGAGCTCCTTAATTTATAAGATGGTATGGTATTGTTCTAAGCCCCTGTGGGCTTAGAACATTCCACAATTTTATTTTTTTAAAGCATTGTGCAAAAGGTGGCAGAATGTAGTAGGAACCCTTGGTGTTTATAGGGGCAAAAGCAACATGGCTTGACCAGCAAAGGTCAGGATGGAAGGCAAGGAGGAACAAAGTTCTTGTGATACTGTAGATATTCTAATATAAGAGTAGCCAATATGGAACCCTCCAGATGTTGCTGAACTACAACTCCCAGCAGCCCCAGCTAGAATGGTCAGGAATGAAGAACAGGAATTGGCTACTCCTGGTCTAAGACTGTTACGAGTTTGGTGGGGGTAGGCTGTGTTCCTGAGCCACCTTATAATGCCTAGATTCTAATTCCAGCACAGGCTCAATTTCTGGAATACCTAGGTTAAATTCCTGGTGAGGGAATGGGTCTCTAAGTATAGGCCCTTAAGTGGCTCAATGCCAGAAAAAAAGGTACTTAGAAAGACAAAGGCCAGAGTAGAGAGTTAAGTGAGCTAGAAACTAGAAGCTGGCAGGATTGGAATCCAAGGATGTGGCTATCGGAGAAGGAAGACCCTCCACTGGGTGTTGTATATGTGTGTAAATAAACAATGTATCATAAAGTCACTGCTGTACCTCATTCTGAACCCTGGACTAGCGCCTAGAACCCCTGGAATCTTGCACCACTCAGAGACTGGGGTGGTGTGCAACAATACACTATCTGTATGTTTGAAGATTATCCCTGCCTCCAGGTCTGGTCTTGACTGGAAGGATACTGGAATGTCTAAATTGCTGCTATGCTGCTCCCATAAATGATGAGCTACCCCTAAGCAGTGCATGGCAAACATTCACATGGGCCAAGGTTCTGCAGAATATTAGAGAGTATATAATACAAATAGAAAATAATTCATTTGAGAATCCTTTCTAGCCTTGCCAATCTTTTAAAAAATGCACATTGTTATGGTTGCTGGCGAGCCATTTCTACTGTTAGGCAGACTGCTGGTTCACAGCCCAGAATATTAACTTGATGTTTCATCAGTGGGAGCTAATACATGGGCTCTCCTGACATAATACTTTCTGCTGGAGGAGAGGGTAAGCTGTGAATCAGTTGAAAACACTTTACAAGTTCTGATGTGGGGTATGAGATCCACCTATATTGTGGGAGTGCCTCCTATTTGCCTCCACTTATGCTCTAAAAGGTAAAAGGTAAAGGACCCCTGGATGGTTACATCCAGTCAAAGGCGACTATGGGCTGTGGCATACTTCTCGCTTTCAGGCCAAGGGAGCTGCCGTTTGTCTACAGACAGCTTTCTGGGTCATATGGCCAGCATGACTAAACCGCTTCTGGCGCAACGGGACACCATGATGGAAACCAGAGTGCATGGAAATGCCGTTTACCTTCCCATCATAGTGGTACCTATTTATCCACTTGCACTGGTATGCTTTCAAACTGCTAGGTTGGCAGGAGCTGGGGCAGAGCAATGGGAGCTCACCCTGTCATGGGGATTTAAACCACCGGCCTTCTGATCAGGAGGCCCAAGAGGCTCAGTGGTTTAGACCACAGCGCCATCTGCGTCCCATACTTATGCTCTACCCCAAAGTCCAGTTCCGAGGGCCTTATGGCAGTTCCCTCATTGCAAGAAGTGAGATTACAAGGAATCGGGCAGAGGGCCTTCTCCATAGCTGCGCCCACCCTGTGGAATGTTCTCCCATCAGATGTTAAGGAAACAGAGAACTATCTGACTTTTAGAAGACATTGGAAAGCAGCCTTGTATAGGGAAGTTTTTAATGTTTGATGTTTTGCTGTGTTTAATGTTTTAATTTTTTGGAAGCCACCCAGAGTGGCTGGGGAAACCCAGCTAAGTGAATGGCATATAAAGAAAAAAAATATTCTTATCGTAATTACTTGCAAATAAAACATATATTATTTAAACACCATGCATTTCCAGGTATCTCTTCTCAAAGAGGAATCCAAACCAGAGGTGCTACCTCTGGATCAGGATTTCTGTTCTCTCAGAGGCCAGCCAGATGCCTATGGAAAGCCCACAAGCAAGCCATAAGTGCAACAGCACTCTCATGAGGAGTTGGCAACATTCCTACCATATGCAATTCAGTGCTATCTTCTTGCTGCTTTCCCCTCCTGGCTCTATGTTGTTGAATCCCTATCTAACCTCCCGTTTATGAGTAATTGCAGATTGCAACACTGCTTCCTTTTACCACCACCATGTGCATTAGAATTCACTGCATGTGGAATGTTGCTTCCCAAGGAGTCAAGAGGGGCAACAGAAAAACACACATTTGCGAGTTTTCAAACAGCAGTTTGGCCCATGATGTTTTGAAGAGAGAGGCTTTCCCACCAGCAGTCATTTGAGGATTTGTTTTTGACTGCTCTGTGGGAAGCTTGTAAACACCACCAGCACCACCACACAGCATATGGAATGGCACTGATTAGTTTTCTGCTGGGAAGTGCTCACTCCAGTCTTTCTTCAGTAGAAGGCTGCCATTTTATGTGTGCTTGCACCAGCTACCTTCAATAGTCCTGTGAAATGTACAGCTACTCTGATCCCTCAATGGGTTGCCTTTACTCTAGAATCCAGCTGTTTCGGCTGCCAAGTTTCCTAGTGCTATGCTTTTATGTCATCATGGTTCATTTGTACTGGATGTTTAGTAGGCTTGCTGCATTGACTTATATACGTGCCACAAATGGACCCAGAATTGCTTCTGTGTCAGGCTTCCCTTAAAATCTGCCAGTGCAGAAAGAGAGCAATTTATGGCTGCGCAAAGATGAATATGCTAATGAACTCGACATATGTCAAATCCTCTCCCATTTTGCAGTCTGTTTTATCTGCGTGGCTTTTGAGTTCTCCGAATTACTCAAAACCCGCACATGAGTGCTCGGGCAGATTAAATTCTGGTATCTCGTCTGTGTGAGATCCTTTATCACTGCAATTTCCAAATGCACAGATGCCTTGGAGATGCTGAGTTTAATTTAATGATTGAAAGGATACGTGGGAATTGGCTCGGAGCAAGGAGAAGGGAAGGAAGCGGTCTGGGGGCGGGAGCAGGATGGAGTCAAACTACATGCTGCCAAACTGAGAAGCTGCCTTTGCTGTAAGGTTGCCAGATCAGCAACCTGGAAAATCATTTGGGCCTTTAATTCAGGAGATACAGGCAGTAGTGGGGATGAAGGGGAAATTTGGTTCAGTTCACCTGCTTAAGTTGCTCTTCCTGATATTATATGTGAAGTGAAACACAAGTATCCTTCTCTGAATATGTACTTCTCTGAATTTTGCAATGTCGAGTAATCTTTACAAAAATGCACTTACAGAGTCAAAATGTTCATTAAGTTCATATGTTGACGAAAACATCATTCAAAATCGCATTGTTTTCAGGAAAAAATCCTTTGAAACTGTGTATATTAGGCTAAATTGCTTTCAAAATGTGTGTATTAGGAGGAATTTACACTTAAATGCTGCTGATTTTTTAAAAAGATATATTTTGGATTACAACACCCATTTGCCCCAGCCTGCCTCTTATAAACACCCTATAGCAGCCTTCCCCAAACTTGTTTCATCCAAATGTTTTTGGATTATAACCTTTTCATGTTGTTGTAAATTGCCCAGGGAACCTTATGGTGAAGGGCGGGTAAGAAATCCTATGTATAAATATATATGACCCGAATTCTGTTGGTTTGGCTGATTTTGGTGGTTGTGTTGGCTGCTAACACTTCCTTGTTGAACACAAGGAAGAATCTGCCCTTGTCCCATGAGGGTATTCTAGTGGCCAAAGCCAAAAAAAGCATAGGGTGAAACCTACATTTCCCCTGCCATTCTAGTTCTTAAACTTTCTCTCCAGTGGCCAATGCTTAGATGAGTTCTTTGCTTTAAGGAAAGCCTATTTGCATACCTCATCACTGCGGTCCGTCTTCCATGTGGGATATCTGATATTGAAAGAAGTCTACAGTACCATAGAGGCAGATAAAGCTAGCAGGTGCTGCTGTTTCCAGTTTCCAGAAATTTGCTGCAAGATCCATAGGCACGCAAGCAACGATGCTCTGAAAGAAGCCAATGCCATTTACTGTTCATATTTTAATTGTAGCAGAGTGGGCTAATTGCCCTGTTTTGCTATTTAGCACTGTAAATATGCCATCCAATTTGGCTTTTGAATGCCATTGACAGAGCCCTGCCAGCAACAGTTTTCGTTTCAGGAGGAAAACAAAAACAATAAAAATAAAAATAATAAAAATCACCAAGAACCAGCTGCCTCTGAGCAAGCCTGTATTATTCCCTTAATGTGGTTTTCAGCCATTGATACATTCACCTCCAGTGCATTTCCTCGTTGCATCTCTTTCTTTCACATCAAAGGACACTTGAGAAAATTATCCCCAAATGTGTACATGGCGAGTTGTAAACGGACTCCTTGGTGGAGAATAATGAAGTTGAAAAGATGTTCTTTTCACTGATTCCACTGATGATTGATCTAGGTTTCTCTTCTTCTGATGCTGCTGCATGATTTTCCTTTAATCTTGTATAAAGTAGCTGCTCTTCTCTGGTGCATTTTTCATTCCATTGAGCTTAGATCCAACCTCTTCTCCCCCTTGAAGGTCACCAGGAGAGAGAAGAAGGAAAAGTTAGCCGATGTAAATATTTCTTGAATTGAGACACATTGCATCCTTGACCTGGGCTTCAATACTTATCTAATGTTTCAAAGCATCTTCCAAAAGTCTAAGGTCATTCTCTTTCCTTTCTTTCTCCAAACTGTTCCCTAAGAATCCATTTTACTTTGATATGGGTTCAGAATCATGATCACTAAATAACATCTCAGGCATAAGAAAGAGAGTATGCTACCATTGCTGATTCCACCTACATCTGTACAGTATCATCCATTCTGTTCCCAATATACAGGTGTGAGTGCCATTCTTTATATAGCCAAAATGGTACCACCCATACTTGCAAGTTAGGATTTTTGAAGCTGCATGTTGTTGTTGTTTAGTCGTTTAGTTGTGTCCAACTCTTTGTTACCCCATGGACCAGAGCACGCCAGGCACTCCTGTCTTCCACTGCCTCCTGCAGTTTGGTCAAACTCATGCTGGTAGCTTTGAGAACACTGTCCAACCATCTTGTCCTCTGTTGTCCCCTTCTCCTTGTGCCCTCAATCTTTTCCAACACCAGGGTCTTTTCCAGGGAGTCTTCTCTTCTCATGAGGTGGCCAAAGTATTAGAGCCTCAGCTTCAGGATCTGTCCTTCCAGTGAGCACTCAGGGCTGATTTCCTTAAGAATGGATAGGTTTGATCTTCTTGCAGTCCATGGGACTCTCAAGAGTTTCCTCCAGCACCATAATTCAAAAGCATTAATTCTTCGACCATCAGCCTTCTTGATGGTCCAGCTTTCACTTCCATACATCATTACTGGGAAAACCATAGTTTTAACTATACGGACCTTTGTTGGTAAGGTGATGTCTCTGCTTTTTAAGATGCTGTCTAGGTTTGTCATTGCTTTTCTCCAAAGAAGCAGGTGTCTTTTTTATTTTGTGACTACTGTCACCATCTGCAATGATCATGGAGCCCAAGAAAGTAAAATCTCTCACTGCCTCTATTTCTTCCCCTTCTATTTGCCAGACCATATTTTGCGCTCTTGTCTCTCACCCTCATTAAAAGGTTCTTTAATTCCTCCTCACTTTCTGCCATCAAGGTTGTGTCATCTGCATATCTGAGGTTGTTAATATTTCTTCCGGCAATCTTAATTCCGGTTTGGGATTAATCCAGTCCATCCTTTCGCATGATGAATTCTGCATATAAGTTAAATAAGCAGGGAGACAATATACAGCCTTGTCGTACTCCTTTCCCAATTTTGAACCAATCAGTTGTTCCATATCCAGTTCTAACTGTAGCTTCTTGTCCCACATAGAGATTTCTCAGGAGACAGATGAAGTGCTTGCTGCATGTAGATACCGGAAATGAACTCAAGAAAAAGAACTCAGGTTTCACCCCATTGCAGTGGGTTAAATGCACCACACTTTCTTTAGGTTGCGCTCCTTTTGCCTTTTAAACAGTACCTGTATGCATCTACTTTTGAGAATGTGAGAGAGTCTTAGGAATATTATCACAAAAGCAGTAAAAGAAGAAGCAAATTCACTTGTAACCGGGTTAACCTGAAGTCGACATCTTTCGCTCACATGGCACTTGAGAACCAAATGTGTTGTCTGTCAAATCTTGATTCAGGCTCCACAGAGGTAACTGATGAGGTGTGAAGGTAGCATTCAATTAAAGGGATCCTAATAGAGGCCTGCAGATCTTTTGATCCAGGCACTAGTTGCAGTCAGATAGTGTAAAAGAAACTTCAGTTACTTTGGTTTATTTTAAAATGGCATTATTCTTAGGATTCTGGGTGTGTGGTCTTTTTTATATTCTGGCAGCTATGAGAAGAAAAAGTAAACTCCAGCTTCTTTACATGGTGGCTGTGTGGAGCAATAGACTTTTCATTCTAACATCCTGTGATATAACAGATGACACAACCTTTACAACAGGATTTTGTAGGACGTGGGTGAGGAACCTTTTCGGTACAGATCTTTATGTCCTCCCATCCCCATGGGCTAACTGTGAGAGGTGAGTGGGACCACCATCTTTTTTAAAAAAAAAAGACAGGTGGGTGGGACAGCTAGTGGGGATGATGAGAGATATTGGCCAACCAGGATTGAAATCCCGCCCATCAGCTGATGTGCATTTCTGTGCCACATTTATTGTACTCAACTATCCATTGTAACAAGGTATCACGAGGTTATAGAACTGAAATGTTAGTATATTTTACTGCCTTCCTTTTTACATTTATTTCATTGGTTTTGGTTATCACCCAACCCTCAATGGCTTTACATTCATTTAAGCTGCATTGAATGCCGTATGATAAAGTGGATATCTATCTATATACCTACTTTCTAATCCCCATTCCTAATTGTAACCATTGTATGTGTAATGTATATTTCTCCACATTTATCACTCTCTCTCTACCAGGACCTTTAAGGTCTAAACCCAGGAACACTAAAGAAATGGATTATGGTAAATAAATGGGAATTAGTAACTTTGATAGCTATTGTGATGGTCATTTTTACTTAACAATAGAGTGCTTGATTTGCTTGTATTCTCAGAGTTAAAATAGTGTAGCAATTCTAGCAAATATGCAGAACTCAAGTCATTTTTTACAGTTTTATATAACAACTTTCAAGGTGCAGAGAAAGTGATTTAATAGCTTAACAGCATCTCTACTTTTCTTTTTATCAGTATTGATTTTCCTGTAATGGATTTGTTTAAGATTAATCTCTTTTGCATGGCATCAGATTATAATTTTGTTAATGTTTCTAAATAATTCATAATGACTTGTTTGAGGAATTTGGATAAACAGCCATTTAAGATTAATAAAATTATAATCCGACACAGTGCAAAAGGAAATTAATCTTAAATGGATATTTATCCAATTTCCTAACACAAATCATTATGAGTTATTGAGAGACATTAATAACATTATAATATGATGCAGGACGGGGAAAAGAAATGTTTTTCAATAATCCATAATGACTTGCATTAAGAATTTCAATAAATACCTTTCACCCATGTTGGATAGTTTGGTTAATTTTATATTGAAATATATGTCATATTTACATTTTTGGTTCCTATTAAAAAGATTATGTTTCTTTGTATTAGGAGATCATTTCAAATTTTACAATACACTTACGAAGCTATTAATTTTCCTGTCAAGTATAGGCCTCGGATACAGTTTAAAAGAGGTGGTCTAATGGGGATGTCTCTAATGCAATTTCACATATAACTTAATGAAGCATGTAAACCGTGTCTCCTCTATTAAATACACATAGCATATGGTCACATCTTGCTTACGGGGTGTGAAAAAAACTATTTCCTAATCAGCTTAAAGATGGAGAGGATCTTCAAGGTTATGCAGATTAACTACGAAAGCTCAGAGCCCAAAAAAACTAAGAAGAAAATGCCACTCAGCTGCACTTTGATTTCCAGCTTTTACTTCTTTTTCTTCTTCTTTCAGGTGAAGTTCAAAAGTATTGAGTAGCATTAGGAAGCTAAACAGGGAGGTTAAAGAATAAACAGAATTCTGAATATGTAGACTTTATACTTGAGGGTTAAGGAACCAGGGTAGAACTAATCATAGCAACAGAGGACTGGCCATGGTTTGGAACTATAGGTAACCATAGGGAGGGTCCCTCCAGAGATTGTTGGATTCCACCTCCTATCATCCCTGCCCACTGGACTTGCTGACTGGGGCTGATGGGAGTTGGAGCCAGCAACCTCTGGAGGGTACCACTTTGGCTACCCTGACTTTACATCTCTGCGGTTGCTGCATTTGCAATAGGAGCTGACTACTGAAAACTAGCAATTTATGCTGCCGTCCTATGATCCCTGAGAAGGTATTCCAGGGGCTGGAGGATTTATCAGGTGTCTTGCTGAAGGTGGAGAGCAGGGCTTTTTTTCCCTAGAAAAAGAGGTGCTTGAACTTGTTGACCTTTTGACGATGCCAACCTCCGTCTCCGCTGCTCTGCCCCAATTGCCATGCTTCCTGCAGCTTCCGCTGTGCAGCCCTCCACCTCTGTCATGCAGCCCCGAACGGCAACACAACACTACAGAGGTGCCGGAGCGCACCAAAGAGGTGCTGGAACTCAGTTCCTGTGAGTTCCGGCTGAAAAAAAAGCCCTGGTGGAGAGAGAAGTCTACCCTCCAAAAGGGAAATATGACCTCATGGGCTTCTACCTGTGGGGAGAGTTATGCAGAAATGAGACATAACAGACTTATAAATGAATATACAGTGGATGGCTAGGCTGAGTCCAGCAGTCTGGCCAATGGGACAATGGCAGAGGCGACATAACTGAGCTTCAAACAAGGAGGAACTAGGGTGGCTGTGTTTCATCTTGCATACAGTGCAGTTGCAACGCAAACATATTAGACTTGCATTAATTCAACTATATGTGCTTGGCTCCAGCTGATTACAATACCAGCCAAGGGGGGGGGGAATGAACAGACTTGCCTCCCATGTTCCACAGGTATTAAGACTGCCTTTATCTCTTCCTCAAATCATTCAGGGAGAGGCAGTTTTAAGACATTACAGTGTAGTGATTATTTGTAATTTTCAGTGTAGCAAGATTGCTTCCCCACCTCTCTGGGGTGTTGCAGCAAAGAGGAGTGTGTGTAAAGCAGCAATCCCTCAGCTGTGAGGACCAGCAGGGAAGCAGCAGGAGAGGGAAGAGAAGAAGGTGGAAGGGAGGAAGCATGAGGCAGACAAAGAGAGACATAGGCAGAAGAAAAAGGCTGGAATGTGAGCTACAGCTTCTGCCTGCATCTCTCTCTCTCTCTCTGCCTTCCTTACACCTTTGTATCCTGCCCCCCACTGTTTCCACACAAGTTGCCAGTCTGCACTCTCTCCTTCTTGCCACAGCATTCTGGAGAGGAGGAAAGCAGTCTGCTACCACCCTCTCAATGCTGTCATTACATGTGGAGGAGTAAGGGGAGGCAGTATGGACAGGAGGAGGGCCTTCACATAGAGCTTCCCCCACCTTGCCAGCCAGCAACCAGGTAAGCTTTGGCTATACATGATTTTGCATATAGGTGCTGCCTCTGGAATATGACACCTCCATGTGTGATGCAACTACAATATATTGCTTTGGGAAGTGCAAATAGTTCACCTTTAAATGAGAACTGCAGTGAATCTCTTCCCCATCCCAAGTTCTATGTTCTATTGAAATCAGTAGAACATTTTATTATTTTTAATAATCCTGCTTTAATCACTGACCTTTCTTTGGAGGAGTATTTAATATGGCACTTCTCAGCCTGAACTGCTGAAGCAGTTGTCTGCCCACCCTATAAAAGTGGGGTTTTTTTCTGCAGCTATGCAATTGTTATCCATTATCTGTTACCACACTTGCTTGAAACACCTGCCTCTAAGCACATTTGCATACTATTCTTTGTGTTCAGGAAACAGAACAACAAAACAGCAAATAAATTGTTATCTAACTGAAGGTTTCTCAAAAGGAAAAGGAGATAAAGAAGGAGGGTCAAGGAGTGATTGTGCAGCAAACTTTGGTTCTTAAGGAATCGAAAAGAATGGGGAAAGATCTGTTACCACGCTCAGGACTCATGTTTCTAAACACACATATGGACTACCTATCTGCATTCATGGAGTAAGCCCTTTTGGAACACAAATGACTGTTGAAAGTTTATCTCAAACATGGTGTCAGAGGAACCATTTTTCTTCTTGACCATGGCTCTATTCCATGTCCAATAAAGCTAGCCATGTTTTAACACAAACATCCAAGTGTGTAACTTTGTGAATCATTAGGTCAAGGCAGCAGAGCACCTGTGAAAGGTCCTCCAGAATGCAATGGAAGCTAAATCAGAACTTTTCCAGAAGATGTTTTCCCCCACCACCAAATTGAGGAACTATAACAAAGGAGCAATTAAAGGCTATTTCACAGTGTGTTATTTCACAGTAGTGCTTCCGTTCCTAATAAAAAAGGAGAGGTTGAAGCTTGCAGCAAGGAAGACAAAGAGAAAAGGAGCCATATATGCGAATCAGAGGCAGGGGGAGGGAGGGAGCATGAGGAAGGAGACACCTCCTGTAGTCGTTCTGTCTTGTAGAACGAACTTTGAAAAAACTGCTCACAAACACACATTCATCTCTCTCATCTCTATGAAGAAAGCCTCTTAAAGCTATCCTTTCCCACAGGGACATCACATTAAGTGGGGAAAGACCACGTACATCTATAAATGTGAAAACTAGTAAAAGAGAAGGATGGCAGAGGTTTCTTTCATTAAATGACAATAAACTGAGCTGAAGGTTTCACCAATCTTGTTGATTTGTTTTATTACAGTTTCCTTAAGTCAGCCAAACTAACACAAGGAATTGTGAGTAACTAGCATATATCACAGTGAAAACTTCGAGCCGTACGAACTTTGCTGGAATAAGGTCAATACCCAACTGTTTCTGGGTCTACAATGGCAGAGCAATGGAAACACTGTGAAAATTCAGCTTTCTTTTCTTTTAGGTAGGGTGGGTGGGGGTAAATGATCAGGGCGGTGTGCATTTAGTGAAGCAATAAGGACTGAATTTAGGATCTGCAGCATAATTAGACTACCTGGAAAGCGGAGGATTTTTATATATAAAGAAATCAAACTTAGCATGGTGATTATAGAAGAGTCAGAATGTTTGAAGGTTAAAATTATTAAACTAATGTTGATTCCCAGGCCACACATCTTAAAATGGAGAAAATAATACAGATTTTTAAAACCTACACAGAGACCTTTCCCCCCTGCAGCATAAATGTGCTCTAAAATAAAAATAAAAATGACTCATGTATATGGGGGCGGAACAAACCTCTCTGCTAAAAGCGACAGCTTAAAAAAAGAATAAGAACTGGATAGTGGAGCTACTGGAGCTACTTCTTCCTTAAGCATTGATCAAGTTGTATATATGTATTTCAGGCATTTTCAGGGGCTGGAGCCAGGCGTCTTTAGTTCTGTACACAGCTGCCCTTTGTGCCAGCAGATCTATACAGTACTTCATTGTATGTCTCTGAACAACATTGTGTTCTCAAGCTCTGGATTGCCCTCTCCACCCTAACCCCATCCAGGCTGGACCTGACTTGACAGGAAAGACAATAGAAAGTTTATTGTTTGTGCTGAGATTTTGCCTGACTAGGAATCGTCTTCCTGGCCCTGGTGTATTTTGTGAAGATCTGTGCTTACTTCCTGGCACAATTTTCCCCCCCTTTGACTACAACCTACAGCTCAATCCTAGCATTACAGTGGTACCTCGGGTTACATATGCTTCAGGTTACAGACTCCGCTAATCCAGAAATAGTACCTCGGGTTAAGAACTTTGCTTCAGGATAACAGAAATTGTGCGGCGGCAGCAGGAGGCCCCATTAACTAAAGTGATACCTCAAGTTAAGAACAGTTTCAGGTTAAGAATGGACCTCCGGAACGAATTAAGTTCTTAACCCGAGGTACCACTGTCTGCTCCTTAATATCTTCAAGAAGAGGAGAGGGCTTGCTGTTTTGAGAAGTGGCAGGAGGGAGTGTTAGGGTTGCAAACAGCAACCAAGTGGCATAGCGATATCCTTCTGCAAAATGGGTGAATGGGAATGGTGCCATGTTCCTTGGAGGCAGCCATTCTTTTTCAAACAAAAAAATGCACCCAGAAACGCATTTAAGATGTAGCTTTGCTCTCCATGAGCTCTTTTGCAGATGCTGAATACCAAGGTGCTGTGCTTTTATGTGTTTTATTTTAGTTAGCAAAACCAATAAATGGGAATAATCCTCTGCCTGTGCTCAACATGGTAACCTCCCTCCTCTCAATTTTATTTTTCATGTTTTCACCACCCACCCAAAAATAATGCCATAATTCAGCATGTCTTTTCGAAAATGGAAAATAACAACTAGAAAATCAACAAACATAGAATTATGTTAGAGGCGTGCTTAAAATGGGAGAAATGCCAATCAAGTTGTCTGGCTGCAGAGAATGAACAGGAAATCTGTTTCTTTCTACCAAATAATTGTCGCACAGCCGTAAATTAATCAGCACAGAGTTTTCTTCATAAACAGAATAAAACTTTTACTTGAGAAAATAAAGTTGTTCATAAACAGCATAGTTAAAGAGCATACACAGAGTGCTCATAGCAGCTATCTGACTCTTCACAGAGGCACAGTCTTAGTTATTGATTTACTAGAGTCCTGGAGCCACTCTGTCTGCAACAACACAACACACACACTGGCTGAGACACACAGACACTGAGGCTGGCTACTTTTATAGGGAGAACGAGTCATCACCCAAGATGAGACACGAGTCACAGTGGCTTAGCAGTTTGCTGTTAACAGTTAGCAGGCTTAGGCTTGAATGATTGTGTAAGCCTTGTAGGCCTTACTGCTTCTGCTCTCAAGAACCTTTGTCTCATGACAATAATACTTTGGACATTCAATTTGAAAAATGTGATAGATATTAAACCACTCCAAGGGAAAACTGGGGTTGATGTCAATGCTCTCTTTGTGTGTTATGGACTATTATGCACTAGAAGGAGGTACTCTGCTCAGAGGCCCCATCTGGAAAACATAGCCATGCTACATTAAACAGCCATGGTGTTTGTTAGGGGTGCTGAGAGTTCTTAGGCAGCCCCTAGCTCCCTTACAGACCAGCGATTCCTAGAGTGTCCTGGGAAGAGGGATTGCTTATTAGAGAATCTGAGAACCAACACACTGCACATTCACATTAAGTCATGGTTTGTTTTCACTACTTTTAACTAACACATTCTTAGGGCAACCCAGGAAGAAAATGCTTGCCAAATACATGTTACCAAGCAGATCCCAAGAACTTAATACTAGTATTTTAAGTACGGATGCTAAGAGGAAACAAATGCATTGCTGAAAGTTGTCAGGAGGCCTGACAACAGAGAGCTACAATTTTCGGAGTACTTTGGGAAGTACTTTGTTAAGTACTCCGAGAACCGTAGCTCTGGGAGGGGAACAGAGGTCATGGCTATTTAAAGTGGTGTCATAATGCTTTAAATATATACAGTGGTACCTCGTGTTACATACGCTTCAGGTTACACACTGCGCTAACCCAGAAATAGTGCTTCAGGTTAAGAATTTAGCTTCAGGATGAGAACAGAAATCGTGCTCCGGCAGCGCGGCAGCAGCAGGAGGCCCCATTAGCTAAAGTGGTGCTTCAAGTTAAGAACAGTTTCAGATTAAGAGTGGACCTCTGGAACGAATTAAGTACTTAACCTGAGGTACTACTGTAGTGTGAATGTGGTTTAAGTAACACATAAAGTTGGGGGGATTTTAATCCAGGCTCAGCATCCATTTTAATTTTTTTGCCATTCCACAAAGAGACACTTTATTTAAATGGATTAGAGATTCTTTTAAAAAAGCTAAAGTGCAGAGTTGATATAAAGCACAGCATGGTAAAAATCAGGGCTGTATGGTAGTGGAAACTGCATTGAAGAGGCCCCTCAGATGATTTTATTCCACAACTATGCATATTTTGTTAGTGAATTGTTGAAAGGTATTTGTGCAAGTTGGAGATGAGCAGCAGGCTAGGTCTGAAGGGTGCATTTGCATTTAGACATACACCTCTATCTGAACAGAGAACATCTTTGCTTTCAGGACTGGTCATACAAAGAATAAGTGATGCTTGAAGATACTCTTCAGTGTGCAAAGCTGAGAGAGATGGCCTACATCATTTTTGTTGTGTAACAGCTCTATAATCCCCGGGCATTCTACGTCCCATCACACCAACTGTTCTTCTCAGTTGCCGCTATGTTCCAAATAAAATCAAGCACAATTTGTCCAGTTTCACAAGTGCTTTTCAAATATGTGGTTTAGGGACTAGAAGGAAGATTGGAACTTGCAAATGGTTGAAGCACTCTGTGCAATGGAACACACTGTAGCGGTGAGGGTAGCACACAACAATTTAGGAATATATCAAGAGGCAGAGTGGAGGCAGTCTGCTGAAGAAGCCAGGGAGTCTCCACCTCTTGCTGCGACCAGGTTCCCCCCGGTCTCCCAGAACACGCATGGAAATGAAGAGGGTGGAACATAGAGAGACAAGATGACAGAGCCTTAGGCTTCTAGGGAAGGGATTAGGGGAGGAGCCTTAGAAAGCAGTGGGAAGGCTTTCAGTCCTTGCAACTACCTCTTTGGGGAAAGACCTACTGGGAAGAGTTGCTGTTAACACCAGGCCTGTGCTGTTTCAGTTTCTTTGAATACAGAGTTAACTTCACTGACATCAGGTGTTTTAATGCTGACCCTACTCCTGACTCTGGCTCCTGACAATACCCAACAGGATATTAGTGCAGTTAAACTGGATGTGGGGGACTATGTGGACAGCCTTGAGCTCCTTAGAGGAAGAGTGGGATGTAAATGAAGAAAACAAATAACTTAAAAATTGCTCAAGAGGCATTCTTGCTTATTTTCTCAGGCCAGATCACTTTGCCTTAAAGAGTGCATTTCTCAATCTTTCTCTGTCTTGACGACACGGGAGGTTTGCCTCTCCTACATATTGTTTGCAAGTTCCCATAATAGCCTCAAGTGACTGATGTTCTAGTACTGCTTCTCCTCTTCCATTTCTCTCACAACATCAATTGTCTTTTAGATTACAGACGCTGCAGCAGAAGCTTTTAAGTGCATCCACTCTGCAATTGCTTCCACCCTCTGCAGCTTCAACAAATTTTAACACTGGAATTACTTGGATGCTCACTTTGGAAGTTTCGCCATTAAGCTCTATTATTATCGTTACTGCAATTGCTGTTTTTATTGCTATTATTTTCTTGTTCGTGTAAGAAACTAGCTGGTCAAACTAGGCTAGAGAGTTGCATGGACACTAACTGAACCAGATCACTCCTATTACTGTGCTTTGGGTCACAAATTACGTATCAAGTTTCCCGCATTTGGGGAAATCGCAGGGGTCAGTTTTACTATGCTTTTTTTCTGAAAAGAACAACTAATAAATGGAAATAATAATGATGATGGTGATGTTGAAAATAGTTTTAAAACCATTTTTATTGGTAATTTTAATATTTTTTGTAAACCAATTAGAGATTTTACTGCAATCAAGCAGTATGCAAATGTTGTTAAATCAATCAATCATATTATTATTAATTTTCTGTTCATGTGTAGACATCTGTCTAGACAAATTTAGTGTGAACTAGATAGCCTGAGCTAAGTACAGCAAAATCCACTCATAATTATACTGAGGAGGAAAGGTGTTGCTCTGAAAGGCCATAGCTCAGTGGTGGAGCATGTGCTTTGCATGCAGACATTCCCAGGTTCAATCCAAGGATCTCCAGGTAGGGGTGGGAGAGAACCCTGTCTGAAACCCTGGAGAATCACTCCTAGTCAGTACATAAAATGCTAAGCTTGATGCACCAATGTTCTGACTAAGGGTATGGCAGATTCCTGTTTTCCTATGACCATGCTCACCATATTTACACGATGCTGCATGTGCCTGATGATCAAGCTGAGCTGTGGACATACAGCAAACACTGTGTGAACCAACCCATAGTCCTAGATGGCACACACCACAGAAGATAAGGGGGTGGAACTACTTGTAACTTTTGCAACACAATTAATGGAAATGAAGCTAAAGAGAGTAGGTACCCTGGGGGAACAGTTTCCAAGTGTCCAGGTTTGCTTTGCATGTGACTCTTACTGTAGTTCAGTGAACCAATACACTTATGTTGCTACCCTAACTTCTGCTAAATCTTTCCCTTTGCAACTGAGAGAACTGACCTTACCCAGCTGTGCCCACCTGCTTTTCAGTGCTGTACCAGGGTAGACTTAAGGGTCAAGGCAGGGGTGCGGTGATTGTCTATAGGGAGATAATCTCTTTGACCAGGAAGTCTCTTGACCTTGGGATGGGCTTAGAGGGTCTGTTAACTGGTGTTGGGTTAGAGAGCTAGCTTACCAATCACCCTGTTGCCCAGCAGCAACAGGTTGGCCAAGGTAGTCTCTGGGATATTGTTAGAGGACCCTAAAATGATAATCCTGGGTAACTTCAATATTTGCATGGAGGCTGCTGTCAGGTCTGCTCAAGACTTCATGGCCTTCATAACAATCATGGGTCTCAGATGGTCATCAGCAGTGGTGGAGGAAGGGAGGTGCAGTGGGTATGGGTCGTCCCAGGTGTCATCACTGAGGGGGTGGCAAAAATATGAGGGGGTTTTTAAATTAAAAATTGGGCTCACAAAACTTTTTAGTTCAGTCAAGAAATGTAACGAAACGCGGCTGGCACTGGGCACCACACTGCGGGGGCTGGCACTTACCATGGGGCCTGCAGTGTGACTGAGCCACGCAACTCTCCTGGGAGTGATGTGGTGACTTGGGTGCCTGCAGGTTCTGTGCTGCCTGAAATGGCAGTGTGGGGTTGGCATCTGCCCACCGCTTCTCCCTCAGCCACCCTACAGCTGAGGGGGAGGTGGTGGAGAGGCTCCACGCAGCTGCAGGATGCATGCACCACACCAGGCACCCGAGTGGCTAGTCCAATTCACCAGGCAGGACACATCCTTGTTCTTGCCCAAAGTAATATGAGGGATGAACTAAAGATAGGGGGGATGTAATGCACTCCCTTGTCATGGTCAGATCATTATCTGGTTAAGTTTGGACTGATTATTGTGGTTCCCCACGAAGGGTGGTAGGCACATTGTGATAGTGATCCTGTTGAAGCCCTCATCTCCCTATGGAACCGTGAGATGAAACAGGTGGCTGACATGATCACTCTTGAGCTTGTGGGATATTCTCTCTCTCTCTCTCTCTCTCTCTCTCTCTCTCTGTGTGTGTGTGTGTGTGTGTGTGTGAGAGAGAGAGAGAGAGAGAGAGAGAATAATTTGTTCCAGAAACAGAGAAGAACAGAGAAGGAGTTTCAAGAAGCAGCAGAAGGCTGAGATTGTTTTGTCTATGCAAGGAGCTGCGTTGAGATGTAACTGCTGAGTACGGATATGGATACCAGCACACACATGCAGCGGAAGTGATGCTGGACCCAATCCTTTTAAATCATCCATCAGTGGTTGATGGATTGATCCAATCGAGTTTTCTCTCCAGTGTTTTGGAGTCCAAGCAGCAATTTGCTAATCTGAGGAGCTCTGGACTATGAAACAAGCTGGATGAAGACTGGAGTGCAAGTGGCACAAGTTACACTATGAAGCCGACCAAACACATAAGGCAGGGACACATAATCATGCCTACCATGTGGCAGAGCAGGCTGCCAAAATGGCTAATTTTGCAGCTCACATTGTATCCTCTAGTAGCTGCTAGGCAGAATTATCTCAGGCAGTCTGGAAGTTAGTGACTTTCAATGTAGGAAGGGACCTCTGGAGACCTCGAAGACCCACTGTAACTGACTGGCTATGCACTTTGAGGATAAAGTCACTCAACCTCAGCGTAATCTTGACCCTGCACTTGTTGCAGCTCTGGCTGAAGTACCTAGTGCTTAAGGATGTTTTGTGGGTTCAGTTTCACCTTATGCAGTCAGCTGATGTGGACAAGGGGCTGGCTGTAATTTGTCCAATCACATGCCCCCTTGACCCCTGTCCCTCCTGGTTTATCAAATCTAGCAGAGTGGGCTGACTGGTTGAGACCAGAGTATGGCTATTGCTTCACTGCATGAGGGGTGATCCCTGCTGCATTGAAAGAGGCCGCAGTATGACCACTCCTAAAGAAAATGGCTCTGGACCCTTTCGATTGGAACACCTATTGGGAAGTTGCAGATACCCCCTCCTTTTTTTCCTAAACTGATGTGGACATGAAGAATTCAATTGAAGACTGGAAAAATTAGAAACTGAGAGAATCCAAAATTTCCCATCCCTAGCTTCTATGTGTAGGCCCGAGAGAGGTGGGAATATGGAAGCTTAAGAGATGAACACAACTCAACTCCATAGGAAAGTTCCAGCAAGAGGCTAGTTTTTTTGCAATCAGCTACGCAGCAGTCATTCTGTCCCATTGCTTCCCTGATGATTCCTTGAACTTTTAAATCAACCGTTAAGAGGGATCAAGAGAGCAGGAGCAGGGGGAAGAGAAAGTGCTACAGGGAAGCAACCTGTAGAAAAAGGACTTTGTGTAGTTCAATACTTGGAATCAGCACCCTGCTGAATGAACAAGGGGCCTAGTTTTAAGGAAGTGCTAAAAATAGCTTGGTTGTTTATTTGCTCCTCACACCCCATATAACCTCTGATATGGTTGGCTTCTGAGCTTTGTCAGACAAAATAGTTTGCTCTTCATACTTACTCTGCTCCTTATAAGAATTTTGTAGAATAATAAAATAAAAATCATGGGTGTCCACGGCCTCTCTTCCTCTTCCTCCTCACCCACTTTCCAGCAGCTGCTACGAGCTGCCCAAAGGAGGAGGCCAGCAGACACAGCCATGGAGAATAGAATGCTCCCTCACGGCCACTACCGTCATCATTGTCCTCACTTGGGACAAGCGGCGCCTTATCCTCATCCCCAAGCTCAGAAGCACTGGCACTAGTGAGGGAAATAGGGGCATTCTGGGATCAAATCAAAAGCCAGGATGGCTTTCATAATTCTAAGACTGTCCCTGGAAAATTGGGTCACATGGTGGGTATTGGGAGGGTGGGTGAGGAGCACAGGGCCTCTCCCTGGGGCTTTGATGCAAGAAGTTCAGTTGTTTTGCTCGAGCACCAGCTTTGCAACCTGTTTCCACTTCCAGTAAGCATTTTAAGTTAAGATTTCCCCACAGTCCATATCTGTATTGAAATTGTTTTTAAGATTGCTTTATTACTTATTGTTCGCTGCCCTGGGCTCCTTTGGGAGGAAGGATGGGATATAAATTTAATAAATAGATGTATAAATAAACCAAAAATTACAAAAGTACCATAATTACCCAGGATTTTGTCTCCAGCAAATAAAGGTAAAATGAGGTTGTAATGCAACAGGGTGAGGCTCAGCCCGGTGGGTCAACTGGATGCCCTGGCTTGCAAGCACTACCTAGCTTGCAAGCACTGTTCTCCCAGACCACATCCCTCATCCTCCTTGAGTGCTTTTGCCTGGTTGGAATAGGATTTTAGGCTGTGATCATGCATCTTGTTTGCCTGGATGTAGGACAGAAATATATGTGTGTGTAGGGTGATGTAGAAACCCCTTGCTTTTGAACATTTGGGATGCAGCCTACTACAGAAAGGTAAGTGTCCCATTGGCCACTCTGTCCTCTGTTGCTTCTGGCTATGTTCATCATGGCACATGGTCCCTGGAAAGTTTGCCTGTGGTAGAATATGACCCTCAATCTTAAAAAAATGGTTCCCACCCTGGATTTAGAACTTCTGACCTCTTGGAGAAGCAGGGAACATACAACAATATGAATAAGAAAACCTCCTATGCTTCCCCCTTTCCTCCTCCTTGATTTGTAGTGCACATTTCATGTGCTCAAAGATCCTAACATACAATGTTTCAATAATCTGTACAACAGCCCTGTAAGATAGATCATTCTTGGGTGAACCTGAGAAAACATTTGCAGAAGGCCAATGAGAGCTGAGTTCATCATCAAAGTGAAATTTGAATTATGGATTCCCCAGATTTCCCTTTATCCGTTTGTTAAACCTCCTGAATGCATTGGGACAAAAGACCAAGAACAAGAGGTTGATGATCACTGAAAAATAACTGAACTGCCACATTGCAATTATGAATTTGGCACAGTCAACTCATTCTTAAAGAACTCAGTTCTTCATCAGGTGCTTGGCTCCTCTGCTCTTCATGCTGCACTGACATTTCCATGGGCTTAGAACAGCTGTGTATGTTCTCATCTTGTTGGAATGAGTCATATCTCACTCATATCATCGCTTGTAGAGCTGACAAGTAGGACTTTCAACAGAATATGTGTACCTTCCATCTTAAAAGGAGCACTCCAGTTCAGTGTTCCAGCCAGCCATTCTCTCTCTAAGCAGTCCAAATGTCACTCTGCATTCTGTGGCTAAGCCCCTACTGAACTGCTTTTAGATTTTTTTTGGGGGGGGTGAGGTGTTTTAAAAAGGTTTCTTTTTGGTAGTTCTGCAAACCTCGGCGTTCAGCAGCATGCTGGCACCTCCTTGTTTCTCATTGGCCCTGCTTTGGTACCAATCACTGCCTGAGTTTGCTGTTAAAAGGAGTGTTGATTTGTTATGGGAACCATTTTTAGAATGAACTTAGACTACTGGGGAGGATTATTTGTCCCATTACTTTCATTCAAGGGCCACCATGCTGCTGCTTCTGAATTGCCTGGATCTGGGGAATTCAAGACAGAGTCATGGCTAAAACAAGGAGATGTCGGGGGGGGGGGGTTCTTGATTTAATTAAAATACCCCCAACCTTTCCTTCCATCATCTGAGCACTGTACATAATGTACATAAAAAATATCAATGCATATACTAAACCATGGATCAGAATAGAAAGTTGTAGCCTTTTCTCCCCCCTCCTATTTTACAATGCTTTCATATTTGGCAAGTTCTCCAACTGAAGTTTGAAGTCCCATGTGACAACTGTCTCTGTTCTAAACCTAAGGCTGAAATTCAATGAGAATAAACTCTATTAAATACAGTGGAACTTTCTTCTGAGTAAATATGAGTTGAAAGAACCTAATAGTTCAGGTGGATACAGAGTGAAAGTGATAAGGCTAAAGGTGATAAGGCTAAGATTTCAGAGTCCCCTACATATATATAAGGGTCAAACTTCTTTACCTTTGTGCATGAATGGGAGAACAATAATCTGCTTTAAGCTGTTTGGTGTCATAATATTTGAAGTTTAGATTTGGCTTGTCCAACTCAGATTGCAAATATTCAAGCTGTTCGCTGCGTTTCTGTGTAGGCTGTTAAAGGACTTGTCTCATCACAGTGTATAGAAAATGACCTTTCTGTCAGAAACACATCATTCATAATGGAAGATTGTATGCCACACGTTTGTGTTTACAGAAAATTACATTGCAATGATAAAGACATGTATTTGATACAGCATGCCAGTGTTCGGGGTGGGGAGGCCGAGCTGAAAAGGAATATGTGGGTAGTTGAAATAGGGGGAATATATTTGTGAAGAACGTTTTTTTTAAAAAAAAAAAAGAGAGGGGGGGGGGAGTTTTTCCTCTAAATAATTATGGCTCTCAGTTGAAGCAGGCTGACTTGCAGAGTTTATCAAAAGAAATGTTCCCCCAATTCAGCACTTGAGTTAGCTCTTATTGATGTGCCCAGGCCCATTTTGGCAGTTCCACCTTCTCAACATTATGACATATGCTTATTTGCTTTGCCGTAATCTACAGAGGTGCCCTGCAATTTAAAGTGCTGAAAAATAAAAAATAAAGCATTTTTCAGTGAACAGACTGCATTTACCCTCTCCAGTGCTAGAGCTAACATCCGTTTAAGATATTTTAATGGCATGTAAACAAGCTTTTCTCTGTGTAAGCTTTTAAGATCGCCAAAGTTTCCACTACCTCCTCTGAAGCCAGACATAGTTTCACCACCTTTGTCTGGCTATCCAGCTTTCAATGCAGGGATTTTGAGTTGCAGCTGGAGTTGAAATGGAGGCCAGCTCAAGGTTTTGGTGTGATGGGCTTCCTCCTTTAGGAATTTGGGAAGCCTCTGAGGACATGCAGTCTAAATGATGACCCCAGCTGGGGGGTGGGAGTGGGGCGGGCGGGCTGAGATTCCTGTGAGTACTGTGAGTTCAACAACCTAGGAACATAGGAAGCTACCTTATACTGAATTTGCCCATTCGCCCATCTTGCTCAGTATTGCCAGTGGCTCTTCAGGATTTCTGACAATGGCCCTTCTCAACCGTACTTCTAAACTCTGCAGATTGAAAGTGGGACCTGCCAGATGTTGCCCTTGTAGATGCCCTGCTAGGGTTGCCAGGTAAGGAGCATCACAGACCCTGATATTCCAGGGCCCAATCCTGAGACCCACCTCGTGATGTCAAAAGGGGAGGCATCTACTTATGTCTTGAGATGGGCCCTAGAAATTGAGCTTAATTTGGAGAGGGGAGTTGTAGAGGGCAGACCCAACCCCTGAGCACCTATGCTATAATTTGCTGCCAGCTCCTGCAGGACTGAAGCTTGCAAACTGCATGCACAGTCCTCTTAATATTTCCTTCCTGCATTATTAAATGCAGTCTCGCCCACCTGGATTTTTTTTTTGACATGTTAACTGTTTTTGCTCAGTTTTATTTTATTTTAAATATTTTTTATTAGGAATTTCAACATAACAATTTATCAAAAACATGTCAACCTCATCCCCCCTATTTTCCCCCTCCCCAAACCCCCCACACCCCAAGAATTCCCTCAGCTCCTCTCTCTGTTTTTTCAGCACATGTTATTCTCTGCATATTATAAAATTGTAAATATCCTTAATTTATCTATCTATATGTTACCAATAATAAATTTGTGCATGTTTATTCAAAACCTGCCAAGGAGTCCAGTTCATTTTGTTGCTTCTTTAGGTACTTTGTAAAGGGTTCCCATTCTTCTTTAAAGTCACAGTTGTCCTTATCACGCAGTTTGTGTGTCTGTTTCGCCAGTTCCACATAGTCCATCAGTTTCTCTTGCCACAGTTCTTTGGTTGGGATTTCTTCGTTCTTCCATCCTTCTGCTATTAAACATTATATTATGAACTATGTCTTGTGCCCATTTAATCATGACTGATTTCACCTCCTCATCTTTTGTTTCCCATTCTAGCAGAATGCTATATGCACCTTTCAGCAGCCCACCTGGAATTCAAGCCCTCTACCTGCCACTAGGAAGGAGCCACACAAACCTGGATACATTGGGTCATATCTGGAGGACTGGCAACCTTGTGCCCTGCTGCTGAGCTACAGCCCTTCCCCACAGGAAAAGTTCCCACCACTAAAATAGGTCTGTTGGGAGGAAAGTGGGACAGGATATTTTCTGTAAGAACATCCCAACTATGGAACTTACTCCCTAGGGAGATAAGATTGGCCTTGTCCCTAATTACTTTTAGACAGACAGCAGAAACATCCCCACCTGACTTTGCTTTCAGTGATTTTTAATGTGAGATTGAAGATGTAGGCTTGGTATAAGGTGTGTGAATAGGGAAATATTATGGCCTGCATAGAATCTGAAGGGTTAAGTAGAGAGGTCAGGTTGAGGTCACATTAGGCCCTCATACTTAGGTTTCTCACCCCTGTCTTACACAAATGGTTGTCTTTCGTGTCTTTTGCTATAGCACTTTTAATTCATGTTTATTGTTGTAATATTCTTATGTAAACCACTTGGTGAGGTCCACCTGAAGCAGTATTAATACCTTAAAGCATAAACTGATATCTTTCTGTTTGTAGCCTACTTGAAAACATCTGGCTTCTAGCTTGTCTGTCCTTACAGAAATGCCTTGCAGTGTTTTCTTCAGGAGTCAGAAACTAACAACAGAGAACCCCCAGGTCTCAAATAATTCTGATAAGTGCTTCCCATTTCAAATGTAAAATTAAGAATGCAAATAAAAGATTTATGGGTTTGCTGGCTGTGATTCACCCTCTAGAGCTTCCTGGGCTGTTTGGCACTGCTGGCTGTGGGCATTATAAATAGCCCCTTTTGATTTATGACTTAATTATAGGAGAAATCAACGGCTGCTGTCTAGCGATTCCAGGCCTATCTTAACAATTTCACCAAGAAATCATCTCCTTTGACGAGCACTGATATTTATGAGTTTACTTAAATAGTAAAGAGAGATTGCATTAAAAGAAAGTAAGCATGGTAAAATCTTAACAAATGCCGGGATTTCTCATTATCTTGTTCAAGCCCCCTCTACTGAAATAAGTGAGAAAACAAAGAATAAGGTTCAGGGTGAATAATACTGAGTAATGGGAATTGCCAAGAAGCCATAGCATGAATTTATATCCCAGTGTTTTCAGGGTTTAAGTGTTTTACTGTGGCCCTCTCCACAACTGGGAGTTAACTTTTATCTCTCAGAAAGTTAGGATTCTTGGATGTGAGCCTAGAATTTGAACAATTCAGGCTGCTTTAGATACTAACTGGTGCAGTATTCTGTGCTGTTTTAGAGGAGATTAGTCAATAGGATGTAGCATAGCAATGGGGAAACTGGGACACTCTGGATGCTGTTGAACCACAGCACCCATCATCCATGACTATTGGACTTGTGCCCTATCCCAGTGGGTACTAGCCATTTCTCAGGAGGGAGTACAGCCACAGGGAGCAAGGACTGATTGCAGCTCTGCTGTTGCATATATGTTCAATGGCAAACTCAAACTTACTGTTGCATAATTTGTGAGATGGCTATTTCTGTGCATATCAGACCTGAATTTGACAGAACCACCCTCTTCTCTAGTAATGGTTGTGTAAACAACCTCTAACATCTGAAGATGTTAGTTGTCCTTGTTCACTGGGTAGACCCTACATTAACTTCCAGCACAATGAATCTAGGCTTTCTATCACCAGGGTTCCAAAAGATGAAATGATGCCACACTGAGCTCATGGTCTGAAGGCACATGAGGCCACCAAACTTGCTGAAGCTCAGCAAATCTGGTCTGGTCTGTGCATGGATGGGTGACTGCCTGGGGAACCACATATAAGCTGCCTTGAGTTCCATGATGGAAGAAAGGTAGGGTGTAAATGCAAGAAAATTAAGTACAAAGAGGGCCATGGCCACATTTTCAGTTT
Source organism: Podarcis erhardii (assembly GCF_964252035.2). NCBI lineage: Eukaryota > Metazoa > Chordata > Lepidosauria > Squamata > Lacertidae > Podarcis > Podarcis erhardii. The sequence goes on from NC_138504.1 coordinate 11,622,268, forward strand.
CTACCAGGGATCCAGTACAATCTTAGACATGTCTGCTCAGAATTATAGAATTTAAACAAAAACAGAAACAAGTACAGAAATGGTGATGTTCCATGTTTGGAACAAAAATAAATCCAGCAAATATGATTGGGACTTTGCTATGGTTGCTGCTTTCAATTCTCAAATGATACATAATGGATTATGCCTCCCCCAAATTTGCATTGCAATTTCTTTGCATGGCAGTGAACGATATGGAGTAAGGTAATGACAAGATAATTTATGCACTTTATACAATTTATTATGTAAGTCATACAATTTCTGTAATTTCGCCACAGCAAATATTCAGACAAGTAATGTAGTTTTTGGTGAAAGACAAACTGGGGTGGAAGAGAAACAGTGCCACATTGGGAAATGAAGGCAGAATAAGAAACAATGCCCTTTATAGCCCTAGTCAGAAGTAAGCCCCAGTGAGCTTAATGACACTCCCAGGTAAAAACTGCAGTCGTTCAGGCTTTTCTCCCTTGTCTCTCTCTGCCTAGCGAGTCTATATAGAGATGGTACATAACTGTTGACTTCACTTTAATACTGAAGTTAGAGCTGATTTTTGTTCTTCCTGTTTTTAATTTCTCCCCACCCCTGGCTACATGAATGTACACACACACACACAACCATGGCTGAAGATGTAATCACTCTTGTATTTGTTCTCACAGGTGCTTCTTATATATAAAAAAGAGGCCTAAAACCAGTCAAAAGAAAACAAAAGCAGCCTCCTCTCTGCCATTTGAAACACATTTGCAAATGATTGCAGAATGTTTAATGCTCCATTCAGACTTTTGTGACTTTTCCACACATTTGCTCCTGCCAGGAACGGCTTTCCTAAGCGTATGCTCTTTTCATAACACAATTGCAGTGCACACGCACAAAAGGAAATCTCAATTCAAAAGATGACATTTATTGCAGTTAAATGTTACTTTACAGATTCTGAAAGGTCTCCACTTGGGAACAACTTCATTATAAAACTGGAACTTATCCTAATGCAAGTGAAATTAGTAGCAGAAACTCCACTAGAGTTGGGACCTGTTCACATATTCCCAGGTACTGGAGTCATACATATTACCGTAGAAAGGTTCCTTATATTAAGTCAGTTCAGTATAGTCCATACTGGTTGGCAAGCAGGTTCTCTCTGAGTCCTACCTGGAGAAGTGAGGGATTTCACCTGGGATCTTCTGCATGTAAAGCAGATGATACACCAGTGAGCTATAGCCCTTCACAAAACTTACCTGGGATGGATCTACACACGGGGGGGGGGGGCGGAAATGCTATAGATAAGTCAGAAATTAAATTGTTATAACAAAAGGGGGGAAAAACTTATGGAAAATTGTGTAGAATTTTTTTAATACTCTCCATCACCCTCTGGTGTTGCATGTTTACAATGCATTCAAAACACTGTTGTTGTTTTTACTAATGTAGCTGAGTCCCTGGTGAAAACTACATTATATTCAGAAATCTGCTGCCTAGGAAATTGAAAGTTGAATAATTTTTGCCAGCACCATAAGCCCTACATGCAAGTGGGTGAGTAGAGACAAGCCGGCTAGGCTCCACCTCCATAGTCATTGATGTCTCTCACACAATTTAGAAGCCCAGTAAGGCAGGGTTCTAAACTGTGTGAAGGCTCCACATGTAGAGAAGGGCCCTTATTTCACACCATTTGGAGGGCAAGGATGGGGATGACATATGAGATGGACATATGAGTTAGACCATGTTAAGAATAGTGATTTAATTCACACATATTAGGAGTGCTTAAACACATTACTCTGTGTTTAGTTCTGAAATGTTCCCCAGTAGCTCTCATGTGATTGGTTAATTTTGGTCACATAGGAGCTATCTTTATTACATACTCTATTTTGTTGTGTGTGTGTCACTTGGCTGTAATGGCTGCATCTTCATGAACACTGAAGAAGAGACAGTGTTAGATAACTCTCTCAATGTAACAGAGCAGAGGAATGCTAAGGTTTCTGTGCGAATGTATGTGACAAAGAAAAGTACAGAAGTTGATGCTAGGGTTAGGGTTAGGGTCTTCTCCCCCACCCCTTTTTGAAAATGGTGACGACAGTTGCCCATCTCCAGTCTGCAAGGACCTCACCTGTTCTCCAAGAACTCACAAAGATTATAGACAGGGCCTCTGAGATTACATCCACTAGCTTCTTTAGTATCCTTGGGTGCAGCTCATCAGGCCCTGGAGATTAAATCTCTTTTGCTGTCTTGGACAGCAGCTTCCTCCTTGCATCATTTATTCTATTATCACCAGGATGGGCACCAATTTCCTTTTGGGTAAAGACAGAGACAAAGTACATGTTGAGCTGTGCTGCCTTTTCTCTGTCGCCCAACGGCATTTCTCCAATCTGTTCACACAGAGGGTCTACTACTTGCTCGTTCTTCGTCTTGCTTTGAACATAGGCAAAGAAACTTTTAAAATTTATTTTGAACCTCTCTTGCAAGCCTCAGCTAATTCTGAGCTGTGGCCTGCCTGACTTTCTCTCTGCAACTGTTGGCTACTCGTGTATACTCTTCCTTCGTGATTTCTCCTTTCTTCTTTTTCTTATGCATTCCTGTTATACGTCTCAGCTCATCTGTAAGCTTCTTATGCAGCCACACTGGTTTCTTTAGGTGTCTCCTACTTTTCCTTTCTTGTTGGAACTGTCTGCCTTTGTGCCTGTAATATTTCATCCTTTAAAAACTCCCATCCATCTTGGACTCCCTTCTCTTAGACTTTTAAGTATTTCTGACCATGGGACGTGACCCAGTAGTTCCTTAAGCTTTGTAAAATCAGCCTTCTTAAATGGGTGTTTAGTGAAAAGCATTGTAAGCTGTACAGCATGATAAATATTGGCTTTCCATGGAAATATTCTCAACCCAGTAACATGACATTGTACCATGGATCTCTTTCCCTGACAATGAAAATGGGGTAGGAAGAATCATTTTCGAAACACAATGCAGAACCACACAGCTTCAAGGACCTATTATACATTTTAAGCTCAAATCAATGTCAGGACAGACCAAGAAGACACAGTTAACATTTTCCCGATTCTTTTATTTTTGCAGGAAAGGCTGCTTAGCCTAATGACATTAAAGCATGGCAGCTCCTCAGTGCTGCTTTCTGCATTTCTGTTGATATCCTCGGAGGTGTGTCAAATTTCCAAGAGCATCAAGGCAAGCCAGCATGTTCTGTACACCAATTTTTAAAACAGTGATGGGTTTTAACCCCCTGTAAGTGTTTCCCAAGTGGGCTTTGTCGCAGTAGCCATCCTGGGTCTAATTTCTTCGTTTTCAGTCTTCTTCACGACCCCTTTTAAAGTAGATAATTGACTCCTATGATCATGGAAGAAGCATTTAGTTTACTTGTCCCTTAACAATAATGAACTGAGATGAAATGTGATAAAAAGGGCTGCAGAAAGTCATTCTATTTCCCCCTGACTGTTCCCTTCCCTGATCTCTGCGCTAGGATGAGGTTCTGCCCATTGATGCGGCTAATCTTTCCTCTCCCTTTACTGTTCACTATCCAACCCAGTCGCTGAGTTCATTACAAACCTGGATTGAGTTTACCCCCCCCCCCCATTTTAAGATGCTTTTCTTCAATAGATAAACAACAACAAAGACATTTCTCTTTTTTATAGTTTCAAAGAAAAGGTTATTGCATGGAAAATAGCAAGGATTTTGTGAGTATTATTTAGACAGCTGAAAAAGAGGCAACCAAGAAAGGTGAGGTGTGGTGAACTTGAGGGCAGAGATCCAGGGTTCCCACAGCAGAAGGAGTAGGAAGGCCCCCAAACCCAGCAGTGTGTGGGCTGCCACATTTAGAAATAAGGTAAATAGCAGACATCACCATTTAAACTAGGGACAGCATGCTATTAAGTCTAGAGTCTAAAATTACCTATTATAAATATATGCCTTAAGTGTCATAGGAGCATCTTCAACATATGACAAAAACTGCACAGTGAAGGTGCCAGCTGCACCTCTGCGTGGAGGAAATTCCAAATTCTTCTGTTAATGAGCTTCTTATTTCCTGCCTGCCCTGCAGCCACTGGGAGCCAAATTAGATGTGACAAGGGAAAGAGGAGGCAGACATGCCAAACTGCCACAGTGCTAGGTTAAAATGCTAGTAAGTACAGTTTTGAAGTGCACCTCAGCCACTTCACCCTAAACTGGGATTAGAGAACTAGTGGCCCTCCAGATGTTGACAACTCCCATTACCCCTGACCTTTAGCCGTGCTGGGTGTAGTTGATGGGAGTTCCATTCAGTGGAGGCTGGCCTACAAGGGTGACAGGCCACAGAACTGGGGCTCACACAGTTACTTCTTTCCTACCTAACTCCACCCAGCATGGCTAAAGGTCAGGGGTGATGGGTTAGAGCTATAGGGAAGCGGGTGGCACTGTGGGTTAAACCACAGAGCCTAGGACTTGCCAATCAGAAGGTCGCCGGTTCGAATCCCCGCGGTGAGGTGAGCTCCCGTTGCTCAGTCCCTGCTCTTACCAACCTAGCAGTTCGAAAGCACGTCAAAGTGCGAGTAGATAAATAGGTACCGCTCTGTTGGGAAGGTAAACGGCGTTTCCGTGCACTGCTCAGGTTTGCCAGAAGTGGCTTAGTCATGCTGGCCACATGACCCAGAAGCTGAACGCCGGCTCCCTCGGCCAATAAAGCGAGATGAGCGCCGCAACCCCAGAGTTGGTCATGACTGGACCTAATGGTCAGGGGTCCCTTTACCTTTACCTAATACATTGAGTTGCTGCTACAAGATATGACAATGGTCATATCTTAGATGCTTAAAGGGGGATTAGACAAATTTATGGAGGAAGTGAAGTTCATCAATCAGTACTAGTTGTAAGAAGTGGGACTCGAGACAGACTGTTCCTGTATACTGTGATCCTTTTTTAGGGCTTGGCCAGCCAGCCATGTCCTCCTCCATGAAACTCATTTCCTTCATACTCCCACCCAGTTTTCTTCCCCCCCCCCCAATAGTCAGCCAGTATTTTGTGGCTATTGAGAACACTCCGTCTTCATTGGGTTGTTTGGGGGAACATTTGGGTTTTGTTTCTCATGATTTGTTCCAGTATTTCTGAAATTTGGGGGCACTATGAGCCTTTAGATACCCTAGTCTTGTGTGTGGAGCATTGGCACTCAGGCCTGAACATCAGCAATAGAGGGCATGGTGGCTGCATGGGATTTCCAGGTTCAGAGGCAGTATGTCTCTGAATACCAGTTGCTGGGGAGTAACAATGGTAAAATACTATTGGCTTCCTGTCCTGCCTGCAAATGTCTTGGAGGTATCTGGTTGGCCACTGTTGAAAGCAGGATACTGGACTCGATAGACCTTTGCTCTGATCTACCAGTGCTTTTCTGATCTTCTTAGTTGCTGCCTGATCAGATATATAAAGGTTCCAGGAGTGTCTAAATTTTGTTCTTTTCTACATTCCAAAAGCCTCTGAAAACAACTTCTTATCCCCACTCCACCAAGCTCATGCAAGGAAGGTCAAAGGTATGCCAAGTTATGGAACAGCAGGTGCTTTTCATGCAGAAGGCCTCAGGTTCAATCCCTGGCACCATGTACAGCTGGGAAGTTCACCCTTCTTAAACCCAGAAGAGCTGCTGTTAATCAGTGTAGAATTCACACTGTAGACTGTGGATGGCCAAAATAAGGCTCTCCAGATGTTTGTGGACTACAACTCCCATCAGCTTCAGTGATGATGAGAGCTGTAACCCAACAACATCTGGAGGACATCACACTGGCTACCTCTGGGCTAGATGGCCCAACTCTGTAAAAGGCAACTGCCTTTGTTCCTATCTTGCCTCCTTTCCTTTCTTCCTTCTCTTTAAATTTAATGAAATTGCCTGTGTGTAACCCATTTGTAATTAGAGAATGTAAAACTAATCCCTCAAGATGTAGACTGTCACTTATATGAAGTACCGGATTCATTTCCTTCTTCACTCTTTCAAGACATCTTTCCTCTTTGTGATGAATCCAGCCAGACCCTATTAGCTAGACACTTTGCATGCTAAAGATGAACTTTTGCCACCCTAAGAGTAGGCCATTGTTGGAATAATGGCTTGTTAATTAAAGTGGGTAGCCGGGCAAAATCTATTAACGTTAAACATGATGAGATGGAAGGAAGTTCTCTCCTTTCATATAGAAATGAGGACAATTTTGCATTCTTTTCATTTTACACAGGAATTTACGCAGGACTATTAATTCCAACCCACTCAGACATTACTGCTTGTATTGGTTGCAAAGGCAATCACTGATTCACCTGATTATCAGATGAATATTAAATGATAATTAGCAATCTGCTGAAATGATTACGCTGAACGTTTATGCTGAAATTTATTTAGCCCTTTTTTATTTTTCTCTGCTTATTATTGTATTTTCAGTGTTTTATTGTTTGTAAGTTTCCCAGAGATACACTGTTACTGGATAGCATAGAAATGCTGTTAATAAAATTAAATAATAAAATTGATCTATCCTGGAGCTCTCATTGCCATTAAGGAAAGATGGCATGTCTGCCTTGCAAATTTATTTCTACTTTATATCAGTTTAATTATGCCTTCCCCTAAAGCAGGGGTGAGCAACCATTTGCTGGCTGATAGCCACATTGCCTCATGGGGAAAATCCTTGCAATGGGTGAGGAAGGAGCCAGTGCCAGGACAGACCATGGTGAAAAGTGTGTTGGGTCATTACACACACACACACACACACACACACAACATTCCTCTTTCTCTTCTTCTCTCTCCACTTCTTTTCCACCTTGCAGGAGCAGTAGCAGCCGGTGCTCATTGAGACAGGTGGGGCAGAAGGCAGTGACAGGGGTGAAAGAAGGGGGGTGCGGTGGGTGCAGGCCACCCTGGGTGTCACCACTGAGGGGGGTGACAAAATGGCGAGCAGCACTCACCGTGGGGCTTGCAGCACGCCCGAGCCACGTGTCTCTCCTGGGAGAGACGTGGTGGCTTGGGTGCACGCAGGCTCCCCACTGCCCAAATGGTCCGCCCACTGCCTCCCCCCCAGCTGTAGGGTGGCTGAGTGGGAAGAGGCAGGCAGACTCCGGAGGCCCCGCAGTGCACCCCACCCCTATGGGTGGCTCGTCCCACCCCTGGGCATGCCGCCCCAGGCGCCCAAGTGGCTTTCTCCACCGCTGGACAGTGACAGGCAGAGTGAACTGTCCTGCCAAGGGTCAAGGGGTTCTTTCTTGGATTCAATAAAGAAAACACTGTTAATTGCTTTAGCGGGTTTATTAGGAAATAATATGAAGCTCAAATAAAGCAGACATCTCATGGCCTTTTGAGTTCCTGGGAAATTTACTCCTGCGCATCAAGATATCATCCTATTCTTTCAGTCTGAGGCCTGTGTTGGGATCTTTTAAACCAATGGCCCTACTGGACCCTGGCCGTCCACAGCTTTGCCTGTCTGGATGTTCAGTGGAGCACCAGTCAAAGTTGGAGGGACATTGAATGGGACATGGCAGTGATAGTTGAAAACTCCATCATTCCCACCAGGAGACCAATCCATTTGGGAGCTGAATGTTGGTGTTGGGAATCAGAGACAGAACAGGGATCTTGGTGTACTGCCCATCTTGCAGCTCAACCACCTCCCTGACTGAGCTGGCAGAGGTGGACTCTGATGGTGTTGGAGTATCCCAGGACACTTGGGAGTAAGCTCCATCAGACACAGTTGGCTGCTTACTTTAGAGTAACCAAACACAGAGTTAGGTTGCACACTTGTAGGGAAGGTCAGGGATCAGGAACCTGGGTTGCTCCAGCTGTTGTTGGACTCAGCCTCAACCAGTATGACAAACAGTCAGGGTTGATGCGAGTCATCGTTCAACAGCAGCTGGAGGACCGCAGATTCCCCAGCCCTCCTTTAGATAAAACCCTGTCACCATTTCTTTCCAGAATTCTTATGGATTCAAAACCTTGTTTTATTCTTCATATTTGAGCTGTTGAATGTTAACTTTTGAGAAAATGGTTGTTATGTGTGGTTGCCTGGATAAAGTACAAGTAGGGTGCTTTGCTTTTGCGTATCTCTCACTGTTCTATAGCCAAGAACATTTATTCTGCTACCAAGGTACCATCAATTAATATTGACCCTTTTTGGCAGTAACAAAAATGAGGCTGGGAATCTTCAGGAGTAGATTGTATTGGAAAGTTTCCCTTGCTCATTGTTCATTTGTGCTCCTATTGATTTTGGTTGGGGAGGGGTGTAACAATGCAAGCATAAAGGGGAGCAAATGGCCCTTAATATTTGTGCTATCAAGCCAAGAATCTTGTGAGATAATAAATATTGTCTTGACGATACATAAATGCTCCTGGCCAAAAAGAGGAATAAAAGGAATCTATTGATGTCATCAGTCTTGCCTTCATTAAAGACGTTTCAATTCACCAGAAGTGAACAGCATTTGTAGCAAGTTTGTGAATATAAAGAAAACAATCACTTAGTGGGTGGCTGCAATTAGAATGACATCATGCAACATTCAAAAGTTAACAATAGTTGCAGTCAAACTATAAAGAATTACATGGGTTTTTTAAAATTATTATTATTATTCAAAATTATAACAAGACATATTATCCAAAAACATATCATCCTTGTCCCCCCCCATTCTTCCTCCCTCCCCCCCTCCGACACAAAACACCCACCCCCACCCCACGACTTCCCTCAGTTCCAGTCTTTGGTTTCTCTAAGAATGCTGTTTTCTGCATGTTACAAAGTTGTATAGATCCTCAAACTATTTAACTGATTATTATCAATAAAAAGTTTGTGAATGTTTATTCAAAACCTGCCAAGGAGTCCAGTTCGCTTTGCTGCGTCTTCATATACTTTGTAAAGGGTTCCCATTCATCTTTAAAGTCACAGTTATCCTTGTCCCGTAGCTTATATGTCAGTTTTGCCAGTTCTGCATAGTCTATCAATTTTTCTTGCCATGATTCTTTAGTTGGGGTTTCTTCAGTCTTCCATCCTTGTGCTACCAGAACTCCTGCGGCCGTTGTCGCATACATGAAGATGTTTTTCAACTTTTTTGTCAGGTCTTTCCCTACAATCCCCAACAAAAATGCCTCAGGTTTTTTAACAAATGTTAAATGGAACATAAGAAATACATGTTAATAGGGTCCTGCACCAAATATATACAGTTCCCTTATACCAAGCAAAGGGGTAGCCAATGGACAGAATTGGCTATACTGGCTTTGAGGAGGTCAGGATGACACCTTTATTGATTGCATTTATTTCCTGCTTTTCTTCCATCTTGATAGTGGTGAGAGGTGCCCATTGGGGCTGGTAGGGCAAAAGACAGGGAACCCAATATAGCCACCATTTTGCACCTGGCTTTGATGCCCAATTGATACCTAATTGATACCTAAGCTTCTGGTCTGTAAAAGCTTCTGAGATGTTTTTAATCCCCCCCCCCCCCCCGGTTTGAATGCCTCTGTGGGTTGTTTCTTTTTTGGTCTGTCTGTCTGTTTTTTTGTCAGTCTGGGAAAGATAAAGTGACCAAATAATAATAACAGTAATAAACAACCAAGTACAAAGTCTGTCCACTGCAGTCATCCTGTTTGCCCTTCTCTTGTCCCTGGCCAAACAGGGATTTCATGTTTGAGAAATACAAATAAAACCTATGAATAAAGATAATACTGGGATGACTGTTCACTCCAGAGGTGACCCCCACCCCCCACTGTCATCCCTCTAGCCTCTAATGTCAACAGTGCTTGATGATTTCCAATGCCTGGTCTAGATATGTTTTTGCAGATAATAACAATAATCAGAAAATGGGAAAGAACAGCAGCGAAGAGCTGACATTGATACATATTAGGAGAAAAGGGGTAATGGAAGAACTCTGTGAAAGATAGTCATTTTTTATCATTGAACTAACTATAGTGCTGTTAACTGTGTCATATTACATTTCTGCTATAAGCTTATTCAAGAGCATCATTCTTACTAATAAAAATAGAAAAGACAATCAGGTCCATGCAATTCTAGCCATGTACCTTGGGTTGGGATATATTTGCTGATAGGTTTCTTGCCCAAACATTGACCTGAAATGGGATCTTTAGAAATAACAAAAAGAAAAGAAAAAAGGGAACATAAACAAGCAGCAGTTTTTCACCTGCCAGACCCTGAGAAGATATAGGAAATAATTTTAATGTCTCTGTTTTAGATTCTCCAGTGCAATTCATCCACATTGGATTGATGTACTCTGATTCAAACTGGGGCTTTTGCCCTATTGTTTCTGTACAGAGGACAACAAAACACCCCAGGAAAGCAGAGTATCGTGGATCCTGATATCTTTTCCTTCTTCTGCTTCCACCTTTCTGATGCTACAACACAATAACCAATGGTGGAAGTACAGCTCCTGATCTAGTTTTATGCAGGTGGCAAGGAAGGAAATAAATGTGGAAAAGGGAGTGGCAGAGAGGAAGAGATATAGGGAGTAGCAGAGAGAGAGAGAGAGAAAAGGGGGGGACAGAGAGAGAGGGGGGAAGTGGGTAGCAGAAAGAGGGAGAGAATGCCTGGTTGAGGGAGGAAGAAAGAGTGCCAGAAAGTACAAATGGAGAAGAAATTCAATTTTGCTTGCATTTTAATGATAAATTGCCTACAGTGGTACCTCGGGTTACATACGCTTCAGGTTACATACACTTCAGGTTACAGACTCCGCTAACCCAGAAATAGTACCTCGGGTTAAGAACTTTGCTTCAGGATGAGAACAGAAATCGTGCTCCGGCGGTACGGCAGCAGCAGGAGGTCCCATTAGCTAAAGTGGTGCTTCAGGTTAAGAACAGTTTCAGGTTAAGAACGGTCTTCCAGAACTGTAGTAGTGAAATAAAAAGGAGATTGCAGAAAGAGAGTAAAAGGGCGAGGGGAGACGGATTATTTTGGATTGGCTCCTGCCACTTTTGGCTTTGGTTTTGCTCACTGTTGGGTATGGACCTTGCCCATTGCTGGCAGGTTACCCCCAAGGAAATGTAACCGGGGGGGGGCACAGAATGCTAATCTCCCCTACTATATTCACTTATTTGAGAATCAGTCCCTCTGAACTCCAGATTACACATGAATAGGCCTGCACTGTGAAACATTTAAGGCTTCTTCCAGCAATAACTATTTAATCACTTGCCATTTAGTAAAGTAGGACAAAGAACGGCAATTCAAAACAGATTTTTCTTATTCATGCATGACGACATTTGCTCAGACCAAGAAAGGTTTAAATCTTACTATATTTTAATATCCACTTTTCTTAAAAAAAGATGACTGGTATATAACTGAAAACTTTCCATTTTGTCTGTGATCCAGCTCACACATAGTTCACCAAGCTCCATTTAAACAGGTGGTTTCGAAGAGTTCTTTTGCAGTCAAGTTATGTTTTCACTTGGAATTGGAATAGGGATAGAAAATGCATGTTTGAGTACTCCTCATATCCGTCTAATGCTTCTAGCATGTAGGCAGAGCTAGCATGTCAAGGAAAAGGTTTGAATTCTTCTTCCTAATATCTTAGATAAAATATGAAAAACAACAGTGGAGGAGTTTGCAGTCCGCCAGCTATACTCACCTGTGGTTAGAGCATTGGACCAGGTCTGGGAACAGAGGCGGTTTGAGGGCGGCATGACTGGTGCAATCGCCCTGGGCACCATCCTGCCAATACAATGCTGTAGAATGAAGTGTGGGAGGAGGATGTGTGTGCTGAATTTTAGTGTTGCGCAGGGCTTTTGGCTGGAAAAGCTTTGCTACCCTAGGGATATAATAATCTGTCAATAACGATCCTCTATCATTCCCCCAATCTTAAATTCAGTTCACATTTCTGTAGAAATGTGCGAATATCCGTTTTAAAAACCCTCATGAAAATTCTCCATTAACTCTCCTAATATGCACATTTCGTTGACACTTTTGACCAATATACTTATTATTGCAAGCAATTTCTTTTGCATATTGTTTTCATTAATATATTTGTTTTTATGCAACCTTTACCTGACATTTGCATTTTGTAAATATTCATTGCCAGAGGGCTGCATTACAAAATTTGGAAAAGTGGCTATGTTTCATCAAATCCTAGAATTGTAGAGTTGGAAGGGACCATGAGGGTCATCTAGTCCAACTCCTTCAAAGCAGGGACCTTTTTGCCCAGTCCCCGTATAGTTTTAGAAAGTGTAAATTTAAAATACAAAGTGCAAGTTTAAAATACAAATTGGGTTAAATTTTGCCTCCTGATCTAGACAGTTATTGCCTATTTTGATTGATAGGAGCTGCTAAAGATTCAGACAAGGACTTTGCTTACACTATAAGCTTCTTTTCAGAGGAGATGTGAGGAACTAAATCCAGCACCTTCTGCACAGAAAGCACATGGACATGCTATTGAACCACACAGTTTTCAAATTAGGTTGGAAATGGTACAGGTGTCCTTAATCAAATAAATAAACCCCATTCCCTGACTCTCCCCAATTTTAACTAAATTATATCCCTCTTGCAGCCTTCTAAAAACTGTATCTAAAAGGGTCATCGCAAAAGGTAAGGAGTGAAGGGTACTCTTTCTTTCTCCCACTGTAATTTGAGCTCTGTAACTGCAGCCCACCTTCTTCATGGATCACTGCCTTGTCGTGGCAAAGGGGCTTAAGCAACTCAGAGAAGCTATGAGCTATGAGCAAGAAGATCAAACCTATCCATTCTTAAGGAAATCAGCCCTGAGTGCTCCCTGGAAGGACAGATTCTGAAGCTGAGGCTCCAATACTTTGGCCACCTCATGAGAAGAGAAGACTCCCTGGAAAAGACCCTGATGTTGGGAAAGATGGAGGGCACAAGGAGAAGGGGATGACAGAGGACGAGATGGTTGGATAGTGTTCTCGAAGCTACCAGCATGAGTTTGACCAAACTGCGGGAGGCAGTGGAAGACAGGAGTGCCTGGTGTGCTCTGGTCCATGGGGTCATGAAGAGTCGGACACGACTAAATGACTAACTAACAAAAACTGCAGCCCCACTGACCCTCTCAAGGATGTATCCTTGCTCCGACCCTTTTTAATCTATTTATAAGTGATATGAGGGCGCTTCTGATAGATTCTCAAGAAACGATCCACGCCCCCCGTCTTGCCCAATACCATTGCCCCCTTCTACTCTACACAGACGACGCAGTGATCCTATCCTTCTCAAGAGTTGGCCTCAGGAGGGCATTAAATTTTTTTGATGTTTACTGCAAATCAAATTTTCTTACAATTAATCATGTTAAGTCCAAAGTCCTAATTTTCACCAAGAGTCGAAAAATCTATAATTGGAGAATAGACGGAAAAGCCATTGACCAAGTCTTTAAATTTCAGTACTTGGGAGTCCTTCTCCAACACAACATGGGCTGGAAGGTCCATCTTGCATATGTATTAAACAGAGCTAAAGCCCTTTCCTTTGCGCTACTGCGTTTTTTCTTTTCAGATGGGGCTTTCCATATTCCATCAGTGTTAAAAGTTTTCAAGGCAAAGGTGATTGCAACAATAGCATATGCAATCCCAATATGGGGGTCCTTTGTTAATCTAACCCATTTGGAGGTAATCCAAAACCAGCTTCTAAGAAGGTTGCTAAAATTACCCAGGTGTGTAAGCAATACTACTATACAACTGGAACTAAATGTTACATCTTTAGAAACCACATTATGGAAATGCATCCTCTGTTACTGGTTGGCATTATGGCATAAACTTCCAAATCTCCACTTGATACAGTGTCTCTGGAGAGATGACTTCCCTAGTCCCTGGGCAAAAATAATACATGGGAAACTTGTGTCCCTTGGACTATCTCCATCTGAACTATTAAAATTGGATTTAATCTCTGCCAAGAGAATTATAACTCACAAATTAGAGGAGATGGATTTACAATTTAATATTGCGACAGGTGGTGGCACTTGTTCGCCGATAAACCTTGGCTTAACACCACCAACGAAACTTCCATCTTATTTAACTACCTTATCTGTGATGACACACAGGTATGCCTTTATAAAGGCTAGATTTCCATCTAATGTGTTGGGTAACAGACTCTCCAACGGACAGATCTCACTCCTCTGTGACTGTAAAAGTGGATTTATAGAATCGTTGTATCATATAATCTTCTGTTGTCCATTACATTCGGCTTCACGGTCCAAGTTTCTGGCCCCATATTTATCGAGAATTGCTGATGGACCTCAGGAAGCCCAAATAATATACTTATTAAATGACGAAGATACAAGTAGATCCCTTGCAGTCGCTAGATACCTGATTAATGTTTTATTTCAAAAGAGGAGAAATGGAGCACTGTATGACTCTGACAGCTTAGCTAAACTTAAGAACCATTAATAAGTGCCAGAACCAAGACGCATACCCCCCCAAATCTGATGGATTTGAATTGCGGTTTACATAGAGGGAGCTTATTGTGTATAGTGTTTACTTAACTGAAGTAAAATTGGTTTTATATGGGTGTTTTAACTTGGAACTGTTTAAATTGTATTGTCTATGGATAAATTTGGATGTATTGTTTTCGTTATGGGCCAATGGCCACAATAAAATCTCTCTCTCCCACTGACCCCCTAGCATGTTCACAAATGGGACAAATGTCTAGAAGCCAAGGGTACAATAGAAGGCAAGTTGTCTTGGTCCTGTGTGTATGACCTTAGCATTTTTTTAACTTGACAGAGCAACACTGGTGGCCTTCTTCTTCGGTGGTGTGGTGGAGAACACATACTGACATAATCTGACATCAAAGGTCCCTCCTTGTTTGACCAAGTGAATGAGGTGACAGTGAGACTTTCAAGTTTATTTGTGGCAGATTTGCATAAAGGAAGTCAAAGGATGAGGAAAGGAGTCAAGCAGAGGATAATCATTTCAGAACTTTTCTTTAATGGGGCTCTGACTCCTTGGCATGATTGTTTGCATTTTTAATTAAAAAGCCAAAGACTGAATTATGGGTAGAACTTATGCAATTAGAAGTAAGTACCACTGAGTACAATGGAGCTCACTCCAAGGAAGCCATTCACAGGATCTCAGTCCTGCTGATTATCACAAACTGGGTATTATCCTATGGACTGCTGCTCTTCGGAGTGTGTGTGTGCATGTGTTTAATGCATGTGTGTGTGCATGCGTTCATGGATCAGCACAGCTTATTTAATGAGCTATATTCTTTGCTCCATTGCTACAGATACTCCTTGGGATGTGTGGTTTTTGGGGGCTGTCCTGGTGAGCTTCTGTGCACCAATGGTTACCACTACATCACGGCACTTCCGTACTCCTTTCTTGCAAACTTGTTTAAAGGTTACCCATTCCCCAAAAGCAGCACATTGCAAACACAACTCTCTGGAAGAGGAATATGGAGCTGATTAAACAGCAACAACAACCAGAGCCATCCTTTCAGTACCAGCAAGTTATCTCTCTCCCCCTCCCTTCTAAAAGTCATATTTCTTTCTCACTTTCCCTTTTACTATTCTGCTCCTTGCTGGGATGATGGAAAGGCTTTTGGTCTACTTCATCCAGGGTATAAAGTTTCTACCCCCACTCCATCCATAATGACCGATTCATGCACGATTTGTGGCAGATCTTATCGCTCCCGCCGAGTGCTCTAACCTTCAAACATTTTAAACCTTTTTTACAACAGCACTTAAATCTTGCTCAGAAATTGATTATTGTCTCATTTTAAACCCTCAGCTGATTGATTGTCGGCTAGGTCCAGAGCTTATCCCCAGGTGTACTTAAAAGCTCAAAATGACATTGTATCCCCCTACTGCGTAATGATGGTCTCCTAATGGAGGCCATGGATAAGTCCCCCCGTTTTCTCCCTGCTTTCATTAGAACCTAGATAAAGGTTATTGGGGGGAATCGATCAGAGCCATGTCTCATTACCCTTTACTGCATAGGATGCCTTTCAAGGCCTGCATTAAGGTGAGATGTTCTCTTGATCATTGCTGCTGTTCAGCAAATAACTACTCTGATTGGGGATGTTCTAAAATACGCATTCAGTGGCTGAGGTCTGCCCCTTGCTCCTGTTGTCATAGGATGATGCCACAAGTGATATATCGGGCCAAGTTCAAGGTACTAGTACTAACACATAAAGCCCACAGGTGGGCAGAGGGCTGTTGTGCTCATATCCAGCTTGCAGGCTTCCCACAGGGATCTGGCTAACTACTATGTGAGAACAAGATGCTGGACTAGATGGGGCTTTGGCTTGTCTTACATTTTACACCAAATACAGCTCAGGACCAGGTTTATTGCATTATACCTAGTAGGTCACTTCTGTATGCTGAAGAGCTTCTCATGCAAGTTCCAAAGATATCATAAACCATAAACCTGCTCAGTTTTATGCTCAGAGCATGAGATTCTTAATCTCAGGGTCATGGGTTCAAGCCGCATGTTGGGCAAAATATGGCAGCGGGTTGGACTAGAATCAGGCCTGTCCAAAGTCCGTTTCGGGGGCCTAATACATCCGGCTGGTTGGTTTAATCTGGGCCCCGTGGCAGTTTATTTCCTGGAGTAAAATCCTAAAAAACCTCAACAACTTCAATCCTAAAGAAAGGTTAACAACTTTGGTCAGCCCTTTGGTTGGCCCTCACGGCCCTTCACTTCATCAAATCTGGCCCTCTTTGAAAAAAGTTTGGACACCACTGAAGGGTTAATGTCAAAGAGTTCAAGAGAAGCAGAGAAGGGGGAGCTGGATGTCCGGAGTTTCATTCTCTCCCGTGCTGCAGAGTGTGTGAGACCACTGGATCACATGCTTTGTGTGTTGACATTCCATTCTTTGGAAGCGAGGGAACGGAAGGAACTGTGCGCCACTTCCGTCTTCTTTGTTCTGTGTTCTGTGTTCTGTTCTGTTGTTCTCTCTCGGCCACCCTCCATGGCGCTTCCGTTGGAAAAGGGGCGTGGTTTAAATAGCCCAGTCACCCCGCCCCTTCCCATTGTGCCCTGCCCCGTTCCCTGCAAGGGTTAAGGTGAGTGCCAAATGCCTTGGGGCGCAGCAAGCTTTTTGGAGGGGGGGGACTGGGGTGAGGATACAATGCCAGTGGGATGATGGAGGGGGAGATAGCAGGCAGGGAAGCTGCTGGGCAGGTGGGGGAGGGAGGGAGACCACCCCAAATGAAGGGAGGTGGGTGTGCAGTTGAGGGCCCCCTCATTTCGAGTATTCTGGGCTGAAAAATGTCTCCCTCCTGCCCTCCTGTGTTTGAAATTCCAGAGTACGAAACTGCCTCTTTCCCCTCAGCTGCTATGTCTGTTCATGACATCACAGGAGACCATCCATAGACAAGGCTGGGGAAACTAGGCCTCAAGGGGGCGGGCGCATTTATAAATAAACAAAAGGTAACTGAGGAGCCCCCCCCCCCTTGTGACACGTGTGGCATGTGGACTCCATGGCACCCTAAGATACCCCCCTTAGCACCCACCAAGGCCCCCTGACCCTCCCATTTTAAAAAATCTGTTAGTTTTTACAGTGCTGCAAAACCATTTGTTTTGGCAGTTGAGGAATTGGTATTATTTATTTATTTTTCCCTTTGTGAGAGATAAACAAACTGGTTCCTTTGAATTAAGGTCTCTGGATCATTTTTAAATAAAGTGATCTGGACAAAATGGGTCAATTAGGAAAGCTTTTTATTATACACACTTAGAATCATAGAATCATAGAATCATAGAGTTGGAAGAGACCACAAGGGCCATCGAGTCCAACCCCCTGCCAAGCAGGAAACACCATCAGAGCACTCCTGACATATGGTTGTCAAGCCTCTGCTTAAAGACCTCCAAAGAAGGAGACTCCACCACACTCCTTGGCAGCAAATTCCACTGTCGAACAGCTCTCACTGTCAGGAAGTTCTTCCTAATGTTTAGGTGGAATCTTCTTTCTTGTAGTTTGGAACCATTGCTCCGTGTCCGCTTCTCTGGAGCAGCAGAAAACAACCCTTTTCCCTCCTCTATGTGACATCCTTTTATATATTTGAACATGGGTATCATATCACCCCTTAACCTTCTCTTCTCCAGGCTAAACATGCCCAGCTCCCTTAGCCATTCCTCATAAGGCATCGTTTCCAGGCCTTTGACCATTTTGGTTGCCCTCCTCTGGACACGTTCCAGTTTGTCAGTGTCCTTCTTGAACTGTGGTGCCCAGAACTGGACACAATACTCCAGGTGAGGTCTGACCAGAGCAGAATACAGTGGCACTATTACTTCCCTTGATCTAGATGCTATACTCCTATTGATGCAGCCCAGAATTGCATTGGCTTTTTTAGCGGCCGCGTCATACTGTTGGCTCATGTCAAGTTCGTGGTCAACCAAGACCCTAGATCCTTTTCACATGTACTGCTCTCAAGCCAGGTGTCCCCCATCTTGTATTTGTGCCTCTCATTTTTTTTGCCCAAGTGCAATACTTTACATTTCTCCCTGTTAAAATTCATCTTGTTTTTTTTGGTCCAGTTCTCTAATCTGTCAAGGTCGTTTTGAAGTGTGATCCTGTCCTCTGGGGTGTTAGCCACCCCTCCCAGTTTGGTGTCATCTGCAAATTTGATCAGGATGCCCTTGAGTCCATCATCCAAGCCGTTGATAAAGATGTTGAATAAGACCGGGCCCAAGACAGAACCCTGTGGCACCCCACTAGTCACTCTTCTCCAGGATGAAGAGGAACCATTGATGAGCACCCTTTGGGTTTGGTCAGTCAGCCAGTTACAAATCCACTGTGGTAGCATAGTCAAGACCGCATTTTACCAGCTTCTTTACAAGAATATCATGGGGCACCTTGTCAAATGCCTTGCTGAAATCAAGGTAGGCTACATCCACTGCGTTCCCTTCATCTACCAGGGTTGTAATTCTGTCAAAAAACGAGATCAGGTTAGTCTGACATGACTTATTTTTCAGAAATCCATGCTGACTATTGGTCATCACAGCATTCCTTTCTAGGTGCTCACAGACTGTTTGCTTAATGATCTGCTCCAGAATCTTCCCTGGTATTGATGTCAGACTGACTGGGCGGTAATTATTTGGGTCCTCTCTTTTCCCCTTTTTGAAAATAGGGACAACATTTGCCCTCCTCCAGTCTGCCAGGACTTTGCCTGTTCTCCAGGAATTCTCAAAGATGCCTGCCAGTGGTTCTGAGATCACATCTGCCAGTTCTTTTAATACTCTTGGATGCAGCTCATCTGGCCCTGGAGACTTGAATACATCTAAACTAGCCAAGTATTCTTGTACTATCTCCTTAGTTATTCTGGGCTGTGTTTCCTCTGCTGAATCATTTGCTCCAAATTCTTCAGGTCGGGCATTGTTTTCTTTATTGGAGAATACTGAGGCAAAGAAGGCATTGAGGAGTTCAGCCCTTTCTGTGTCCCCTGTTTGCATTTCACCATCTTCTCCTCTGAGTGACCCCACTGTTTCTTTGTTCTTCCTTTTGCTACGAACATACCCATAAAAGCCTTTTTTTTTTTTTTGCTTTTAACCTCTCTAGCAAGCCTGAGTTCATTCTGTGCTTTAGCTTTTCTGACTTTGTGTCTACCCGTGCTGGCTATTTGTTTGAATTCCTCTTTGGTGGTTTCCCCCCTTTTCCATTTTTTGTACACATCCTTTTTTAATCTTAACTCAGTTAAAAGTTCTTTAGATAGCCACCCTGGCTTCTTTAGGCACCTTCCATGTTTCCGTCTCACTGGTATTGCCTGAAGTTGTGCTTTTACTATCTCCCTCTTAACAAACTCCCAGCCATCATGAACTCCCTTTCCTTTTAGTATTACTGTCCATGGGATCTCACCCAGCACTTCCCTAAGTTTTATGAAGTCGGCTTTCTTAAAGTCAAGAAATTGAGTCCTAGTATGCTTGGCTGCTCCTTTCCGCTGTATAGTAAACTTCAGAAGAGCATGATCACTCGCGCCTAATGATCCTTCCACTTCTACCCCACTAACCAGGTCATCAACCTTGGTTAGGACCAGATCTAAAATGGCTGTTCCTCTTGTTGCTTCTCCCACTTTCTGGACAATGAAGTTGTCTGCAAGGCCAGTGAGGAATCTGTTTGACCTTATGCTCTTGGCTGAGTTTGACATCCAACAAATATCCGGGTAATTGAAGTCCCCCATTACTACTATCTTCCTTCCTTTTGCATGCTTGGCCATCTGTTCCAGGAAGGCATCATCTATGTCCTCCGTTTGGCTTGGGGATCTATAGTAAACTCCCACAATGAGGTCACTGTTATTCTTCTCTCCCTTAATTTTGACCCAAATGCTCTCACTTTGGCTTTGAGGTTCTAAATCTTGGAACTCTTCACAGGTATACACATCCCTGACATATAACGCCACTCCTCCTCCTTTCTTGTCTGGTCTGTTTCTCTGAAATAGATTGTATCCCTCCATTATTACATTCCAATCGTGGGACTTATCCTACCAGGTTTCAGTGATGCCTATTATGTCATATTTAGTTTGCTGTACCAAGAGCTCAAGCTCATCTTGTTTATTTCCCATGCTTTGCGCATTAGTGTACAGACATTGAAGTCCATTAATCATTCCCCCGTGTCTCTTATTTAAGGATTTTTTCCTCCCACCACTAGGTCTGCGTGCTGTTAGCTCCATTTGGTCTATGACACTTGGATGATCATCTTCATCAATTGATAGACTCCTACCTTCAGGAGCACTGTCTCCCTCCCCCACATTAGTCAGTTTAAAGCCCTCCTGATGAGGTTTCTGAGATTTTTGGCAAAAACATTCCTCCCAACCGTTGTGAGGTGCAGCCCATCGCTTGCCCGAAGTCCATCTTCAAGAAACTGCAGTCCGTGATCTAAGAATCCAAACCGTTCCTGTTTACACCATTTGCGAAGCCAGCTGTTCACTTCCACTATTTTTCCCTCTCTCCCTGGGCCACGTCGTTCAACTGAGAGGACAGATGAGATGACAATTTGTGCATTTAATTGCTTCAGTTTCCTAACAACAGCCTCATAGTCTCTTTTGATCTTCTGGAGGCTATTGCTTGCAGTGTCATTCGTTCCCACATGAACCAAGAGGAAGGGGTATTTGTCAGTGGGTTTTATGATTCCTTGCAGTCGTTCAGTTACATCTTCGATCTTAGCCCCAGGGAGACAGCACACTTCCCGAGACATCTTGTCAGGCCCACAGATCACTGCTTCTGTTCCCCTCAGTAGGGAATCCCCTATCACCACTACACGCCTCCTCTTAGGTTTGGTCGGGGTTCTTCCGTGAGCTGTCCGTTCCAAGGTCGCCTGCACATTCCCTGAGGACTGACTTTGCTGCTCGTCTTCATATACCTGATCAACTGTATTGAGGGAGAGATCCTCAAATGGAGTCTGCTCTTCGTCTTCCATGCTAGGGGAGAGGACTTCAAAGCGATTGTATATTTCTAAACAATCAGAGCAAACCCTGGGCCTCCTACTTCTTTGAGTCACGTTTCTCCATATATCTGGCTCCTGTGTTGGTGAACTAGCCTCCTTCTCAGGGGAGTCCCCTGTCTCCTCCTTGGTGGAGACGGTGTGCTCTGTTGCTTCCAAGAAGAGCTCCAGCTCAATAATTCTATGGAGCGTAGCTACACGTTCCTCCAGTTGCTGGACTTTGTCTTCTAAGAGGGCAATCAACATGCAATTGCTGCAGGTAAAGCTGCCTGCAACCTTTGGCAAGATGGCAAACATTGCGCAGGAACCGCAGGCGACTGCAGCTGTTCCCTCCCCCTCCATCTTGAGAACGTGTCGTTGGGGGTGGCTACAGCGGTCCTCCATCATAAAAAGCGTGAAGACAGGACAAATAACTCCCCCCCAAAAAAACCTAGGTCTCCCCCAACAAACGTTTGAGACTAGCTCCCCTAAATCTAAAAGATTTCCTTCCAAGTGGGGTAACCCAAGATCAGGCACATCTTCTTCAGGAAAAACACATCTTATAAAGTTGCTTCACTGGCCACAAGTCCCTCCTTCCACGCCCACAAGAAGGGGCATACCAGTTTACAGAAGTAATGCGTCCGCCTCATTAACATTTTACCATTCCACTTCCCATGTTAATCAGAATACAACACAACACAACACAACACAACACAACACAACACAATACAATACAAATACCTTTATTGGCATTTCAAGTTAAGACATTTCAAAATGGCATGAGAAACAAAGTCTTTCTTCTTCCTGTTTCCTGTTTCCGAGAGATTTGAATGGGGAAATCCTTTCGATTCTTCATGAATAAGAGGCAGTGGGGTGAGGGAGGCCAGGGCCACATACACACAATTTAAAGAGCTATGAAGCCGCTTTAAACACTCATGGCTTAAACACCCCCAAAGAATCTGGTTTGAAAAGGGTGCTGAGAGTTGTTAGGAGACCCCCTGTTCCCTGCCAAGAACGGAACCCTACCCCTACCCCTACCCCTATCCCACCCGTAACCCTACCCCACCCTTACCCCTACCCCTTCCCTAGCCTAACCCTAACACAACCCTAACCCTAACCCTAAATCTAATCCTAACTCAATGTCTGCCTTCACATTGAGTTCATACAGCTGCCCATGTCAGGAAATTCTTGTGCCACATAAAGAAAACAGTGTTGAGATTTCAAGCTTTAGGTTTTATTAGGTCCCAACAAGCTCTGTTGCAAAACATGATTTAGTGTATGTTTTTCTTACAAAGATGTACTCCTTGCTGTCTGCCTTTTGTCATTTTTCTCTGCCTGGCTGGGACAAAAAGAGCAACTCCGAGCCTTGGAACAAGCTGGGACCCAATGACCAATACAAGGTATGGTACGAAATACTTAACTAGGGTTATGATGCTGGTTATCCTAAAGGCCAGGGATGGGGAGCCTGGTGTCCAGCAGAGATTGTTGGGACTCCAACTTCCACCAGCCCCATCCCTGATGTCTATGGATGAAGGGCAAATAATAATAATAATAATAATAATAATAATAATAATAATAATAATAATGGCCATTTGGTGGGAGGAATAATAAGCTTCAGCTTTGGAAGGCCTGGGGTATGTGATCACAGCATTTTGGGTTTGGGCTAGATGACCCTCGGGTCCCTTCTATGATTCTTCACTCTCCTCTCCAGTTCAATCTTCTAAACTCTGACTGAATAAGCATGATAGATCCCTGAGTTTCTGCCACTGACTCGTGATTCTTCCTGCAAAATGTCTTTTAAGCCCATTAAAGCTGAATGATTAGAGATCCTTTCCTTCCATTGAAGCAAAGGGGTGTAATTTCAGTGTATGCGAGGCAGAAGAATCGTAATATTAACTGCCTGTTTAGGGCTCCTAGGCACTTAGTAAGTTTCTTGCAGTTCAGCTCTGAAAAAACTTCCTTGTGTCTTGCTCTCAGTCCCAGCAGCTGATTTGGGGGGGGGGGGCAGGTGTAGTTGAGTAAAGATAAACAATGAAAATGAGGTGTCTGGTCTTGCATAATGTCACTGGGTACACCTTGAGCTGTTAAAAGGTTTAAGGGCTTGTTCTGGGAGTTCAAAAGCTTTCAATGCAATCCAGAGAAGAATTAAGCCTTGCTTGTTTTTTTTTAAAAATAATATTTATTATTTTTAAACACTACAAAAAAGGAAAGAAAAAAAAAGACAAAAAAGACAATACAATACAATATAAAAAGATTACACAACACTAACACAATAAACTAAACTAAACAAAACAAAAACAGTTTAACACACATCATACAATTTCAGTATCTTATCTTTCATTCACTTGTTTCAACGACCTCCTCACACCTCCCTTTTTGTATTCCACTTCTATTAATTGTTTCAGCAATTCCTTTCCATCTTCCTCTATTTTCTGTCCTATAATTATCTTAACATATTCTAACCTTATTTTTCCTTTAATACTCTAATAATCTATTTATACCTAATTCCTTATAACATTTCTACTAAAGCCATATAACTTCATTCCAACATTTTTCTAACATTCATTAATTTTACAATATTTCTATAAATAGTCTTTAAACTTTTTTCCAATCTTCTTCCACCGATTCTTCTCCCTGGTCTCGGATTCTGCCAGTCATTTCCGCCAATTCCATATAGTCCATCAACCTGGTGATCTTCTGTCCGATGCTCTTAGCTCTTTTCCAAGTCCCTTCTGCAGATCTTCTTCGTATTTATACAAAAACTTTACTTTGTCTTCTACTGATCTTATTTTTATTTTCCTTCCTTTAAAGCTGAAGAATAGACCTTGGGGAAACTCCCACCTAAAGATGATTTTATTCCTTCTCAGCAGGGTAACCAAATCTCCGTAGTTAGACCTAAGATCCAAAAGGTATTTTGGGACGTCTTTAAAAATTTCCACTCTTGGCTGTTGTACTTCTAGGTTCTTCTGGTAGTGCCAACAGTCTCTTATTCTGTTCTTCTCTTTTCCCCCTCCTCTTCCAAATCTGAAGGCCCTCACAGTTTTAAACTCTTCTTGACCCAGATCCAAGTCCCCAAAATCAGCAAATTCCTGTGTGAAGAAGTCTATCAAACTTCCCTTCTCCAATTCAGGTAGGGCTCTGATCCTCAAATTCGTCTGTTTTTCATTAAATTCAATCATAGCAAGCGTCGACTTATAGTCATCAAGTTGCCTCTGTAAGGCTGGGACTCTCTCTCTCACCAATTGTGTTACTTTACATTCAGCAGCAACGGCTTTCTCCCTAGCTTCCTCCGCAGTCTGCCGTATCAAAGTAGATTCCTGTATCAATTTCTGGATTGTTTCTGTATTGATATTCACCTTTTGTCCCAGATTATTTATACTTTCTGTATTTAAGTCAATTTTAATAGTTGCAGCGTCCACTTTCGCATTTGTCACATCTATTTTCTTGTTAAGCTGTTCCAGTGAATCACTTATCTTACTTAATGCAACCGCTAAGGCCTCTTCTGTCGACATTCCTCGTGATTTTGAATATACTGTTACAAAAGCAATAGCGGAAGAAGCAGGGGGGCCTGATATTGAGGCTCTCCTAGATTGCTGCCGAGTCCTCCCAGACCTTAATGTTTTTTCAGGAATTGACTAGTCCGTTTTTTCCTTTCCATTTGCCATAACACTTAACTGATTCAAGGTCAGTCCCAGAGTCTCACAGCTTTTTATCTTGCAGCTGGAAATTCCCCAGCCCAGCTCTTGTAACAGTTTCAAAAGCTTCCTCTAGGGGGAAACAGTTTCTGTTTATATTAGTCAATAATGTCCTCTTTTAAACACAGCTCAAACAATGAAGTTAGTTTCAATTTTCAGTTACTTTTACTCCTTTTTAAAAGCAGACGGAGACAGTAGAAACAATGTATTTCTCTTATTAGCTAGCTGTCAACGAGCGTTCTAATCGCTGTCAGTGAGCCTTCCAAAGAACGTCAGTCCTGCTAGCAGCCTGTTTCCAGGGTCTGAGCGGCGGTATTTTAACTCTCTTCGCTCTCTCCCGCAGGCATATTCAGTTCACAACTCCCCCCCCCTTCTCCTGCCGCCAAGGGAGGGTTTAATGTTCTTTACCGATGGAAATTTAGTCCTTTACAATAGGCTTTCCAAGGCTTCAGCTTGCAGCCTCAATGCTTCAGTCTATTTACAAAAGGGGAAGGCGGACTTCCTGTATTGAACCTCCCCGTTACGATACCAAATTAAACTTTTAGAAATCCAATTCTCCCGCTTCAGCTCTACTCACGGGTAATTACTTTAAAATCAAATTGTCCACTGGAAAAAGTCAGCGCTCTCCGGCAACAGCTATGCGGCTTCGCTCCATGGAAGAAGCAGACGATTCGAAGCAGCGCACCACTTACCCCACATCGCTCTGGACCCCCAAAACCGGGTTTCCCCGCGAGTGGGGGAGGCGCAAAAGGTGCTCGCCTAATCCCACGCTCACAGGCTTCTCCCGCCTGTGATTTTTTGCGGGTCTCCACCTTCGCCGTGACGGCCAGACCCAAATTGCCACGGGGCAAATTCCTCCTGATCAGAGGAATTCGGCCATTACCGGAGGCACCAACCCGGAAGTCCTAGAATTAAGCCTTGCTTGAGTCCACTGAAATAAAAACCTAAAACGGAGCACTTCAGATGGGTGGGATATAAATATTATGATTATGATTATGATTATGATTATGATTATGATTATGATTATGATTATGATTATGATTATGATTATGATTATGATTATTCTAGGCTTTCACAAAATGTTCTTTCACCAAACGACTGAGACCTAAAGGAAAACAAAAGCTTTGTTTGGGCTTCAATGTTTAAATACTCAATGACCTCGCACTTTCTGTTTGTCTGCCATGACGATCGGCTGTGACAATTACACTGGATCACTTCTGTGCTGGTAATTGAGGATAATAATGGGAGTAATTATCCTCTCAACCCTCCCAGGGTTGGGGGGGGGGTCACTCCACCCACAGATCGTCCAATACCTGCTGCCCATCCAGAAGGAAGAGGGGGCAGGGGGTGCTGGGTGTAAGCCACATGGTTGTGGCAACTCTCCAAAGCTGGTGCCATGAACAAAGGACACCTGTTTTTTAAGATAAAAATTCAGAGTTAACTAACAGGCATGCTCTGAACCAGTGGAGATAAAATAACTTGCTAATTTAATCAGCCACTGAGAAGGATTTGATCTGGCGAAAGACTTTTGTCAGGACCAAAACACAATGGCTTGAAATGCTTAAGTGGATACTATCTTAATTACGAAATGGACTGTGTGAAATTTTGACTATGATTCTGGCAGTGATTATTAAGGGAAAGATGAAAGGAATCCCTGATGGAGCTATCATTTCAGTGTGGAGGCATCATCTCATTAACAGCTGGAAGGAGCCCAAGACAGAGTTTTGGATATCTGCCCGGGATTAATGGTGGACTATGATGCGGGTGGTGCTGTGGTCTAAACCACAGAGCCTAGGGCTTGCCGATCAGAAGGTCGGCGGTTCAAATCCCCAAGACGGGGTGAGCTTCTGTTGCTCGGTCCTAGCTTCTGCCAACCTTGCAGTTTGAAGCATGCCAAAAAGTGCAAGTAGTTAAATAGGTATCGCTTCAGCGGGAAGGTAAATTGTGTTTCTGTGCGCTGCTCTGTTTTCAGTGTTCAGTTGCACCAGAAGCGGCTTAATCATGCTGGCCACATGACCCAGAAAAACTGTCTGTAGATAAATGCCGGCTCCCTCAGCCTGTGAAGCGAGATGAGCACTGCAACCCCCGAGTCATCTGTGAATGGACTTAACTGTCAGGGGTCCTTTACCTTTTTTTTTTATGATGCAGTTAAAATACCTCTGTGTGTAGAAAATGAAACTAAAGATTGCTGAGGAGCAGAAACAACAGTACAAAGGACTGACCCATTCGCTGAATAAATTGATGATGGTTTAATTGTATAGTCCCAGGAGGACGTGAGCCTTTTTTATTCTCCTTTGATATACATGTATTTGCAGTTTTACCTGGTAAACTTCCCCCGAAAGGTAACAGTTTGAAATACGCAAGTGGGTTTGAAAGAACACTGCTGCTATCTCCTCAGTGGAAGGAAGGAAAAAATTATGGACTGGAGCTACTTTGTTTTTGCAGAGGTACCAGCATTTCGAATCCACACGACGGGGTGAGCTCCTGTTGCTCGGTCCCTGCTCCTGCCCACCTAGCAGTTTGAAAGCACGTCAAAGTGCAAGTAAATAAATAGGTACCGCTCCGGCGGGAAGGTAAACGGCGTTTCCGTGCGCTGCTCTGGTTCGCTGGAAGTGGCTTAGTCATGCTGGCCACATGTCCCAGAAGCTGTACGCCAGCTCCCTCGGCCAATAAAGGAAGATGAGCACTGCAACCCCAGAGTCGGCCACGACTGGATCTAATGGTCAGGGGTCCCTCTATCTTTTTACCATCATATTGGGAGATGGTGCGAGACTAGGGAGGGGAATTCTGGATGGCTGCTTGGAGCTAATGGTGTCTTTTTGTCTGGGACTGTGGGGTATTATGGTTCCTGTTGGCAGAAATTGAAAATGGAATTGCTGAAATATGAACAAGTGAGGATTAACAATTAAGATCCACCCTCTATTGTGTGGGCAGGTAATCCCTCCCCTTACCTGGCCTGGTTTCCCTGGCAACACTTCCCCCAGGTGGGATTGGACAACTCGCTGGGGTAGGCGGGGACCTCCAGGTATCCCACCTGAGGGAAGGCAAAGCCTATGCTGATGGGGCCACTCCAGATCCAGGGCTGCACGCGTCCACGCAAAAGGCGCCCCCCGTTTTAAGTGGGGAGCGGTCATTGCTGAAATATGAACAACAGGGAGGAAAATATTTCACACAGAACTATGAAGACGAAAGTTTGAACAGACCAGTGGTTGTAAACATAAATGACAATTAAGTGAAGGATTAAAATCGGAATGGTTTATTGACTAATTAAGAAATGCAATGTGATATTAGATCATTAGAACTCCATGAAATTCAGAGCTTGGGAAGCCACTCAAAGATATATAATTTGGCATTTATATTTGGCTTTTTTTTATTGTATTGTAATCTGGAATGTTTTAATGTGGTTCTTTTTTGGATTATTAAAATGGAAAACTTAATAAATACTATATACAAAAATAAATAAATAAAATAAATACTCAATGACCTGCCTTTCAGATAAGTGGAAATGAAGCAGCTGGTTACCATGGTGAAATTATGATGACGCTGTCACTCTGTAGTCTCAGTGCTGAAGTCATAAGTCAGATTCAAGGGGGAATTTCCCCCCAAGGCCCTACCAGTTAACAGTGACCTAAAGTTTTCCAGTAAAACATGAAATGGTGCACACGCTACATCTTTTTCGTGCACTTAGTTCATAGCTTTTCTCTTAGTTAAATAATAATAATATTTTATTACTTATCCCCAGCTACTATGGGTGGCTTCCAGCAAAATATATAAAATAATGTCAAACATAAAAAACTTCCTGAAACAGGCTGTCTTCATGTATCTTCTAAAAGTTCTGTACTTCTTTATTTCATTGACATCTAACCGGGGGGGGGGGGGGGCGGGTTCCACAGGGAGGGTGCCACTACCAAGAAGGCCCTCTGCCTGTTTCCCTGTAACTTGGCTTCTTGCAGTGAGAGAACTGCCAGAAGGCCCTCGGCACTGGATTTCAGTGTCCAGGCTGAACAATAGGGGTGAAGACGCCCCTTCAGGTATACTGGGCTTAGGCCTTTTAGGGCTTTGAAGGTCAGCACCAACACTTTGAGTTGTGCTTGGAAACGTACTGGGAGCCTTTAGGACTGGTGCTATATGGTCCCGGTGGCCACTCCCAGTCACCAGTCCAGCTGCCGCATTCTGGATTAGTTGTAGTTTCCGAGTCACATTCAAAGGTAACCCCACGTAGATCGCATGGCAGTAGTCCAAGAGGGAGATAACGCTTGTCATCCTAAGAGCTGTGCTTCCCTCTTCCAGTTCTATGTGGTGAACGCGAACTATGATAAGCTTGCAGTTTTTACACAGGTCAGTTTAATCCGGCCCCTGTGGCAGTTTATTTCCTGGGACTTCCAAGAGAGAGCCTTGAAGCACTATTGCACTCATGTCTACTTGGAAGTAAGTCCTACTTAATTCAGTGGGGGTTCCCACACATGTTGGTGGGATTGTAGCCTTTGCCGTTTTGGGAGAGAGCTGCCTGTGGTGCCAAGTAATTAAAAATAAGAATAAATGACTAAAACAAAATCCTTATGTCTGAATAGCAAGCTCGTGGCTGCTTAGGCATCTGCCAATGAAACGCCACAGTGCTGAAATGGTTTGAAAATGTCTGATTTTGGAGTGCATTATGTGACTTTCTGAAACTTGCAGCATTTCTTGGAGTGCTACATTAAAAGTATTCTCTTGGAAGTCTTCCTTTGTAACATAAGAAAGCTGCCTGGATCAGGCCAGTGGCCCAGGTTCAGCATCCCATTCTCACAGATGCCTGTGCAAAAACTGCAAGCAGAATCTGACCACAATAGCCCTTGTGATTCTCAGGAACTGATAGACAGAAATATGTCGCCTCTGAACCTGGAGGTAGTATGTCGCCATCACTTGACACATCGCTGAGTTCACATGGCATCCACCTGGCTTCTTCCCCCAAAGAATCTGGGAGCTATACTTTGGGTCATTGGGTGTGGTGCTTTTGTAACTGGATTTGTAATGGCTTTTAGTCAAATACAATAAATGTTTGATTGATTGAGGAAAAAGTTTTTTCCCTGAGATGCTAACTTTCTCTCTGCATGTCATTCCTTGAAGAGCTTCCCCTGCAAAATAAGGCTTGCTTTCATTGCTCTGTTCATTTGTGCATTTGACTAGTGTTGTGTGGAGGGAAATGCAACCACTGGGCTGAAAAATGTCCCCCTCCTGTCCCCTTGAGTTTCCAGTGTGGCCTTCATAGATATTAGCACAACTTGGGCGGGGGGGGGGGGGGGGTTGGCTGCTGAGCTGTGCTGCTTCTCTCGAACTCTTTGACATTAACCCTTCAGTGCTGTTCAAACGTTTTTGAAAGAGGGCCAGATTTGATGAAGGGCCGTGAGGTCCACGGCAGGGCACAAAATCCGTTTCGGGGGCCTAATCCGGCCCGATGGTTGGTTCAGTCTGGCCCCTGGGGCAGTTTATTTCCTGGGGTAAAACCCTAAAAGAGCTCAACAACAACTTTGGTTGGCCGTTTGGTCTGCCCTCATGGCCCTTCACTTCATCAAATCTTGCCCTCTTTGAAATACAGTGGTACCTCTGGATGCGAATGGGATCTGTTCTGGAGCCCCGTTTGCATCCAGAAGTGAACACAACACGTGTCCACGCGTCTACGCATGTGCGGTCATGATTCGCTGCTTCTGCGCATGCGCGTGACGTCATTTTGACCGTCTGTGCATGCGCGAGCGGAGAAACCCGGAAGTAACGCGCTCCATTACTTCCGGGTCACCACAGCGCGCAACCCAAAAATACTTATCGCGAAGCTACTTCAACCTGAGGTATGACTGTAAGTTTGGACACCACTGGATGAACCGCCTTGGATCCTTCCAGGGCTACAATTCTATGATACTTTGCTCCACAGTAACATATAATAGGGCTTTTAGTATAGCCTCTCTTGTTCTGTGGAACAGCATTCCTGTCAAAAATGACAGATATCCGCTATCTGCACTTTCTGGAAACAACATTTCTGTTCTGATGGGGTTTCCCAACTTGATGAATTGGTCTCTGGCATGGGTGTCACCTTTGTATTGCTTTAAAAAATATATATCTCCTGTTTTCTGTGCTGCTTTTAACTGTTTTTTATTGTATCTCTTATACTGCATGTGTGGAATGTGATGAACGAGTGAATGAATGAATGAATGAACAAATGAATAAATAAATAAATAAATATAACAGCTGAAAAGCAGGCCCAGCTCAGGACACTCTGCTTTCACTCCTAATTCTATGGAGTCTGTAGATTCCAGACAGTCTTTAAATGATGATGACATCCACCGCATACATTTAAAGCACATAGCCTCTCCTAAATAATCATGGGAACTGTAGTTTCCTCCTTACAAAGCTGCAATTCCCAGTACCCTTAACAAATTACAGTTCCCAGCATTGTTTGATGTAAGCAATGTGCTTTAAATGTTTGGGCTGGTTGTGATCAATATCTCATTGGGAAATACATTCCCAATTAGCTAAAAAGTTAATATCACACCTAGATCAATTAAAGTATGTTTCATATGCCAGGTGGATCACCATTGTTAATAACCCCCCCCCCTTTATTTAAAAGGATACCATGATTCTCACAGTTCTGGAGCTCCAAAAGTGTCCTTTAGCTATATGTTGCTAAATGTGAGAAATGTAAGTGAAAACCATGTAATTGAAAGCTAGATTAGTTCATTTTGTGCAATAGGATTGTGGGGTTTATCAGCCCCTCTCATTTGCAGCCACAAACAAATTGGTCAAGGTGGAGAGACACAAAAAGTGAAAGAGAGAATTTTCAGGGCTTGCATTTGCCTTCTGTGGCAGCTCTTGGCATAAATTTTAATCCATAAGGATTCAGGCTTGCTCAGGCGCCGGGTCCTGCTCCACTTTCTGGGTGCCCGGTATGGGCTTGTGCTGTCAAGCGCAGGGTGCATGTGTACGTCCCACAGGAGAAGGAGGCCCATTACAGCCTCTGGAAGGCCTGATAGGGCCCGTTGTGGCTGTGGGAAGGCCTGACAGGGCCTGTCAGGCCTTCCTGCGGCCTCAGTGTGGTGTAGTGGTTAAGAGCGGTAGACTCTTAATCTGGTGAACCGGGTTCGCGTTCCCGCTCCTCCACATGCAGCTGCTGGGTGACCTTGGGCCAGTCACACTTCTCTGAAGTCTCTCAGCCTCATTCACCTCACAGAGTGTTTGTTGTGGGGGAGGAAGGGAAAGGAGAATGTTAGCCGCTTTGAGACTCCTTCGGGTAGTGATAAAGCGGGATATCAAATCCAAACTTCTTTTCATCAGGCTTTCCCACAGCCTCAGTGGGCCTTCAAGAGGCCACAACTGGCCTCCAGAAGTTAAGGAGGCATGTGGTGGCAGGGGGAATAGTGGTGGCACACAGAACCACTCCAGGGCCCCCTGGAGTTGGCTGTCCCTCTCATCAGCTGGGCAGCACGCCCAGCTAGGCTATGCACTGTGGGCTCCCTCAGGGCCACGCTTGGTAGAAGCATATGTTCCACTGCTGGGCATGCTGACATCGGGCACCCCTCCCCACATGGCATGTGCGGCCCGGGCATGAAAAAATGTGGGTGCTCTGCCCCTTCATGGGTTGTGGGGGTTAGAGCATCCACTCAGTGCCTATGCAGTCTTGGAAATTATTTGATTAGTCATATCTTGAGTGATTTATTAGGGGATAATCTAATGAGAACAAATGGGTTCTCCCAAATAAAACAAGGCAGGTTTTAATGGTCCGGAGAAAGAGTTGGGGTGTTAACATTTCCTCTCTATCCAGGGGGTTCTTCTTCCTTTCTTGTTACAGAAGCTAAATGAGGATTTGGCTCATAGATATCTGTGCATTTATCTTTCCCCTATTAGCTGGCCTGCAACTTTAGTTTGGATGGAAAATAGAAGATGGCTAGACTTCTTTTCCACAGTGGTTTCATTAGGAATGCAGAAGGAATCTGTTTTAAATTGATTTATACATGGAAAACAGCAGGTTTTGTCCATTCTGAACTTGGTCTGTATTGGACCACCTCCTTGCATCAAGTACTGGCTTGTGCCTGAACAACTCATCTTGTGTTGACTGTCTTTCTTTACTAGGGTTGCCTTATATCCAGAAGTAAAATTCAGGAAATAAAAGTTGTTGAGTTTTATATCCTAGACACGTCTGGGAAATTCCAGACGTATGGCAACCTTATCTTTACGAGCCTGACTAAAAGTATACTAATAAAATGTGCATATTATATGAAGAACAGGGTGTATAATAATATGTTGATAATGTATAATAATATGTATAATAGCACATATAATAATAATTGTTCCTGTGGGTGTCGGGAAGTCAGTAATACAACCATTGGAAATCTGGCGCCCTCCAGATGTTATGGACTACAGTAATGGCTCATGGCAGCTGTAGTCCACAACATCTGGAAGGTACCAGGTTGCCCAAGGTTGCCCTAATCCATCTCCAGTTTAATTATCCCACTATCCCTATAGCGGGAACATAGAGCAAGTGGCAATGTACTTTGCATGCTTAAGCTCTCAAATTCTAACCCCAGAATTTTATTTTCACTTCAAAGATTTTGAGTTCATCTTGGAAAGACGTCAGCCTTGAAGCCAATCAAAGCACACAGTACTGAGCCAGACAGATCAGTGAGCTAGATTGACTCATTACATGGCTGTTTCATGTGTTCAAGAAGTACTCAATAGATCATGCTGATTCTGCCAGTCAGAGCTTCTGTTCAGTGCCACCTACTCTTATGTTTGAACACAATTGATTCGAACTCATTGCCCAGGGTATCCAAGCATCCTCTTCCACCTCACTCCATAATGCCCAAAGCTACTCCAAGTCTATATCCTAGCCAAAGTCTTCTTTGACATGCCAGAAACCAAAACCTTTTCTTAACCAGTCACCAGGTATAAGGGGTGCAAGGGTTTCACCCCTTCAGCATTTTGAAGCAGGGGGCCCAGCCCCCCCCAATATTGAGGGGGCCAACCCACCACTGCACCAGGTGCCCTCCACATGCCCCACCTGGGAGTACCCGGGAGCTGGGAGAGGGCTGGGACAAGTGAGGGCAAAGATTGCCCTCTGCATGTCCCACCCTTGCCCAATGCTGGGGAGAGAAAGAGGCCAAACCCAGAGCCCAGCTCTGTGCTCCCCATTCCACACCTGGCATGCGAGCGCCAGCATCATGGTGGCCTGGCCCAGCGTGTGAGCACTCACGCACTGGACAGGGGCTGGACACATCACATGACTTGTCACTTGATGCGCCCCCGATGTGGGGGGCAAGTCAGCACCCCTGTTCCTAACACACATTTTGGCAAAGCAATTTCCTATAATGTAGTGCATTTTGTTTGTGCCATCTTCACTAATATATGCATTCATATGCACATTTTACTATGTGCATTTTGGCACAAGTTACTTGCTTGGAGAGCTGCACTGCAAAATTCAGAGAAGTGTAGATTTTGAAGGGTGGCTTGTGTACTGGCTTGCATGCTGTTCAGAAAAGTGTGCATTTGGTAGCTTTGTGCCCATTCCTCTCTCAGAGCAGATGATGGTGTGCATGGGTGGGGAGAATTCAGGGGCCTTTTGGGCAAGGGAATGAGGGGAATGGGAACTTTCATTGGAGAACAGCTGTTTGTCTCAGGCGTGGAGTGCAGCTGGAATGGGACTGCCTCTCACCTACAGCATACCACATGTTCATGGGGAACCAGATACTATATCTCATTAATAGAAGACCTGATTCTGGGTCAGAGGGGAAGTTGTTAACCTGCTGCAATGATTTCACTGAATATAACCCACTGTCCCCCCCCCCCCGATTAAGGGAATGTGGGTGATGCTCTAAGGCTGGAAGCAACTTCAAATTCATGAAGCACTTCGGATCCTCCTGCTTTCAAACCAATGGTAGTCTTTGCCCTGAAGCAGTGCTGGCTGATAAAGTAAAATGAGGGATAAAACAGACAAGAGGCAAAGAAAAACAGATTAAGCATTAATCTTATTTTACCTGTCAATAGTCTCAGTCTCTGTCTGTTGCCTAGACCAGTTTTTTTTTTTTTTAATTCTCTCATTGGAACCGAGAAATGCCAAGAGCAGCTCCTTCAGAGGTGGCACTTGTCATGTTCTCCATGAGTCATGCCTCCCACAAGAAAAGCAAATGCTAGACGTGTGAGGGTGGAGAGAGGGAGCAAAAGGTGCAAGGCAGAAAAAAAAGGCATGCACTACTGAATTCAAAAAAAGGGTAATAATCTCCACTTTGCCTTTCCTGACTCCTATTGTACTTGTATGAATCAGAGAGCAAAGCATAACTTGCTTAACGTTTCTCAAATAACGTGAGTGACTGTTTATTTAACATGGAGTGTGCTACACAACACAGCTAGGATTGCCACTTTTTAACTACTGTAGACAAATGGTGGTGAGAAGGCTCAGACGTTGAAAACAAACCATGATTTGCAAAGCTACGTCATGGTTTGGCATGAAGGCCAAATGAAGAGTACCTGGGAAACCATGGTTTTGTGAGTAGCTGCCAAACCAGGATCTGATATGATCTGCGTGCTCACCTAGGGTTTGTCACAAGAGAGACTGTGGACAAATATAAGTGGAGGCAGCCTGGACAATAGTCAGGGATCATGGGGATTGTGGTCCCACAACATCTGGAGACTAACATTGGGGAAGGCTGCTATAGTTGGGACCCTTTAGATTTTGTGGGACTCCAACTCCCATCCTCTCCAGCCAGCATGGCCAATGGTCAGGGATGATGGAGCTGTGGTCCAGCAACACCAGGAAGTTTCCTGCTCCTGCTATAGAGTAATGAGACTAGATATGGTAGGATAATAAGAATGAAATTGTCATGGAAACTATCATGATGGTGTAGTCCAGATCCAAATAACTGTGAAACTATTTCTGTGGATCCATTGACTTAAGTGTCTCAAACTGCAAACTCATGTGTGGTTACATGACATTAAAAAAAATATACATTGTGGGATTTATTTTTTTAAAACAGCTTGTTATATGGCTTTTTAAAAAAAATATTCACAAAAACAGAACCCTTGGCTCTAGGATCAATGGAGGCTGGACCATTTTGGCAGATAGGGCAGTAGCCTCAGTCTGCCCTTAGCCAGACTCTACCTGTCTCCCCTTCTTTCTTACAAGTAGTCCAGAGGGTGACACTGCCTGTTAGCTTCCTTCTTCTTAGTGTCAAGTGCTGCTCTAGTGCAGGCTTCCTCAAACTTGGCCCTCCTGATGTTTTTGGCCTACAACTCCCATAATCCCTAGCTAGCAGGACCAGTGGTCAGGGATGATGGGAACTGTAGTCTGAAAATATCTGGAGGGCCAAGTTTGAGGAAGCCTGCTCTAGTGTAACATATCATGTAAGAGGCAGGGGGCAAAAGTAGAAATGGTTGGCCCTCCTGTCATGGGCTTTGCCTCTATCTATCCTGAGCTCTGACTCATTGGCCTTCCACTCTACCAGTCCCAATAGACACCAATCACTACGGCCTTGGATCGGTAGAGTCATTGCAGCACACCTTGTATTCATGTTGGGTGGGATAGTGTTATACAGTTACACACAACCCCAATCTCCACCGGGTGGCTGCATCAGATTCCAGGGGTTCCAGGCGTTTACCCAGGGTTGTGTTTCCTTTGGGAAAGGTGAGGCACGGCAGAGCTCGTGTATTTAAGAAATATGGTTTATTAGCACATATTTACAATTGGACATCTGCTGTGAAGAGGTGTGCAGAACATTATACCCTAAGTGTGTCTCTCATCGCCCCTCTCATAGCTTTAGAAAGCTTGGGTCCAAAGAAGCAGCCATGCATGGCTCCTGGTCTCGGTGCAGCCTCCTCCAGCCAGTGCCAATATGGTTCTGACCTCCAGTCCCTGCATGGTGTTCTGGCCAGCAACTTATGGAGGAATAGCCTTCCCCTCTCTCCTTCTTCCCAGCACACCTCTTACAAAATACTCAAGCCTTTTGTAAAACAACACTTTCCCCAGTCACCTCACTGCCCTCACCTTGGCAACCCCTGTTTTGCAGAGACCTGAGAGCCTGCTCCGATATGTAAATGCTTGGCCATTCTTTCATAACAATTGCATTCAACCAGCCCAGCCAAGCTAGTTAGCATAGGCTAAATCCAGGAATCTCCTTTGGCACAGATCAGGAGAACTACTGCAGCCTGTATTGTTTCCCTTCGATATCCCAAATATCAGCTAGATTTTGCCATTTATTAAGTTATTGGGTTTAGTGGGGTCCTCCCCTCCGAACTTATAACAATATGTTCAAGGGTAACATGTTTGTGTTTCTCAAATAGGATTTAACCTTGTGTAATATAGTACAATGAGAACCAGACCTCTTCTTGTATTGTGGGAGGGATGCATGAGAGAAGACTTGCGCTGAAACTCCATGGAGATGAAACAATGCAGCGTGTGTGTGTGTGTGTGTGTGTGTGTGTGTGAGAGAGAGAGAGAGAGAGAGAGAGAGAGATAGAGAGAGAGATATTGAGGTTTTCTATCCTTCTATAACCTTTTATTATTATTATAGTAATAATATTTACTGTTTGCTAAGTGCCTATAATTAGCTAAACATTGCTTGTCATAGTCTGCTGTTTGGATCTATTCCATTTGTACAAATGATTCCAAATATGCTCTTTCTGGGTTTTTTTTTATATCTTATTTTATTTTTAAAATAGCTACAGTGCT
Source organism: Podarcis erhardii (assembly GCF_964252035.2). Taxonomy (NCBI): domain Eukaryota; kingdom Metazoa; phylum Chordata; class Lepidosauria; order Squamata; family Lacertidae; genus Podarcis; species Podarcis erhardii. The sequence continues at coordinate 11,659,926 of NC_138504.1, forward strand.
GAATATCATCAGCAAAACTGCATGCAAAAGGCAGTGGTTACATTTATTAAAACTGTCAAATTGAAAGGGGATTCTGACATCGCAGAAGGAGGTGGGTTCCTCCTAGAGGCTGCACTACTACTCACTCCACTCACCAATCCCTGCCACCACCCACTCCCCACATTAACACCCCAGAGCTTCTCCTTCCCACCCCATGCAGCTACCAAGCTCACTTTCCCCCTTTCCCAGCCCATTTATGAAAATACTTATCTCTTCAATTCATCAGCCCCACTTTGCTCTTCTCACCTTGACCTCCATGCCCATGCCTCCACCTTCCATTTGTGCGACCCCACACTTGCACACAAACAACACCCATGGTGACTTCCTGCATCTTCTTCCTCTCACACATTGCAACTCCTAATCTCCCTTTTCATTTTCTACCCTTTGTTCCCTCCCCCCCTCCCCCCTTACTTTTCTCAGCTCGCTCACACAAACAACCTCCATTTTCATGCCTAATCTACTATTCCAAAACCCCTTTGCACACAGACACCATCATTACCAGTGGTGTGCAGTGAAATTTTCTGTAGGGGAACAGTTAGGGCAGAGGCGCCAGCTTGCAAGGGCGATTGGGGGGGGGAGGGCATTGTAGCGTGTGTGACGTCCCTAAGCTAGACAGAAGTTTCTCAGGCTTTGGGAAGGAGGTGTCAGGACTCTGACATGATGCTGGAGCCCTGCTGCCTCCTTCCCAAAGCCAGGTGGAAGGGCTCTTGGACTAGCCTATCCCCCTTAGTCCACTGGCTGTACACTACTGATTACTACCTTCACCCCCTCTTCCAGTGTGGTGTAGTGGTTAAGAGCGGTAGTCTCGTAATATGGTGAACCGGGTTCGCTTCCCCGCTCCTCCACATGCATCTGCTGGGTGACCTTGGGCTAGTCACACTTCTCTGAAGTCTCTCAGCCCCACTCACCTCACAGAGTGTTTGTTGTGGGGGAGGAAGGGAAAGGAGAACGTTAGCCGCTTTGAGACTCCTTTGGGTAGTGATAAAGCGGGATATCAAATCCAAACTCTTCTTCCCTCCCTCCTCGTCCTTCTTTTTTCCAGTTCTCCCTTGCACTCAGACCCCCCATTTCCATGCTCTTCTTTTCTCATGTTCTGCAGCTTCTTTTGTGCACTCCCCTCATGTTGATATATATATTGTGTCTCTCAGTGAGCTTCTTCCATTAGAGAAGGTTAAGTTCATACATGGGTAATTGCTTATTCATAAAAATTAACAACAACAACAACAACAAATATGTTCTTAATACTGTACACCACTCTAGGTGTGGCCTGCTGGTCAGCGTGTGGCCTGCTGGTCAGTCATTTTGCACCTCATTCTTTCCATATTGGGGCAGCTACTACCGCTGTGCACTGGGGTCTGTCCATTGACAGGATTAAGGATCTGGGCCACTGGAAATCTGATGCATACAAGGGTTATGTTCGGAAGCAGTGCTGAGGTGCAGTTGTTAATGTTGTTTTGTTCATTCCTAGGTCCGCCTGCCTTGCACATCTGGATAGTCGGGCAAAGCATTGTCCACTGGGCTCGCAGGAGGGCAGTGGAGTCTGGATTTGGACGCAGGCTCAGACTCGCTGACAATGTGTGTGTCTCCTGGGTATCCAGACGAGGAATGCACTGGGAGGGGCTTCTCCCAAGTGGTGTGGGCAAAGGTGTCTGCAGAGGCACACCTGTAGTGGTGGTGGTGGTGCAGCTGGGCATGAATACTTGCCTGAAGCCCCCAGTTGAGCTTGTGGATCCGCATGCAGGAGGACTTGGAAGAGTTGAAGGCAGCTCTTCCTGGACTCAAAATTCGTAGTCACTGATGGCAGTGACGTGTGTGGCATGGTAGCCAATGCCCAGCTGCCATCAAGAGGGCCAGGAAGCGCATCCAGAGCACTGTGGCCAAGAAGGTTCTGGCCTTGTGCAGGACAGTGAGCCGTCACCTGGGCATTACCTTCCATGATGCGTCCCTTTACAGGCTTGATGGGGTTCATCTGTCTGTGACTGGGAATGATTTGTGGCTGGCCTCAGTGTCAGTGGGGTTAAGGGATTGGTTGCAGGTGTGAGTGGTTGGCTGTGAGTGTGGGGTTTGTGTGGTGGATAGGCACTGGTTCAGGTGTTAGGGATGGGAGAACGGTCTCGCCATCCCTATGTGAAGGCGTTAAAGGAATCCAGGGACTCAACTGGTTTGGCCAATCCCCGAGAGGGGGTTGTGCCCATGCCTGAGTCCAGGGGGGCATCTGGGTGGTGAACATAGTTTGTTCCTAGCTTTTCGCCTACCCAGGTGTTCACCCTTGGCTGACCTATGCTGGTGCCCTGAGTCAGCGCTGCCTGCAAGGGTGCAGGGAGCTAGTCAAACCAGAGCCTATGCAACCACTCATCTTCTGTAATCAATAAAGTTGTGGCCTAAATTATGCCAAAAACCAAAACTAAAATTTGAGTCAAATTTGTCTTTATTTAGGGGGGAGGTCTCTGGGTCTGAGCACGCAAATGTATATTTTAATACACATTTGATTTTATATATTCCTAGCACAGGGATTTTGTTCTGCATTCTGCTTTGGGATCCTAGGGTGGAAAGAGGTCTATAAATGAATTCAATAAAAATAAAACAATTAAGGAGTTGGGTGCCTGAGCTTGCTTATTTTATTCTTCCCTCCCCACCCTATTTCCCTTTATTGTAAAATATTTCTGCACTGCAAGCCTGATAGCATGGACTCACTGTTACTTTTATTGATTTGTAAAACTCTCTGGGAGTTTTTCCATAAGAGAGATATGGTCTTGGAGGGCTTTGAAGGTACTGAGAAGGAGCTTTTGCAAGATTTGGAAGTGGACAGTTAGTGCAGGGGCTTAAGGTGTGGTGTTTGGTGATCATCAGAGCAGCAACAGAGATGAACAGTTCTGACAGAAGTGTGCTGAAGAGAGCAGACCAAGGCGATACCATGAGAGACCAGTAGTCAAGGTGTGTCAAGGCAGCTGCACATTTTTGCCAAAAACTTTCGTCCGTATACTGTGCCTTTTCTCTTGCTAAGAAGATTGTTGCTAAGAGGATAATACCCCCATTTTAATAATTTAGTTGGTATCTGGAAATACATCTTTAGCTGATGTCGTGTCGTTGCTATCATCTCCAAAATCCAGCCTAACTCATGGTGTGCTATTGGACTAATCAGCTAAACGCACTGAAGTGACTTACAGTTGAAAGGCCTGTTTCTGTCTCAAAGGCGTTGTTTAAATCGGCAGGGGGGAAAAATCCTTCCCTTTTAGTCAAGTCTTTTATTATAACATGCTGCCAGAGAAATGGAATTGCTCCCCACTGGAACCAATGTAACTTTTGTAAAAGTGGGGCTGTAAGTTGAATCTGAGCAATTAAGGAAGCTTAATTTATCTTCGGCCCAGCTAACAGCGCATCTCTGTGTAAAGGAGAAGACTGGCTAATCTTGAGTGGTTTGCTGAGTATGAAGATTCAGGGGTGGAGAAGCTGTGGGACTCCAGATGCTGCTGGACTCCAACTCCCACGAGCCTCAGCCAGCATGACCAATGAGAGAAGGGAGTTAATTTGCCGTACAGCAATTTCTGGAGGCCCACACATTTCACATCCCTGTTTTAGATGCTTTGGAAAAACAGCAACTGGATATTTGGAGATTTCTGAAGAGCATAATTCTGGGTGGGCTGGAGTTAGGGTTAGCTAGACCACCTTTTGCATACCCTCCAATATTTTTTCCGATGAAAATAGAGATGTCCTATTGTGGGTTGAACCACAGAACCTAGGACTTGCCGATCAGAAGGTCGGCGGTTCGAATCCCCGCGACGGGGTGAGCTCCCGTTGCCCGGTCCCTGCTCCTGCCAACCTAGCAGTTCGAAAGCACGTCAAAGTGTAAGTAGATAAATAGGTACCGCTCTGGCAGGAAAGTAAACGGCGTTTCCGTGCATTGCTTTGGTTTGCCAGAAGCAGCTTAGTCATGCTGGCCACATGATCCGGAAGCCGTACGCCGGCTCCCTCGGCCAATAAAGCAAGATGAGCGCCACAACCCCAGAGTCGGTCACGACTGGATCTAATGGTCAGGGGTCCCTTTACCTTCATTCAACAACAACAACAACAACAACAACAACAACAATGTATAAGACTCTTAATCTTAGGGTCATGAGTGTGGAGGTCATGAGTTTGAGCCCCACATTGGCCAAAAGATTCTTGCATTGCAGATGACTCTCATGGTCTCTTCCAATTCCACAGTTTTTTGATTCTAATAATAATTTTATTATTTATACCCCACCCATCTTAACTGGGTTGCCCCAGCCACTCTGGGTGGCTTCCAGCATATATAAAAAGATGATAAAACATTAAACATTAAAAAACTTCCCTATACAGGGCTGACTTCAGATGTCTTTTAAAGGTTGTATAGTTCCTTATCTCCTTGGCTCAGGGGGTCACATAACTCCATACCCTCCAACATTTCTCTGATGAAAAGAGGTGGGACATTCTTAGATCAAATCAGAAACTGTGACGGCTTCTGTAAATCCAGGACTGTCCCTGGAAAATAGGGACACTTGGAGGGTCTGCTTTTGAGACCCAGGCCTGTTTCCATTGGAATTCTCTGACATCCCTGTGCACTGTCCCTACAATGTACAGATTCTAAGGATGCCTGATGAGAGATTTAAACTGCAGGGCGGTACTTCAACATATCAGTTTCTCAGCCAGGATCTGTGTCTCACAATAAATAAATCCTCCATTCACTGTCTGCGAGAACAGTGCCATGCTCTTGATTCATTAAATGAAAAGATCCCCTGATGGTTGCAGAGCAAGTAGGACTACTTTTAATTATTTCTGCTAGCTTCATAAATTAAGCTGTCTCAAAGCGTTGCAGTGTTCTCGCTGCCCCTTAATAGGTTCCCATGTGCTACAGGTGCAAAGTATTATTCCCATTTAGCAGTTGCTTCTGACATTTCCACCTTATGAAAAGAAATTTAATTTATTGGAACGCTCCGTACTACTGATTTGACTTGAGATTCTCAGTTTTGTGGATGTTTTTTAAAGGCCACAGGAATCACGCATTTTTTGATAGAATGAATTATTTATATTGTTCTGTTCCATTTGGAACAGCTTTATGTGTTTTATACTTGCAGTGATTTTATCTGCTTTTATAATTGTATATTACGTTACTGTAACCCTCCCTGGGACCTTGTGATGAGGGGTGGGTAAGAAATCTTTGAAAAGATAATTTTAACACAGAGACAGCAAAGCATCCTATATGAATCCTTGTCTCTAATGCAGAATGGTTCTATTCACAGATTTAAAGACAGGTTGGGAAGGGGAGCAGGATTGTCTTCTCCCCCCATACCATCAGTGGTTTTCAGTTCCACAGAAGTAGAAACTGGTGCAGAATGCTGCAGCCAGATTGCTGATGGGAGCTTCTGGTTGAGAATACCATTGTTAAAACAGCTGCACTGGCTACCTGTCATGGACTGGCTGGGTGCAGAGGACTGGTGGGGGCACCAGCTGGGGAACCCCCAAGGGAACCCTCAAAGGAAGAAGGCTCAGAGCCCAGAGATTGATGGTGAGATGGCGATGAGTGGTCAGAGGCAGAAGAGGGAGCAGACTGGGATGAGGTCTTGGAAGCTGAAGAAGCAACAGGGTTTAGTGAGCCGGAAGAGGCTGGGGCAGAGAGCAGTCCAGAATCAGAGGCAGAAACAGTAGGGTGTCAGAGTGGAGGCAGGCAGGGAATCTCTCCTTCCTGCTGCTACCAGCTCTTCTTCCCCTGGTCTCCCACAACACACAGAGAAATGAAGACTGGGGAGGAAAATCAACAACCATTTGTTTGTTTGTTTGTTTATTGATTGATTATTTGTCACATTTCTATTCCACTTTTCCTTCAAGGAGCTCATGGTTCTCTCCCTGCCCATTTTATCCTCACAACAACCCTGTGAGGAAGGTTATGCTGAAAAACTGTGACCGATCCAAGGTCATCTGGTGAGTTTCATGGCTGAGTAGGGGATTTGAATCCCAGTTCTAGCCTAATCACAATGCCACACTGGCTTTCCCTATACCATACTATATAAACTATTTTGAGGAAAGGGTGATTCTCTGCAAAAAAATCTGTGTGAGGCTGTAGAAGATGCTGCAGGAGAAATTAAATATGAGCATTCCATACACCTCACCTCACAGTAAAGAGGAAATTCTGTTGAACAAAGTGGACTCAGATATGATACGATACGATAATCTTTATTGTCATTGTCCCATACAGAACAACGAAATTGAAAAAATCTACACCAGACATTCAAAAACCAACAAGCCTGCTATCCCAGCTATCCCAGCCTGGTTAGCCCCCTAAAAACTCTGATACCCCATAATTAAATTCAATATACTCCCATAGAGACTACTTTATACTGCGTTTAAAACCAAAATCACATTTGGATAGAAACTGTTTCTCAGGCAGCTAGTCCTAGTCTTTATAACCCTGTACCTTCTTCCAGAAGGCAGAAGCTGAAAGAGATCATTTCCGGGGTGCGCACTATCCTGCACTATCTCTGAAGCTTTCTTATGACACCTGGAAGCGTAGATTTGATCCAAGGTGGGAAGAGTGCACCCAATTATTCCTACATGTGTAGGAATGCACAGTCTACCTTTAAGAGTACTGCTGCATTGGCACACAAGCTTTCAGTCCTCATCTTGGTTGTATGAAGACAAGTGGCATTTCTTTTTCAGATGGACCTCTTTGGTTATGGCTACAAATGATGTTTTTTTGAAACCTATTGAAAACACATATGTTCCATTTGGCATTAAATCATGGAATTGTAGAGTTTTAAGGGACCCAAAGAGTCATCTAGTCCAACTCCCTGCAGTGTGGCAATCACAGCTAAAAAATCCCTGAGAAATAGCCATTCAGCCTGTTTAAAAACAGAGCCCGCCATCTTCATCTCCACTGTCAAACAGCTCTTAAAGTCAGAAAGTTCTTCCTAATGTTTAGTTGGAATCTTCTTTCTTGTATTTTGATATTATGGCATGGTTAACAAGATGTTTGTTCTGTGTTGGAGGAATTATGGACAATTCTTCTGCTTCTTCTTCTTAAAATATTGTGGCTTTAAGATTTTATTGCTGATTTTATTTTGCATTTCGTTGAGTTCCCTGCTCTGAGAACTTTTGTTGAAGGGCAATCTGTAATAAGGATAGTGGTAGTAGCTAGGACCAGATGGTTTTTAAAGGACATCTTCTTGTGGCTAATTACCCAATTGACTTTGATTGCCAAATCAGGTTCTACCACACCTGTGAAAGAAAACAACACTTTCCCTCTTTCTTTTAAAGAGAATAAAGCTTTTTCCACACTACCCCTTTCAGCTTATGCTTAAAGCAACATGCAATTTGCTGACCATCAGATTTTCCCCTCCTGGCACTTTCCCATTGTTTCCAAGACAAATGTTCTCTGTCATTGGCTGCCAGCACTCTCTGCCCACTCCCCAGCCTTTCTGCCAGTTGCTCTGGTGAATCAGCCTGACCAGGTGAGCTATGGCCTGCTTCAGAGTGACAGAAATGTGCTTTCCCTCTTGCCTATGGTGCTGACTCAGCTGTGAGCCAAAGGCAGGATGGTGTGAGAGCAATGTAAGAATGGCTGCCACAGAAATGTGTGTTCATAAGCATTGTAAAATAGAAGAGGAGAGCAAAGAAAGGTTAAACTACCCTGGTGCACAGGGTAGTAAAAGAAAAACTTGTTTTAAAATCCTGGTGTTACTGTTAAGAAACTAAAGGGGGGGGGGGGAAATCTGTGGATCTCAAATGTTCTCACTTCCAGAGAAAGGCATCACTTTAAAATGGTTTGCTGCACCATTCAAACACTGATTTCTGCCATCATCTCAGGGGCAATCTCAGGGGATCCTCTGCATGGTCTGGCTCAGGGGTCACAAGCCTTTTAGTACTCTAGGCACCTGTGGATTTTTGAGTGAATGCTGTGGGCACTGCCCCTCTGGTCACTCATTCACCCCCATAGCAGCATACCTCCCCCCAAGAGATAGAAAGAGGGAAACTCCATGTGCACATACCTCATTTTTAACCTGGGTCTTGAAAAGCACAGGGCTGAAAGAGCAAAAGGGAAAGAGGGACACTCTTCCAACTTCCTTCTTTAGCTCTATGTACTTTTCAATGGAGAAAGCAACCAGCCTCCCACCTCACGACCAAGGAGACAGTGAGTTGGGGAAGGGGCTAAGAGGTTTCTTTTTTTTAAAAAAAATAAATTTTTATTAAAGTTTTAAAAATTAAATAACAATCAAAATAAAGAAAAAAGAAAAAAACAATACACTATCAAAAAGCAGAAAAAAGAAAAAAGGATAAAGAACAAGTCAAACCTATACATCACTTGCTTACAATCACTTATTTCCTTGACCTCCTCACACCTCCCATTTTTGTATTCTAATTCAATTTGTTATTTCAGCAAATCCTTCCAACCTTATTCTTATCTTAATAATTTGTCTTAATATACTATAATTTTACATTCTCTCTTTCACCAATTCATTTTTACTTAATCCTTTATGTCATTTCTGCTAAAACCACATAATTTTCTTTTCCCAACATCTTTCTAGCAATCCTTAATTTTGCAATATTTTTGAAGATAAACTTTAATTTTTTTCCAATCTTCTTCCACCGACTCTTCTCCTTGGTCCCGGATTCTGCCAGTCATCTCAGCCAGTTCCATGTATTCCATCACCTTCATCTGCCATTCTTCCCAGGTGGGTAGATCTTGTGTTTTCCAATACTTTGCGATGAGTATTCTTGCTGCTGTTGTGGCGTACATAAAAAAAGTTCTATCTTCCTTTCGCACCAATTGGCCGACCATGCCCAAGAGAAAGGCCTCTGGTTTCTTCTGGAAGGTATATTTAAATACCTTTTTCATTTCGGTATAGATCATCTCCCAGAAGGTCTTAATCTTTGGGCATGTCCACCAAAGGTGAAAGAATGTACCTTCAATCTCTTTACATTTCCAACATTTATTATCGGGCAAATGATAAATTTTTGTGAGCTTGACTGGTGTCAAGAACCACTGGGGCTAAGAGGTTTCACAGGCACCAGGAGAAGACCACTGTTCCCACAGGCACCACATCAGCAGCCTCTAATTTAGCCAGTGACTCCCACAGTCATTGCCACCAGAACTTGGTTGTGTCTCTATATTTCTCTTTGTGGAGGCAGCAGTGCCACCATTCCCCTTCCCCTTACTACTTTTTTTAACCTCTTCCCTGCTGCAATAGTACTTTTGGCTTTGCAGTTATATCCAGGCTCTCACGAAAGGGCCAAAGATTGATCTTTCTTCAGAGCCAAGGCTTCTGGGCATGTTGGTCATCACCGTTGTTTTGTCATAGCCGTCAGAAAGATTTCTTCAAAATTAGAATGTGCATGTTACCCATCCAAAATGTCTACCCTAGCTTTTTTTTTTTCATTCTACCCATCCACTAAGGAGTTCAGGACATTCCACCTGTGGGGCTTTTATTGCAACAGCAATGTGAGGTAGGAAGACTAGGCAGGAGACAGTGGTTGCTCCAATGGCACTTCCAAGCAAGTTTCTGAACCCAGATCTCTCCAGCAGAAGTTGGGCACTCTCACCAAAACCACACTGAAATTTAGAGTCACAATCAGGACTGGCCAAGATATCTTGCAGCTTGAGGCAAAGGATAAAATGGCACGTCCACCCAATCCTGCACACAGAAACTGACTGCAGTGGTGACTGAATCTTGTTTTGTGATAAGACAGCATCCTTAACCATACCTGAACACAGCAGGCTAACTTCTAGTGTGCAGGGTAGGCTGCATACTACACATCACTTTGTTTGCCAGCACTCTGCTGCTGGCACCAGCACCTGCCACCTGAGGTGGCTGCCTCATTCTGCCTAGTTTGAAAAGGCCAGCTCTGGTTCCAGAAGCATATTTTTGCCGTGTGTACTAAGCAAACTGTAAATGAGCAAATGAGGCATAATCTTTCCTTGCAAAGCAGCTGGTACTTGATTGCAAGAGATATGATTCCCCCGCCCCCTTTTGTTGTTGATCACAGAGCAGCAGTTCAGGCATTGCAGAGAGTTTTCTCTTTGTCTGAAATCATTTCCAGTGATATGCTGTAGCTTGATGGAAAATATTTTGATCATTTAGCCATGACCAAACTTTTTGTAACAACACTTTAAAAAAATGAATACAGAGAACTGAGCCCCCCCCTTTTTTTTTGCAGAAAGCAAGCCTTCAAACATCTTCCATTTCCTTCAGCTTAGGGTGCTTTCATCGTCGGGTGTTTACTGTGGACTAGCCATGTGTTGCTCACTCATTTTTATAGGGCATCTGCATGGCACTATACACAAAACATCACCCTCATGTTTTTCCTCATTAGTCCTCTCCCTGCCCCCTGTCCAGCAAATGTGACTCTTTTTTTTAAAAGTGGGATAACTGTAATTCTCCAAGTACAGAAAGACTATTTCACAACTATTCTGGCTGGCATTGCCTTAAATACATTGCTCTAGGCATTTTCTTCTCTATTGTCTGTCTTTCCTCTTTAGGAATCACATCTATCACTTTAAACTTTCCATTCCCAATAATAATGCTGCATTTGTAAGTGTTTTTCCTGCAACTTGTGGAGCATGAGACTCTTAGTCTCAGGGTCGTGTGTTTAAGCCCAACAATGGGCAAAAGATTCCTGCATTGCAGTGGGTTGGACCAGATGACCTACGTCAGGCATCCCCAAACTCGGCCCTCCAGATGTTTTGGGACTACAACTTCCATCATCCCTAGCTAACAGGACCAGTGGTCAGGGATGATGGGAACAGTAGTCCCAAAACATCTGGAGGGTCCAAGTTTGGGGATGCCTGATCTATGTGGTCCTTTCCAGCTCTATGATTCTGTACTTCTAATTTGCAATGTGTATGTGGGAATTAGTAGCAGCATGTTTGGCAAGGTGGAGCTGCCCTCTCAACACTGCTTACCTTCATGGAGTTGGTAAGCCTGTATGGTCACATGGGTAGGAGTGTCCCAACCTGTGTCCAGTCCTCACTGCCATTCTGTCCCAATCCCATCCAGGTATGGAGCAGTGGCATCGGTGTCGGGAGGTATCAAGGGACCCTTGGCTCCATTAGGATCTGGCCTGGTCTGGCAGCCAACAGAGCTTTATGTTCACCCCAGCGGATATTGGGAAGTAGGGAAAGTGGGGAAAGTAAAGGTAAAGTAGGGGAGCGGGTGGCACTGTGGTCTAAACCACTGAGCCTCTTCGGCTTGCTGATCAGAAGGTTGGCAAGTTTGAATCCAAGTGACAGAGGGAGCTCCCGTTGCTCTGCCCCAGCTCCTGCCAACCTAGCAGTTCGAAAGCACACCAGTGTGAGTAGATAAATAGGTACCACTCCAGCGGGAAGGTAAATGGCTTTTCTGTGCGCTCTGGTTTCTGTCACGGTGTCCCATTGCACCAGAAGCAGTTTAGTCATGCTGGCCACATGACCTGGAAAGTTGTCTGTGGACAAACGCTGGCTCCCTCGGCCTGAAGCGAGATGAGCGCTGCAACCCCATAATCGCCTTTGACTGGACTTAACCGTCCAGGAGTCCTTTACCTTTTATTGGGAAGTAGGAGGTGATGCCAGGATGCTGGAAGATAGCACTGTGTGCCATAAGGATTGCCCAGCATCCCTTAAGCTAGTCTGCTGCCCTAGGATGTAGTGGAAAATGCTATCCTGTCCACTGACAGCTAGTACATGGAAGGGTGAGGGCAAGATGTCTTGGTGGTGGTGAGGAAACACCTGGGGGATATTTTAGAAAGTTAACTCCCAAAATCCAAAATTTATCAGAGAAGGGAAACAGAAAACAGCAGCTGCTCATGATAGATAATAGGGGCATTTAAAAAAAAATTTTTTTTAGCATTCACTGAATTTTTACAAAAGCTACAATAAATTGGGAAGGGCTCAGTGGTAGAACATATGTTTTGCAAATAGAAGACCACAGTTTACCCCATAACATTTCCAGGCTGGGCTGGGAGAGCCAGCTATCTGAAAGCCTGGAGAGCTGCTGCTTGTCTGTGTAGACGATACTGGGCTACATGGAGCAATGGACCTGATTTTGTGTAAGACCAGTGTTTTGGTGTAAGATCAATGTTCCTATGTTTTTAAGGACCCTGCTTTTGAGATATCAGCATTGATGTGTGTTTGTGTGTGGGAGTTATGGTAGGGCTACAACCCAATACATGCTTGCCTGAGATAGAGCTGCACTGAGCACAGCAAGTCTTTGAAGTAAAGGCACAAGATTGTCCTGGAAGCCTGAGAACAAATGCTCCAGAAGGCTGCCTGTCTTAGCCCCTGTTGAAACGAGTTGGTTATGGAAGAGGAATGCTGTGCTGCTTCTTTGCAGCCTGATACAGTAACCTGCTTTCCCAGAGTGGCTTTATTTACTTATTTATTTATGGGGGGGGGGGGGACGGGGACTGAGAAGAAGAAAGGAGTGGGGGTTAGGGGAGTCATGTGCCTGAGTCGGCATCAGAGGCAGTAGCTCCATGCCAGATTCCATTTTCCCTACAGTGTGAGGCTGGCTAAGAATAAGTGGCTCTCATATTGGATAAAAGTAGCATAATGGCATGTGACTGCACTTTCAATGAGGACTGTCACTATGTGACTGCATTTCCAAAGAGGCTGGTGCCTCCCACTTTGCAGTCCTGAGGTTTTTTTTTATGAAGTTAAAATGGGGGATGACTCACCAGCCCAGCTCAAATATTGCTACGGCGGATCTCCCTGTTCCACCAAACAGTATTTAAAGACTTCCTAATTGCATTGCAAATAAACCTTCATCATCCTGCATGGTAGCGGCTCTGAGAAGCAGGGCTTGGGGGATATGTGTGTGTGTGTGTGTGTGTGTGTGTGCGCGCACGCGCGCACAAGATTCCAGGTATGGCATTAGGCAAACAAATCAGTTACCTGACAATTTCAGCCCTAATTTTAAAGGCAAGTTTATAGCTCTTATGACTGAAGAGTGATACTTTTCCTGGTAAATAATCTGAGTTTTTTTTTGATACAGAGAGTTTTGGGAGGACAGGAGGAGTTTGAAAGAATACATAAACACTTTATTTTTATTGCACATCAGTGCCTTGGATCAGGGCTTCTTCCTTTTTCTTTTACACACAGTAATGGTATTCAAATGGAATGGCAAGCTAATGAGTTGCCATGAGAACAAACAGCCACAGATTCATGGGTCCCATCCCTTCCCCTTTTGCCCAGGATGAAGGTGGCAGAAGCTTGCAGCTTGCTGTTTCGTCTGGGAAACTGTGATTGTGCAAACTAATGCTGGGCTTGAAGTTCTCAGAGGAGCATTTCAGCCAAACCTGGGGTGGGGTGGGAACTGACAAAACTCAGTATCCCCATTTTCTTTCTTCACTTTCTTTGCCGCCACCCACATTTCTGACGATGGGTGGTGGTAGCAGGGCTCTTTCATGCCATTGCTCTCTAAAGTTTCCTCTGAAGGATGCCACAATCATGACATAGTGCTGCAAGGAACAGTGTGGTGAGCCACTCAACTGTGTGTTGAGGCATGTCCTCAGACTTTGAACTGCCCCTGCCATCCAGGCTGGTCATTGGATCTCCCTGGACAGGAGGAACAGAAAGTTCTATAAGAGGGCTTCCTGTTCTAGTTAAAGCTTACCTGAGCAACAAGCTCTTCTGGAGTTCAGGCACATTCCTGTCTCCTTTGGTTTTCTTTCAGCCCTGGCTTCGTCCTGTCCCCAGGCTTCTTCTTTGGCTCTTCTTACTATGAGCTTTATCCCATGGCACCTGGTACTTGGCTCATTACAATCTCCAGGTTCATAGGGAGTATGCCACCGAAGACCAGCTGTTGGGGAACCACAGTAGTAGAAGGTTATGACCATGCCCTGCTTTTGGGCTTTTCCAGATACATCTCTTTAAGCCAGTATAGAGGACACACTGCTGGACTTTCATTTGATCAAATAGAGCCCTTCTTTTGTTCTTACATGGAAGCAAGTCAGGCATTGCCCTCAGGAGCAGAGCTTGGTAAAGAAAGTCTCATGTTGCCAGGAAAATGCTGTCAGTGTACTTTACAATGGCTAACCTGGAATATCCACCCTTTGTCAGTAATGGCCAGCAAGTGGATACAGGTGGTCACAGTCATTTACTGAGGAGGAGAGGGCATGTGCAAGGAGCATGGCCTAGTGTGGAGCATGGTGCTATGTCCTGCTTCCCGCTGAAAAATGTCAGCAGGTGCTCTTTCTAGTACAAAAGGAAGTGAAGGCCTATTAGAGCAGACTAGAGGTCCTCACTCAGTGTCACAGAAAGAGTTCATTCAGGTGGTCTTAGAAGTCAAAATGGTAGCAACAATAAGTCCTGCCCAAGATCAGTAACAAGGGTCCCAGGATTGCATGAAGGTAATGAAGATATTCCAGTGAGTTACCCCACCAAACTGCCAAGCTTTTAAGCAGAGGCAGAGACTCCCTGGCACGCTAGAAGTTATTGATCTGAAGGTGGGTATATTCCTGCAGAATAAGTTTCCTATTTTCTTTTTTTAAATATATTTTTTTATTAGTTTCCACAAAAAGAATACATAACACATCACATTTTCAACTTTAACAAATTTTCCAATTTTGGACTTCCCTCAGCCTCTCTGACAATCATCCAAACTTAATTTTTAAATACACAGTTCTTAAATTCACTATTGCCTTTCGAATACCATTTGAGACCTATTTTTCTTTTTTGCAATATTTCTTTAACTTTTACAGAGCTTCTTTAAATGCCACTAACGTTATTTCTCTATCACTTATACCTTCCCAATAGTCTACCAACTTTTTCCAGTCCTCGATAAACTTTTGATCTCTTAAATATCTGATCTTCCCTGTCAATTTGTCCAGTTCTGCATAGTCCATCAACTTTGTTCTCCACTCCTCTAATGTTGGTACTTGTTCTTGTTTCCAATTCTGGGCCAGTAGTATTCTCGCCGCTGTTACTGCATATTGGAAAAGTTTGCAATCCTTTCTATTTATTTCATTTCCTATAATTCCTAAAAGAAAAGCCTCTGGTTTCTTAGCAAATGTATATTTCAACATTTTCTTCAGTTCATTATAGATTAGTTCCCAGAAGCTCTTCACTTTTTTACATTCCCACCACATATGGTAGAAAGTGCCATCCTTTTCTTTACATTTCCAACATTTCTTACATGTTTTATACATTTTTGCAAGTTTTACCGGTGTAATGTACCATCTATACATCATTTTCATTATATTCTCTTTTAACGCTGTACATGCAGTAAATTTCATGTTTTCATTCCATAATTTAATCCAATCATCCATTTGTATTTTATATCCAAAGTCCCTGGCCCATTTTATCATAACTGATTTTACTTCCTCGTCTTTGGTATGCCATTCCAGCAAAATTTTGTACATTTTAGATAATATCTTACATTCATTATTTATTATTTCTGTTTGAAATCTCGACTCTTTCTCTGCATATCCATATTCCTTAAGATCCTTCTTAAACATTTCATTTGTTTGTAAATAATGCAACCAGTCATATACATGCTCTTTTATCTCTTCATAAGGTTTCATTTTCCATCTCCCCCCTTCCTTAACAATTAACTCTCCATATGTAATCCAGTTTTTCCTCATATTAGTTTTTTTAACACTCATAACCTCTAATGGAGACAACCAGTGTGGAGTTTTTGGCTCGAGCAGGTTTTTATACCTATCCCAGACTTCTTTCAACGATCTTCCGAAAATGTGGTTCTCAAAGCCTACATGACCTTTCTTCTTTCCAGACCATAAATATGTGTGCCACCCGAATCTATTATCAAACCCTTCTAGATCTAACAGCTCCGTATTATCTAATTGAATAAGTTTCCTATTTTCACTTGATGTGGTGCATTTCCCTGGGAGACATCCATGAGGCTTCCTCCTGCTCTGAACCCTCTGTCCCAACAGGTGTTTCCCCTGAGCCCTCTTCACTCTCTGGTGGGGAAACAACCTCCATGATCTCTAAAAGCCCCTGCTGCTTTATGGGTGGAAAAGAGGCAGCCTTGAGAATTGCCATCTTGCCAGTAGATCTGGGTGCATCTGGAGGTAGAGAGGAGCTCTGCTTCATTGTCTCATTCCCTCTTTACTCCCCTTCAGAATCCTCTTCTTCAAGTGCCTCCCACTTCTGGTCTGTATCAGAGTATGGAGAGGGGATTATGACACTCTTGCCCCCATCCCTAGTTCTAGGCTGCGGGAACTATCTTTCCTTTCCTTTTCAAGGAGTGGCAGGTCTCCAAGGAGTGTCTGGTGAAGGCAGTGGAGCCAGAGGGTGATCCAAGTGAAGGGAGTAGCGAGGCAGGAGCCAGGGCTGGAGGAAGGGCAGGATGTGCTAGGAGTGGAGGGGCAGTAGAATCCCCTCCATCCCCTTCCCCCTGTCCCCCAGGAGCAGGAGGGACTTGAAGAGGAAGTGACAGGTTTTGTGTACATGCCCCATCAGACAAGGGTACTTAACTTGGGTGGGTGGGGAGTGGTCACACCATTTCTCCAACAGTCCATCTTAGAACAGAAGCCTGGGGAGAGGATGCAAGATAACTTAATCAGTGTGTGTGTGTGTGTGTGTGTGTGTGTGTGTGTGTGTGTGTTCAGTGCACCTTAGGAATTACTGTTAGATCCATGTTTTGTCAATAAAAAATTAAACTACTGCCCATTTGTCCTCCTTAGGCTGGGTGTGCTCAGGACACTTCTGGGGGTGGGTGAGAACCATCCAATTCAGGCTTTCAGAGCTTTCTTGTCCAGACATATGCAATTACCAGAGTGCAATTTTTGACTGAAGCTTACTATTGGGTATCCTCTTTCTGGTAGACAGAGTCTCTTGGTGGGTAATATGTGAAAACAACCCTTAGAATACCATTCCACTGACAATTCCACTGATTGTCAGAGGGATCACCAACGTATTTTCTATCAATTAGTGCTTTCTATCAATTAGTACACAAAGCACTAATTGATAGAAAATACGTTGATGATCCCTCTGACAATGAGCCTATTTCCCCATTTGCTGATAAATTGGTAAAAGTTCTGTTGAAGGCAGATCCTGCTGGCAGTCTTCTCAGAGGCTTCATATCGGCCACTGTAGGAGCATGATGCTGGACTAGATGGTTCTTTGGTCCAAGGACTCAACTTAGGCTCTGATACACTGAGTCCAACATTTATTTCACAGGGCACACCAATTCCTTGCTGCTTTTTTTTTTTTTTTGGAGTCACTGACCCTTTGAGTTCCCCTGAAACATATTTCTGCAAGACTCAAAAGCATTTCACTGAAGGCACCCCAGGCAATGAGTTTTGCTACTGCCCCAGCTGCATTTTCCAGGAAGAGAATAAAAAAAGACAATTTAGTTGGCCTGCCCTTTGTTTTTTGAAATGGAAGATATCAAAGACCCTTAGAGTCAAAGGATGTAATAAACCCAAAGGCAGAGGCTTTGAGATGTGGAGTCCTAAAAGTGAAGAGGAACCCTTACCGTAGTTGTCACTGTGTAGGATGCCTGCCGCTTCAAAGCGATGATTTAATTAATCAAGAAATGTGAAAATTGGGAGTTGAAAGTTGAGCAGCAACAGCATGAGGCTGGATGCTATTAAGGCCTTCATTAAAAGTCAAGGGTATTTCTGATTGTCCTTAGCAGCTAACAGACGTTCATTGCCTAGCGATGCCAGATTTTTTAGACACCAGATCTGTTCACAGCACACCTATGCTATTAGGATAAGCATCTCATTTCCCCCCACAGTTTTCTAGTTAGAGGCTTTAGCAGATAAATCTGCTTAAAATTCTCTCAGCGTGAAATATCTTTGGTGAGAAAAATAAGGAAAATGGGCTCAGCCTTGCAGATTAAATAAACCCAAATGCCCTGGAAATGGAACATTTCATGAGGGACAATACTATCAGTGGCTACAAGCCACGATGGCTATGTTCCGTCTTCACTGTTGGAGGCAGTGTGACTCTGAATACCAGTTACTGGGATTCACAATGGGGTCAAATTTTGTTTGGCTGAGGTCCTGGTTATAGGCATCTCATGGCCATCTGTTAGGCCACAGTGAGAACAGAATGGTGGGCTAGAGAGGCATTTGGCATGATCTAGCAGGGCTTTTTGTGGCCTTAAATTTGTGTTTAGAGTTGGACCTCAGTGTTTGGGCTGAATGATGGGGGTGGAGAGTATACAGGGCTGAGGCCATTTATGGCTTTAAAGGTCAGCACCAGCACCTTGAATTGTGCTCGGAAACATACTGGGAACCAATTTAGAGCTTTTAAGACTGGTGTTATATGGTCCCGTCAGTTACTCCCAGTCACCAGTCTAGCTGCCACATTCTGGGTTAGTTGTAGTTTCTGAGTCACCTTTGAAGGTAGCCCCATGTAGAGCACATTGCAGTAGTCCAAGCGGGAGATAACCAGAGCATGTACCATTCTAGCACAGGCAGGTAGGGTCTCAGCCGGCGTACCAAATAGAGATGGTAGACAGCCGCCCTGGACACCCAATTAACCTGTGCCTCCATGGACAGTGTTATGTACTGAGTTGAATAGGATCCAAACTGCAGCAGTCTGATTGGTCCTAGAACAATGCAGCAGTATGATTGGTTAGCAGGAACCACCCAATCATGCTCCAGATAGAAGTGAATCCACAACCTGATTGGCCTACAGTAGAATCCTGGAATTAGCCAATCATGTGCAGCCCATTGTGTAAATAATGTATATAAAGCAGATACTTTGAGGGGACATTCATTCATTCCTCCTCACCACTATGAGCTGAATAAAGAGCATGAAATCACTTTGCGACTCTGAGTATATTTCACTGGCGACGAAGGTGGGATCCCGCTGAGCTGACTGCCACACACAGCACCGCAGCACCGCCACCTGCCGCACCGCTGCCTCGCACCGTGTATCCAGGCTTCAGCTCCGGGACACAAGGAACTCAGAATGGCAACTGACAGCAGCTTCTCGCCATTCAACCCAGCATCTGGAGACTGGGAAGCGTACGCCTCCCGTTTCACCTTCCTCCTAGAAGCCAAAGGGGTCACCGATGAAGAAGACGCCAAGAAGAGGGCAATATTCTTCAGCGTCTGCGGAGAGGAGACATTTGAAATCGCCCGGGCTCTCCTTGCGCCTGAAGACGTCGCTACTGTTCCATACAAAACAATAATGGAACAGCTGAAGGGGCACTTTTCGCCACAGCCCTCAGTGGTGGCTCGTCGAAATGCCTTCTACGCAAAGCGGCAAGCCCCTGGGGAAACCATAACTGGGTTTGTGACCTCTCTCCGCCAAGCTGCCCGGTTCTGCAACTTCTCAGAGCTGGAGAACATGCTTCGTGACCGCCTCGTCGGTGGCCTGAAGGATGAGAAGCTGCAACGACGCCTCTACGCTAAGAAGAACCTAACGTTCCAGGTCGCTCTGGAGGAGGCCCTGGCAACGGAAGCTGCTGAGAGGTCGACGCAAGAGGCACGGCTGAGCCAGCCGTCCCAACCGAGGGTCCACCACGAAGACCTCACCAACGACTCGGGATCCGACAGGGAGGAGGTGCACCGAGTACAGCAGCGCACTCAAGCAGCCCACATACCACAGCTGCCTCGACGAGAAGGAGGGAACTGCGCAAGCTGTGGAGAAAGTCACGAGAGGAGGACCTGCCGTTTCCGCAACGCAGAGTGCAGGCAGTGCAGAAAATTGGGACACATCGCCCGGGTGTGTCGGGCTCGGCCCACCCGAAGCCAGGCATCAGATGACCAATCCAAGAGCCCCAGGTCCCGGGGCCCAACGCACCAAGGCAACTCGACGGAGCTCACAGACTTCCAGGTATACCAGTTGCCCCACCCCAACGTAGAGAAAATTTATGTAGAGGTACAGATAGAGGGGGCCCCATGCCGCATGGAGCTTGACACGGGTTCAACTCTATCCATAATCTCGGCAAGGACCTTAAGGAAACTGTGTCCTACTGGGGGTCCCAAACTCAGGCCGGCCCCATTCACCCTCCGGGACTTCCAGAAACGTAAGGTCCCCACAATGGGGGTGGGGACCTTCAGGGTGCAATACCGAGGGCGGACGCGGCAACTGGACTTGCTTGTGGTCAAGGGCCCCTACATTAGCTTACTGGGGTTGGCATGGTTTGGACCACTGGGACTAGCCATCACCGGGGTGAACCACATGAGCTTACAAGTGGACGTGGACGCCATATGCAAGGAGTTTCCGGGGGTTTTCGATGGGAAATTGGGACAGTATACGGGCCCCCCCATTGCTCTACAGCTTGACCCCGCAGTACGACCAGTCAGGCTCAAGGCCCGCCGGGTCCCATTCGCCCTGAAACCCCGTATAGACGAGGAATTGGACCGACTCGTGGAGCAAGGAGTGCTGGAGCCGGTGCCTAATGCCCCCTGGGAAACCCCAATCGTCACACCCGTCAAGCCTAATGGTTCGGTCCGCATCTGCGCAGACTACAAATGTACCATAAACAAGGCCCTCATGGCCCATGCATACCCAGTGCCAGTGGTCAGCCATGTCCTTGCCACCCTGGCTGGGTCGAAAATTTTTGGCAAGCTGGACTTGGCCCAAGCATATCAACAGCTGCCAGTAGATGAGGCCACAGCAGAGGCACAGACGATTGTGACGCACAGAGGAGCGTTCAGGGTAAAGCGGCTGCAATTCGGGGTCAGCGTGGCACCAGGCATATTCCAGAATCTAATGGACTCTCTCCTTAAAGGGATTCCTGGTGTCACCCCCTTCTTTGATGATGTGTTGATTGCCGGGCCCACACCAGAGGAGTTTGAGGACCGCCTCCGCACTGTTCTGCACCGTTTCCAGATGGCGGGTCTCAAGGTGAAGCGGGAAAAATGTCTACTAGGAGTGCCTCAAGTGGACTTTCTGGGATTTATGGTGGATGCAGAAGGGGTTCACCCGACTGGGGACAAGGTACGGGCCATTTGTGATGCCCCAGCGCCCAAGAACAAGACTGAACTTCAGGCCTTCTTGGGATTATTGAACTTTTACCATTCCTTCCTTCCCCACAAGGCGGCGGTAGCGGAGCCCCTACACAGACTCCTGGACAAGCGGGCCCCTTGGGTGTGGGGCCAGCGCCAGGAGGCCGCATTCCAGGCAGTCAAGGACTTGCTTGTCTCAAACTCGGTCTTGGCACACTTCGACGAGAGGCTGCCGGTGGTGCTAGCATGCGACGCCTCGCCCTATGGCATCGGCGCTGTCCTGGGACACCAACTCCCGGATGGAAGAGAGGTACCGGTAGCATACTTTTCCCAGACACTCAACGAAACCGAGCGGAACTACTCGCAAATCGACAAGGAGGGTCTGGCAATCGTGAAGGGAGTAAAAAAATTCCATGATTTCTTGTACGGGCGGCCCTTCACCGTGGTGACTGACCACAAGCCGTTGCTTGGCTTGTTTGCCCCTGAAAAGCAGACCCCCCAAGTGCTGTCTCCTCGCGTCCTCAGGTGGTCAATTTTCCTTGCCAGCTACCAGTATGCACTGATTCACCGCCCTGGAAAGGCGATGGGCCATGCAGACGCCCTCAGCAGGCTACCACTACCGGAAACAGGCCCCGACCCAGCACCTGCACAAGAGGTTATGAGCCTGGAGCTGCTTCCTGACCGCCCCATTCAGGCACAAGAAGTTGCACACCATTCCAAGAAAGATAGGGTCATCTCCCGGGTCCTGGACTGGGTGTGGAGGGGATGGCCCAGCCGCAGCCCCGGGCCAGAATTCGCCGGCTACACAACCCGCAAACATGAACTGTCAGCCCACAAGGGGTGCCTGTTATGGGGAAGCAGGGTCGTTGTTCCCCAGCCCCTCCGCAAAAGGGTCCTCACAGCCCTACACGAGACACACCCAGGGGTAGTAAGAATGAAGGCCCTTGCCAGGAGTTATGTGTGGTGGCCGGGGATCGACGGAGAGATAGAGGCCTGGGTCAAACACTGCCAGGCCTGCCAGGAATCCCGCCCAGATCCCCCAAGGGCCCCAGTCCAGTCCTGGGAGTCCGCCCGAGCACCATGGTCACGCCTGCATGTGGACTTCGCTGGCCCCTTTCAGGGGAAAACATTCTTCATAGTGGTGGACTCCTACACCAAATGGCTGGAAGTCGCACTGGTACCGTCCACTTCTACGTCCGCAGCCATCCGGGTACTACGCAGGCTGTTTGCAACCCACGGGCTCCCTGACACTCTCGTCTCAGACAACGGGACTGCATTTACATCAGGAGAATTTCAAACCTTCACAGTGCAGAACGCCATCCGCCACATCCGTTCGGCGCCATTCCACCCTGCCACCAATGGCCAAGCAGAACGCATGGCGCGGACCACCAAGGACACCCTTCGCCGCATGACGCAAGGGGATTGGGAGTACCGCCTTGCCACATTCCTTCTAGCACAGCACAGCACCCCCAGCTCAACGACTGGCCGGAGCCCCGCTGAACTACTAATGGGTCGGCGCCTTGCAATCAGATTGGACCGCCTTCACCCCGATAGAGCTCAGGATGAGGTAGTGGTGGGGGAAGGCAGGAACCCCCGGACCTTCGAGGCCCAGGACCCAGTGTACGCAAAGAATTTTGGGGCAGGCCCTGCATGGGTACCTGCCACAGTCACCAGGGTCACGGGCCCCGTGTCGTACGAGGTGCTAACAGATGGGGGGCAATGCTGGCGCCGCCACTGCGACCAGATACGGCGACGATTCCCGGGAGAAAACCAGGAGGAGGAGGACAGGTCAGAGGAGTCCCAAGGGAACAGTGGGGCAGTGAGGCCCATAGAGCAGCAGGGGCAAGCAGGAGAGGCAGAATCAGTAAATACAGAGAGGACCCGCGAGGCCGAAAGGACACCGGAACCAGAACCACGACTGAGCGAGCCGGTTGCGCCAGACCAAACAGCCCCATCCTTGGAACACGAGCCAGAACCTGAACCCCGGACCAGGGAACACCCCAGGCCGCAACGCACACGTAGGCCACCGGCGTACCTTGAGGACTATGAATGCGACCTTCCGGGCAGGACTGGAACTTAGAGGGGAGGGGTGTTATGTACTGAGTTGAATAGGATCCAAACTGCAGCAGTCTGATTGGTCCTAGAACAATAGGCTCCAAAAGGCAGCAGTCTGATTGGTCCTAGAACAATAGGATTCAGAATGCAGCAGTCTGATTGGTCCTAGAACAATGCAGCAGTATGATTGGTTAGCAGGAACCACCCAATCATGCTCCAGATAGAAGTGAATCCACAACCTGATTGGCCTACAGTAGAATCCTGGAATTAGCCAATCATGTGCAGCCCATTGTGTAAATAATGTATATAAAGCAGATACTTTGAGGGGACATTCATTCATTCCTCCTCACCACTATGAGCTGAATAAAGAGCATGAAATCACTTTGCGACTCTGAGTATATTTCAGACAGCTTTGAGTCCAAAATGATTCCCAGGCTGTGCACCTGGTCCTTCAGGTGCCCGTTACTCTATTCAGGACCAGGGAGTCCTCCACCCTCTGTCCCCCGGAAGTAGTAATTTTGTCAGGATTCAGCCTCAATCTGTTAACCCCATCCATCCTCCGACTGCTTCCAGACATTCACACAGGACATTGTATGTGGATTGTATGCACACTTTGCCCCAGTATATGTATTGTTGTATACACCGTGTAGCTGAAGAACTGCATTGCAAAATGTGAACCAGCACCAAATGGTCTAAAGTGGTACAGTTCAAACACCCATTTGCCACTGAGAACTAACCAATGACCCTTTCCATTGTGTCTCTCTGCTTCAGTGTAAATTTAAAACTCATTTGATCCCTAAAGATCAGTGCAAGATTGCACTACTTTTCAAATAAACTCTATTCTCTCAACCTTCCATAATCCCTCCACTCGTCTCCATTTTGAGCTGCTAGATAAATAGAATAAATTGCAAAACAACACCAGGTTTTAATGCCCCCACAAATGATAAACAGATGAACTTCTGAGTTTCGATCGAGTGATTCTTTGGAACTGTTTTAAATGATTTCTTTTCTTTTCTTTTCTTTTCTTTTCTTTTCTTTTCTTTTCTTTTCTTTTCTTTTCTTTTCTTTTCTTTTCTTTTCTTTTCTTTTCTTTTTTTTTGCTTTTTGAGCCAGATTGCCTTTCCTTTGTCTTGGCTACTGCGCTTCCTTTTGTCCCACTGTTGGCTTCTCCTTTTCTATACTCCTGTCTGTTCCTGGTTTCCCTGATGCCAGCATCTACCAGCTGTCTTTGCCCACCTCCTTTTACTTTAAGCTTCCCATTGCTTCTCATTCATTCTCTTGTGCACCTTGCATCTGCCTTCTTCATTACTGGCACACTCGCAACTCTTCCCATTATTGCTACTGCTAGGGCAGGAGACCTCCCAGTTCCACCTTTTCTGTCCTGCTATTTCAGGATCTGTGAACTTTCCCTTTCAACCTATTCATGGGGCACATCTGCCGCAATTGCTCAAGTACAGAGCCTGCTGGTACCTTGCCCTGTGTGTGTGTGTGTGTGTGTGTGTACACCAAAGAGAAAAGAAGTGTGTTGGCCTGTCCCAGCTTGTTCGCTATTAATGGGTTAGATGGGGAGTGCGGGTGGGAAATGGGCACTCTCTTATCTGAGCTTGTGCAGATCTTTATTTTATAAACAACATTTCCTCAAAGGAGTAATAAAAGAGGACAGGCACAGAAGAAGGATTACCATCCTTGGCATAGAAGGAACCTTTGCCAGGAAGAAGTTTATCAGGGCAATGCACACGCAAAGCCCATGGCATAGCGTTAATTTGCCTCCCCTACCAAATTAGCTGTGCTCAATTTTGTTTTCTTTCCAATTTTACATCCCTGATTACACATTCATAAAATCGTCCCATCTTCCATGCATAAATACAAATGCTTTGAAAATATAATTGTGTGTGTTTATCAAGCACCTAATTTGTTTTACTTGCCAGTGACTAATTATATAGGAAATATAAATGAATTGCTGGCCATATAGTCTGTTTTAAATACCAAAGGAAGGTGGGGGTGGGGGGACAGGAGGAGGAAAATGTTGGAGGCTCAAAAGGCAATGTTACATTCCAGGATGACACCGATTTCAGTCTGTGTGCATCTTATATAACAATGCTCCACACCTCTTGTTTGTCTCACCATCTGTTTGGCTGCTTGCCTTCTCCTCTCGGAGCATTTAGCTGGTGCAGGTGGGGGATGGTATCATCTGAAACCTAAAGAGGTGAGGTGGTAGACTGTATTTGGGGAGCCTACAAGCTTTCAACTGGGTTTAGACCTCCCTTGTCCTTTAGGATCTGCATTTGAGGAGTGGCATTGCTTTTCCCCACTTCAGGAGACCACATCAATTCGTACTCTCCTCTCATACCTATTTTCATGCCTAGCAACCACTAGACTTTGCAGTAGAGAAAGGAGCAAACTCTGCCATTTCTTTATATTGGTTCTTGCAAGGTGATGAGAAATAACACACCAACCAAGGGTCCTTCCCCGTTGTAGCCCAGTATTTTAAAACCTATGTAATTATTGGCATTCTAAATGAAGTCATCCCTTCAGTCATTCTCTAACTTGCATGTAAAAAGATAAGTAAATAAAGAGAGGGAAAGGAAAGAGGCATCAGTGACCTAATCAGTTTGATATATATACCAGTGCTACAAGCTAAATATTGTAAAGTTTATCCTGACCCACCCCAGCTAAGGAAGGAACATATATGATAGTTAAGACTTTATTGACAAAAGAAGCACTTACATTTATGTACCATAGACATGAGTAAATAAATGTGACTTCAACTGATGCCAGGGGAGGGGCAGGTGAATTTCCCTGCAAAAGGGGTGCTACCACAGAGAATGACCTACCTCATGTCACTCATTCACTGGCCACAGAAACACCGAACAGTGCCTCCCTTGCCAATGTCAGGAGCATAGGGGAGGCAGTCCTTTAAATACCTGGGCCTCAAGCCGTCTAATAAGACATTCCCATGTCTAATGACAAGAGAAAAACAATAAACAGTTGTGTTGGTTGTTCATTTATATGTACTGTATCTGGGTGCTCCCGACTGATCTATATTCAAAGTTAAGCAAATGGCTTGGTAGCTTAAAGAGGTTCTTGTGTCCATTGCTTCTACCACAGTTTTACTTTGCTGTATTGTGTTTATGGTTGCAGCAAAGGAAATAAGTGCAGATAACCCAAACGTTCCTGCTATTTTGCTTTTATGCACTTTGCAGTTCATTTTGCAGACCATCTATTTTCTGAAAGAGATATGTGTGTTCTCTGCTTCATCCAAGTTGGGTGACTGTCCTAGTGCAGTCCATTCAAAATAATAGAATGTGGTTTAATAGCCCCCATTAATTAATTGTTTGGGAAACATAGCCTTTTTGGGCTTTTTGAAAAGCCGGGACTTAAAAGCTGCTTTTTTATTTTTAAAAAAATGTAATTAACATTTCTTGCAGAAATGTGTAATTTTGAAGCCCTCATGAGAGTTGTAGGGATCTTTTATTGGGCTAATTTGCATGTTCATAACCAGACCTTGATTTCTCCAAACTGCATTACTATTGGACACTTGCAGAAGAGTGTGTAAACAGATTTCCCTGAGAAACACTAGCCTTTTTGAGGTATTAATGGGAGGAAGATACAATAGCTGTCTTCATATAAAATACCATACGAAGGCAGAAGATGGAGTTAACTTGCTCTCTGGAATCTGTGGGCGGAAATCACAGGGAAGCAAATTGCAGCTAAACGTCAGAGAACTTCCCAATGGTAGCATTTGTTCAATAGTGGAACAGACTGCCCTGGAGGAAGCTGATGGGACCCTCATTCACTGGAGGCATTTAAACAGAGGTCAGAGGATCACCTGTCAGGGATGCTCTAGGTGCAAGTTTCCTGTGCTGAGTAGATGATTGGAAGCTGACCTCCAACATCAGTTCCAGTTCTTTGATTCTGTAAACCTGTGATCCTTGGTAGATGTTGATGCATTTGAGGCTCTTCTCGGTATACCCCCTCCATGTGTGAGCTCACTACCACCTCTTCCTTGCCAGTGCTGCTGATGCCCACTTGCTTGCTTCTCTCAATGGTCTCAAACTCTACTATCTCAGAAAATGAAAAACAAACTCATCGAGTGCTTGAAGCAATTCCCTTATGGGCAATGGTTACAACATTTGGGGCTTTCTTTAGTTTAAAGAAAAGGCAAGCGGCATATACTATTATGCATGGCATGAAGAAAGTGTACAGGGAAACATTTTCCTCTGCCATAGCATTAGAATTCTTATGTCTGTACTTTATTATGACGCATATTACGTGTTACCAGGCTCACCTGGCTTCTCTAAGAACAAGTGAAGAAACCAGAGTTGGTAATGAAGGAAGAAAAGAGGGAGCTGAAAACCATTACGAAAGTTTCTCTCAACTTTCTTCAAGCTATAACCAAAAGATATATGTGACCTTTTCCCTTGTCAGTCTTCCCATTTCAGATCCTTATATTATTATATTGTCTAGTAGTTATTTTTGCTTATACTTATCATCAGCCAAGCCATCTTTTCTTTGAAACACACACACACAGAGAGACTTTGACTCAAGGGAGACAGCTGAGTTGTTATTATCTGTTTCAGTCAGAGTACATAGTACAGTACATCTGTTACAAAGGGTGAGAAAGGTGATGTAGAAAGAATAAGCTTGAAATGAATGGACTGATAATGGGGGATGTAAGATAACAAGATGCCACAATGCCAACACTGAAGAAATCAAATGTTCTCCCACATAATGGAAGTGCAGACTCCATTCATCAAGTGTGCGCCATCTAAAGAAGCCTGAAGTACAATTTCCTTGGATGCATAAAAAACCATTTTCTCAATGAATGTGTCAGCTGTTGATAGAAATATGAGTGAGTGATATTGATTTGAGAGGCACTGACTTAATTTGAATCAAAATTGCACAGTTCACTGCTGCAGGCTACATTAGTGCAGCAGGGCCTATTATTATAGATTCCCCTATGTATAAATAAAATATACTTCTCGATTTAGTCCCAAATGCTGAAGGTTTGTTGACATCTGGTAGTTTTCAGATCTCAAATTTAAGTGGCAAATCTGTGCATATCCTTGAGCCCCTGTGTTTTTTGTACTTAAAAGTAGCTGGTGTGTGTGTGTGCCTTAGCAGCTGTAAGCCCACTCTATAACAGGAATAGGGAACCTATAGTTCTCCAAATGCCAAACTGAAACACAGCTACACTTCAAAATTCACACTTCTCCAAATGTCATTCTTCCAAATAATGGGAACAAAATTTTGTATATTAGAAGTAAGCGTGCATAAAAACACATGCACTAATGAAATTAACATGCCAAAAATTCATTATATTCTGGGGAAAACCCATGTGAGATAAGGGAAACAGCATAAAAAATGTCACGAGTATCAAAAATGTACACTAAAATGCTGGCAAATTCTCACGACGGCTTTTTTTAATTAAAAAAATGCAGACTGATGCAGAAATGTGGAGAACTGGAAACTGGAAAAATGAGAAGCTGAGCGAAAGTGAAATGGATAAATTAACCCATCTCTACCATAAGCCCCTCCTCCACAGTCTGCCTGGTTTAAATATGCTATTGCTGTCTCCTCCTTTTTTAGATAGTGCCCTTTCAATAAACTACGTCAAAGTTTGGATCCAAGCTAAAGATATATACACATTTGAATGATACTGCAGTACAAGTCAAAGTGCAAGCAGATAAAGAGGTACTGCTCCAGCAGGAAGGTAAACAGTGTTTCAATGCGCTGCTTTGGTTTTGCCAGAAGCAGCTTAGTCATGCTGGCCACATGACCCAGAAAAACTGTCTGCGGACAAACGCTGGCTCCTTTGACCTATAGAGTGAGATGAGCACACAACCCCAGAGTCGTTTGCGACTGGACCTAATGGTCAGGGGTCCCTTTACCTTTACCTTTTACAGTGCAATTGTAATGACCATCCATTTAGAGAAGGAAAAGATAGATTGGGCTGCAAGGAAGTGTTTGGAGTTTCTTAGCTGTGCACAACCTTGACAATTGCTGTGCCTATAAGGGGGTGCTCCAGTCATGATGCCTTATTGAATAATGACACTCTATATTTGGTTTCTGACAGGTGTGTGTGTGTGTGTGTGTGTGCGCGCATGAAGGTGGGAGAGGAGTCTGCAACCTAATGAAAACAATATTTTATGGGAGTCTTTGCTTTCTCCTCCAGCCTGAAGCTTGTCTTTAGCAGAGTCTTTGGCAAAACAGATGGATGCCCAGAACTGGTGCCAAAGCATTTATTATGTAGCGAGAAACAAGCTCTCCTGCTGACTGCTCTCTTCTGCCGAGAAATGTTGACCGTACGTGCTGAACACCGGGTGACAGGAACAGACTATTTCATGGCTGGGAAGGAAATATCAATCTGGACTTGAGTGGAACAAAGTGGGAAGGCAGTGATTGGAAAAGCTCAGTGGCTGGAAAAGTTGAAAGGGACAGACAGGGGGAAATAATACTAATAATCAGAATACAAGAAGCCAGAAAGGCAAAAGAAATGGGTGCCCATTCTACATTCTGCTAAATATCCAGGCTTCCACCCAATGCAGGCAGGCAGGGGCTCTTACTTGGAAGAGATCCATATTCATTCAAGTAATTGGTAAAGGTTTAGCAACAGACTGATGACCCAGGAGTTGTGATTCAGGAGTAGGGCAAGAAGTTCAGAACTGGATGAACCCTCTTGTTCAGTGGATGCTGCCCCCTGCTTCCTGGAGGAAGGCCTTTGCCATCCTCTGCTGGGAAGGTCCAAAGGCAGGTCATTGGAGAGAACGTTATCCATTCTTCCCCCTCCAAAACAATTAAAGCCTCCCTCTCTTCCAGCTCAGGTTTCCAAAGTTCAGCCACCACCTTCTTCCTCCTCCTCTGCTAGAACTTGCTAACTCAAGCTTGATCCTGACAGTACTGCAGGGCTCATGGCAACCTGTAAGTGTGACATCCTACAAGGCTATTCAGACAATTATAGGAAGCAAGGAAGAGGAAATGACATGGGTAAGTATAGGGGTGTTGTTAAGTGCCTCCTCCATTTTTTTTTTCAGTGCAGTTGCAGGATTTGTGCCTCTTGAAGCTGTAAGAGATCTTCCCCCCAAAACCAAACATGCAGGAAACCACAAACAAAACCTTTTGGAATTTATTTCCAATTATGATGATGATGATACAAAATAAAAAAATTACTTCCAGTAGCACCTTAAAGACCAACTAAGTTAGTTCTAGGTATGAGCTTTCGTGTGCATGCACACTTCTTCAGATGCATGCACACGAAAGCTCATACCTAGAACTAACTTAGTTGGTCTTTAAGGTGCTACTGGAAGGAATTTTTTTATTTTGTTTTGACTATGGCAGACCAACACGGCTACCTATCTGTAACTGGATGATGATGATGATGATGTTATTATTTATATGCCACCCATCTGTGTTGCCCCTGCTACTCTGGGCGGCTCTCAGCAAAATATTAAAAACACAATTAAAAAAGCAACCATTAAAAACTTCCCTGTACAGGGCTGCCTTCAGATTTCTTCTAAAAGTCATATAGTCATTTATCTCCTTGACCTCTGCTCAGAGGGCGTTCCACAGAGTGGTTCCCTGTAACTTCACTTCTCACAGTGGGAGAAGGCTAGAAGGCCCTTGGAGCTGGAAATGATGGGCATGAAGATGCTACTGCAGGATGAAGATGCTAGGAATGAGCAAATTTTAGCTTCTTGCTTCTCCAGTCTTAAATTCAGTTCTCCACATTTCTGCAGCAATTGCATCTTCTTCTTCTTCTTATTATTATTATTATTATTATTATTATTTTAAAAGTCACAAAAATCCACCAGCATCTTAGTGCAAATATGTCCTAATATTTATTTAGTTAGTTTTGACTAGCATATTAGGAAATTAGCTGCCAGGTGCAGGAGAGGCTATGAGTGTTTGTTTTGAACAGTCGGGTCACTGATCATGCCCATCTTCCAATTTCCTGAATGCTATTGGAACAAGCATAGCCTGGTGCAACAGGCTTATCCTTCCTTTTTGGAAAGTTCACCTGTAGCTGCATAGAGGAAATCCATTCATTTCAACCTTAAAGAAAATTAATGTTAGCTTAAAACCAATGTACCTTGGCCCTTTGGCTGAATCAAAAAAGACCAGAATATGAGTCCTGGAGATATTGTCTGTTGAAAGTGAATGAGATGACTCCTAAAGACCCCATCCTGTTACAGTTCAGATTCTGTAGATTCTACAGTTCAGTAATAGGCTTTGTGTGTGTGTAAATTCTCTGTCTTCAAATGGATAAACCAAATGTTGCTTGAATCATAAAAATAAACCAGCAGAATTTGTACTGGATATATTATTAGCATCCACCACATTGCTAGCAAACAACTTGTAGAACATATGGTGAGAAATGTCTTGTGCGGAAAACATTTTCGAAAGGATCAACTCATCACATGCCAAGTTTTTTCCCTGCCTTTCTTTTTGCCACCAGACCACCTTTGGTTTTAAAATAGAAGATTAGGTTAGTTAACAACTAAGAAGACACAGAATAAATGCACATTTTACTAAGCAGATCTGATTTTATGCATTGTTGAATATAGGGCACAAAAAACTCATGGGTGAAACCTACCAGAGGGCAAAGTCTGGCCCATATAGGTAGTGGGATCTACGTGTAGGGGCCATTTTATCATTATTTTATTTATTAATTAGACTCATCAAAATGTAAGGGATCCTAGGGATCATCTATCCCTACCCCCTGCAATGCAGGAATCTTTTGCCAAATGTGGGGCTCAAATCCATGACCTTGAGATTAAGAGTCCAATACCCTACTGACGGAGCTATCCTGTCCTTCATCCAAAGATCACAGGGTGGATATCCTGTTGGCCACATGTGCCCCCTCCCCCAGGCCCCTCTACCCTCCCCTTGAGACACTCCTCAGGGCACATACACTTGCCTCAGGACCAAACCCTTCACTGGTCTTCCTCAAGTGTTTTTACTTGCCTGGAAGTTGTCCTTGAATTGTGATAATGCTTCTTCCTTGCTCAGATGGAGAGGTGTGTGGTATGTATGTGTGTGTTTTTGTGTGGAAACCTCTGGGTTTTGTGCAGTTGGAACATAAACTACTATATGAAGGTATCCCAGCCATTGTGCCATGCCCAGTTTCTTCTGGGCCTACCAACATTTTCCCTGGTCCTGCTAACTGGCCACTAGAAGGTTGTCAATAAGGAAATGCAGGCTTTAAGCTGGGAGTCAGTCTCACAAACCCAGTCATATTCCATGCACCCTTTCAAAAACTGTACTTGCGTGGAATTTGCTGTCGGGCCCCCAACTGAAGATCCTGATAAAATCTATTTTTGTTTAAGCTTGAAATTGTATGTTCAATGCCTTTAGAACTTTTGGAAGCCGGATGAGGGACGCAGTGGTGGCTGGTATCCATTGGACAGTGGGGAGACTAGCAGTAGGTGGAGCCAGAGCCAGTGATAGATGGAGCCAACTCATTCTAGGTTTGTCCCCATCCTTCTCCCTGCTGAGTTCTACAGGGGCAACACTGGCACTAACAGCATGAGAGGTGATGTTTTTGAGGGTTCCTCAGTTGTTGTGCTGCCTCTAGAGATCCGTCAATAACCATCTATCCTCTGGTTCCATCAGGTACTGAAGATGTACCTCTTCACTCAGGCCTTGGGGTCTTCTTGGAGTTGCTGATGATTTAGGTTCCGAGACAGCTTCATCATTGTGACTCAACCCCACATTGCAGGAACAGGGGAGTTAATATTATTATTGTGGTCTTTTCTGCAGAATTAAAGTCTTTCAGGTCAAGGATGGGGAGGTCAGCTCAGTCCTGCCCCTTCCTCTGCTCTGCTCTGAAGCAGGAGCTTTGACACACTTTTGGCAGTGGGAATGCTACACCAGCAGAGGAACATCTCCCCTCAACTCCACCCCTCCATCTGATGCAACAAGGGTTTGGATTGCTCTGTTTGTGTGACTGCAGCTAATTAAAGAGTGCCCAAGGGAAAAAAGACCTTTCTAGAAACCTCCATTCTATCTATGCTAGCTATCCTGTTTCAGGTGGCCAGGTTTCCTCCCTTGTTCTCCAGCGAGAGACAGTGCCATGCCACCTACCCACTTGCACAGCTATTTTCATCCCCATCTTTCATCAAGATCATTAAAGTTTGAAAAAGTTGCCCAGGGATTAAAA
Source organism: Podarcis erhardii (assembly GCF_964252035.2). Taxonomy (NCBI): domain Eukaryota; kingdom Metazoa; phylum Chordata; class Lepidosauria; order Squamata; family Lacertidae; genus Podarcis; species Podarcis erhardii. Next base: position 11,693,041 of record NC_138504.1, read on the forward strand.
AACAAAAAATGTTTTCAGATCATCTCCTGCTCCTAAAAGTCTTGCAGTGGCCGTTACTCTATAAAGATTCAGCTCCCCCTCCATCTCCTTCGTTTCCATAGCAGCTTAACTCTTATTTCTTCAGCGTTTGCTTCAGATTGCCCCCACTTCCCACTCTTCCAATCTGCCTCCAGCCCCCTAAAGTGAGATGATATTATATAGTCTTATTAACCTTTTCTTAGATTCGGCACTCTTTTTGCCCACCCACTCCAAATCCCATGTAGCTTCTTTGTGAGAAAATCCCACCTACGTCCTAACGAGATGCATCATCGCATGCTGGAATGTCAAGGCAACATGGGAGAAATAACTTAAATTGCACAAGGAAAATCCAGTTCTTTCTGGATCCTCCTTGACTGTAATAAAACATTCAACGTGGGGGGAAGAAGGAGGAGAAAAACAGAGAAATCTTGTGATCAGTGGGCACCTACCACTTCCCACTCATGATATGAGGGTGTAGGCAATACTTCATACAATGCATGGTTAAATTGTGGAATTTCCAACTGTAAATAAATAGCGGTTAGCTTTAATAGGTTTATCAATGGCTTCTTGGTGTGGCAGATTAATGGAACTTCCATGCAACAGAACAGGATGCCAGATGATTGTGACAGACAAAAGTAGCTGTCTGTCCCAACAGTGGTTGTCCCTCTTTGTTGAGCAATGGAAACAAGGACAAGGAACATCAAGGGGAAGGGCTCAAAGGACTAGCCCCAGAAGCACAGCTATCACACAAACTAGGGTTGCCATATTTTGAAGAGCAAAAAGGACACATTTGCCGACTTCTACTTTTAACTATGGGACGCGGGTGGCGCTGTGGGTTAAACCACAGAGCCTAGGACTTGCCGATCAGAAAGTTGGCAGTTCGAATCCCCGCGACAGGTTGAGCTCCCATTGCTTGGTCCCTGCTCCTGCCAACGTAGCAGCTCGAAAGCACATCAAAGTGCAAATAGATTAATAGGTACTGCTCCGGCAGGAAGGTAAACGGCATTTCTGTGCACTGCTCTGGTTTGCCAGAAGCGGCTTAGTCATGCTGGCCACATGACCCAGAAGCTGTACACCGGCTCCCTCGGCCAATAAAGCGAGAGGAGCGCCGCAACCCCAGAGTCGGTCACGACTGGACCTAATGGTCAGGGGTCCCCTTACCTTTACCTTACCTTACATTTAACTATGGATTGCTCCCCTTTTGGGAACAGGCATGCATAGCCACAATGTAGTGAGGAGCAGTTTGAAAGCCCTCTTTCAACAGCCCTGTGTTGCTCTTTGCAGAGTCTGCCTGCTTGCCTGCCTCTCCTCTCTCCTGTGTCCCTCAAAAGCAGCCCTGCATTTTGGCCCTGCATTGCTTTGAGTGGGCAGGCCTGCCTTGGGGCAATCTGGAGTTGTCTCAGCCCAATTTGGCCAAAGCTCAAATCTGTCTGAATCTTCCCAATTTGATGAGGGATCTGGGCTTTGCTCAAATCTACTAGACACATATCTAAGCTGTCAAAAGCCAGTGTGAAAATGTATGTTTAGCATCTGAGAAAAAAAGAAAGTGCCAGATACACATCTATGGGGAGGGAATTCCATAATTTGCTGCATGTCACAGCGAATGCCCTCTCCCAGGCTGCCACCCCCAAACGTCTAAGTGTGGCGGAGCTACCAAGAGGGCCACCTCTGCCTATCTTAATACCCAAGGTGGATGAAGGCAGCAACATGAGTGCATTGAATTGCACCAACTGGGCCTGGATTGCAGCCCAACTGTAAGAATGGCATATGCTAAAAGCTGGAAAAAAGAGTGCATCACTGCACAAAAATGACTAGAAAAATTATGTGGCTCTGCCTGGAAGTCTAAAGTGACTGATCATAACCATTTTGGGAAGAAGTCACAACATGATCCAACTTTTTAAGGTTTGTGGGCTAGGGAAGACTTTCTTTAAAAAAAGCAGTCGTGTCTTCCTTTTGGAAAGACTTTATGAAATATTTGTGTTTAAGGCAGTTTTTGATCTCAGTATTTATGAGTCTTTTAAAACTCTCTTTGAACTGTTTCAGAAGATCAATAACAAATTAGAAAAACCCAGGGTTTCTTTTGTATGTAGTGTTTTGTTTTCTGTCCTTAATAAGATCCTCATATTTTTAAAACTTGTGGAGGTCATCTGTAAGGACAGGCTTCTGCTTTTCATCAAGCAGCTGCTATCCTTTTTTCTTTAGGGTTGTTCTGAAATGGCCTCTTTAAATTTCCCACAGTATTTTTGGGCATGGAAATGAGGTAGGGGCGGGAGAGAAAGGAGAAATTCTGCAACAGTTTCTCCAAGGCAGAGATGGGTGAATCTGTCTTTAAAAAAAAAAAAAAAGAGAACTTCATATTGCTTTTATATTTCATACAGCAATAGGACAGGAAAAATAGCAGCAACAAAGGATACAGGGGAAAGCAATACTTCTGTAGTGTGTTCCAAGTTACAGTCAGTCAAATGGAAGAGTTTTTCCAGGATAATTATGTACCAATGGAGAATGGCATTCATGTACAAGAGGAGCAGCATATTGTACAAAAAAATTAGGGACAAAATTCGGATGTGTGCTGAGTCCTCCTGTCTCTTAATCACCGAGCCAATTTATCCATGAGAGCAAGTTGCCAGGTTTGTTCATGCCAGTCCTTTGTCACATCTGCTGCTAAGGATCTCCAAAATTCAACTATAAATTTTGCTGCTGTCAAAAAAAATAGGAGGTGCTCCTGGTCTCTGTGGGAAATTGCAGTCAAACATAACTATGTATGATTGCCAGTTAGTGCATGAAGGGGTTAAGACAATAGAGCTGGAGTCCTAGACTCAGCTAGGTCATGCCCTGTCTTTTCCAATGAGAGGAAGTGAAGCCTTCTCTTCCTGTTCTCACTCCCTCTACACCATTTAACTGACCAAGGAATACATGCCTAAAGCAAGTTCCGAGCTTAGAACATGTGTTTGAAGCTGTCTTCCTGTATTTTCTGCCCAAGAGCATTCTGCCGGTGTTCTCCTTGCTACTGCTTGGATAAATGCATGAACCTGACCTTTGGAACATTTTGTAAGTAAAATATTTAAAAAGTGTGTGGTCTTTTCATTGCAAGAAGGGTAGAAAGAGGGGAGCACTTTGCAAAGAGATAAAATGGGACAAAAGGTTTAACAGCCTACATTCCTAAGGATTCACTGTGCTGCTTGACTTTGTGAGGTTAAACTCTGCTACTGAGGACTCTCTCCTGTGGGAGAGTCTGCTTAGCCCTGCATTTTGAATCCAGGCACGCAGCCAATTATTTTGTTATTCACCCCACACACGTGGGTCACAGGGATTCATATTTTTCCTCCCACGGTCTACTCCTACTCTTGTTCCTGATCTTTATTCCCCCATTGTTCATAATGTAGATGCAATTTTGTGTTTCACCTCAGGTGCAAAAATGTCTTGGGCCAGCCCTGCTGCTACCTCAGTTCATGTCTGCACAGCCCACAAACCTGATATATACCTTACTTTGCTGTGTCATTTCATCCGCTTTTTGACTCAGAGGAATGGTGGCTGCATTCACAGTTGGCTCTGCCTGCCACTGGTTGCCAGCTATTAATATGTTTGTCATAAGTATTTGAAACCTGTGAAAATGCCAGGTTTCACAGTGACTCAGAGCAAAGATGCAATTGGACTTAGCAATGAGAGCGATCACCTTGAATATCCTCTGGCACCAAAGCACCTGTCTTCTTCAGCCCAAGTAAGTCGTGTCCATTTCCATTAGGTTCACCAGATTCACAGGAAGCTGTTTCATATTGAATCAGACCATTGGTCCATCTTGCTCAGTATTGTCTACCTTGAATGGCAATGGCTCTTCAGGCTTTTGGGTAGGGCTCTCTCCTAGTTGCCTTATGCTGAGTCAGACAAGTGGTCTATTTAACTCAGTATTGTCTACACTGTCTACACTGTCTATTGTCTACACTGACTGAAGTGATTTCATTTCTAGCCTACTTGGAGGTACTGGGGATTGAACCTGTGACCTTCTGCATGGAAGACAGATGTTCTACCACTGAGCCACAGGGCTTCCCCTCACTCTTCCTTCAAAAGTGTCCTGTTGGTGTCTGCTCTGCCGGTAGTTTTCCATGAGAGACCTCTTTTGTTATGACCCCATTACCCTTTCACATGCTTCTATGGTACTTACCTACATTTTATACATAATGTAATTAGTTCATAGAACTTTTTTTAACAGCTATTTCCCCATCTAGAACTGGTGAAAAACATCCCCGACCACCACTGCACTCTGAAGATCCTGGCGCAATAAGATTCTAAAGCCATGTGAACATTCGCCTGTTGGTGAGTAATGGTTGTGAAGTGCTACAGATTTATCAATGCAAAGGGCATTTTCAAAGCTGAAGTGGTATTCAACAAGACCTTTCCTCCCACAGCATCTGATGTTGTTTGCCCTTAATTGCATCTCTTATGCACGCCAGCCTCTTATTTATGACAACAGGATGATAATCAACATAAAAAGCCATTGAGCTAATACTAAGTGTGCTGAATATAACCCAAGGCAGGGAAGGAGACAAGTGGATCAAGAAGCAGCTCCTGCTCCTATGACATCTGGCAAATGCAAGAGATTAATTCTCCATGTCTTTAGGCTCTCGAAGAGTGCTATAGATGAAGAAATGGCTGCTGCTTATTGATAAGACATCTGCTAACTTTTGTTTCCTGGGGAGTATGCTGGAATGAATGAAGCGAAGAAGCTGTCTCAGCTGCAATTACCTGGATGATTTTTGGTTTGGTTTGCTTAAGTGGAGAGGAGAACAGGAATGATTTCAGCCTAGCAAGGTGCTTCTGCAATCCTAACTCCACAATTCTTACAGAGCTGGTAAACCGTTCATCTGATATACCAGTAGGAAACTCATTCATCCAAGTACCTATCCTTCTGTAGCATCTCAGGTTAGGTTCAATCTCCAGCATCTTCACACATGTCTTGGGAGACACTCCTGCCTAAAATCCTGCACAGCCACTGCCAATCAGTGTGTACATACTGAGCTAGATGGGTCAATCGTCTCAGTATAGGGCAGCTCCCTGTGTTTCTAAGTCATCACTTAAATATTGGCTGTGAAAAATGCTCAGGTGAACAGCTAGGTTTTTTGCATTCACCAGAACATTGTCACAGATGGAGCCCATTGTACCTTAGCGGGAGGTGGCTCTGGAGGCCGGACAGAACAGGACTGCCCCCTGGTCATTAGAAGATGTACCTGCACAGGTGCTGGAACAACCTTATTTGCAGATCTCAGTGGATGGACTGGACTATAGGGGAGAAGACAGTTGATGAATTAAGAGGGCCCCAAGTTGTATAAGGCTTTAGATGTCAGTAGCAACACCCCAAATTAGGCTTGGTAGCAAATGGGCAGCTTAGAGACTTGGGAATCTGTGCCAAAACTCCATTGTTTTTTAATTTACCACAAAGCAGGCATATTTATTTATGTAAATTGAAGCTAATGGCAATAGATGGGCTTCTCTTAATGTTGACAAGGTACACCTAAGTGGGAAGACAGACCTAATTTCATTTCCACTGGACAGCAATATTTATGAATTTTAATGGTTGTGTGTCAAAAGTTTGATACACAAATTATGAGAGTGTTACTTAAACAAGGCCACATTTTTAATTAAGCAGGAACCTGAAACCAGCAAGCTAGCTGAGCAATTTGCAAAAGAAAAAAAAGAAAGAAAAAATGTGATAAGGGAAATATTTTACCATTGGGATTTAATAGCTACTTTTTCTGTTATGTTTATTGCTTTGTCAAGTTAGTTTTACACCTAGCAGAAGGTTATATGCAATTTTATGGAAAATGTGTTTCTATATTTCATTTTTTTTAAAAAAATTAGTTAGTTCCCTAATGCACAAGAAAATAAATTATAGGAGTGAGTGAACTGGAAATATCTGCAAATTAAAGAGAAAGTGGAAAATAGCTCCTTTTATTACTTGATTAGATTATATTGGAGTTTGTCCCTTTTTATATGTAGATTTGTGCTTTTTTATTTCTGGTGCACATTTAGATTCAAATTAATTGTGTTAAGTAGGATTCAATTCTAGTCTCTTAGTGTTAATTCCATGTTTATTGCCTGTTACATTCTCATATTAAGCTTGATCATTGTAGGTGCGAAAGTGGGACCTTTTTTCTTTTTCTTTTCTTTTTTCCTTTTGCCAATCTTGTAAGCCAACCTTGACTTGTCTGACTTTGTAAGGGAGTGGGTGGGATACTTTTTTATTATAAGGGCTCAGAGGCAGATCTACTAGGAAACTAATAAAGCTTCAGGACTCTTAATCCCAGAGGGGCCCAGAAGTGAATTTATTCATGCATGTATACAGTGGAACCTCGTGTTATGTACCGTCCTCCTTGTGAACACTGCGGGTTACAAGCTCCGCTAACCCGAAAGTAGATGCCCCTTGTTGCGAACTTTGCTCTGGGATGCGAGCAGAAGTCGCGCCCCGGCGGTGCGGCAGCAGCGGAAGGCGCCATTAGCAAAAGCGTGCCTCGGGTTATGAACAGACCTCCGGAACGGATTAATGTCATAACCAGAGGTACCACTGTATAACATTTCCTTAATTTTCACTCCCCTTCATAACTTGCAAAATATAGGGTATAGGAAATATTTATTCACACCAGTGACTTTGACATGTGAGATAATCCAGTACAGCAATTTTGATCAAAATCAGAGGTATAAAGGTAAAGGTAAAGGGACCCCTGTCCATTAGGTCCAGTCGTGACCGAATCTGGGGTTGCTGCGCTCATCTTGCTTTATTGGCCGAGGGAGCCGGCATACAGCTTCCGGGTCATGTGGCCAGCATGACTAAACTGCTTCTGGCAAACCAGAGCAGCACACGGAAACGCCGTTTACCTTCCCAACAGAGCGGTACCTATTTATCTACTTGCACTTTGAAGTGCTTTTGAACTGCTAGGTTGGCAGGAGCAGTGACCGACCAATGGGAGCTCACCCCATCGCAGGGATTTGAACCGCCAACCTTCTGATCGGCAAGTCCTAGGCTCTGTGGTTTAACCCACAGCGCCACCTGCGTCCCAATCGGAGGTATAATAGTTATTAAAAAATAAAATGTGGTGATCTCTTGTGGAACAACCCCAGAAGAAGGCAACAGTGATTACGCAGATCTTGTTGCTGGTTGCGAAGGGGCCCCCAGAACAGTTCAAGCTTCAGGTCCCCCAAAATGCAGATCTGCATTCCTTCAGGGGGAATCTCTCAGGGATGCATAGGAGGGTGGGTTGGGGCTGTAGATGAGACCTGAGCTGACAGTGCACCACCCATTTTCTTTAAGCTATTCTCTTTTTCTCACAAACTTTGCTTACCAGTTTCTCTCCCCCCCCCCTTCTCTTCTTCTCCTTCACTGAATTTATATACCGCCCTATACCCGGAGGTCTCAGCGCAGTTCACATAAAAGGATCACAGTATATAAAATAAAAATAAAAGTAATAACCCAATAATACTGCCCCACCAAAAGAACCACATTTTAAAAGGGTATGGGATGTTGATCAGGTCAACCAAAGGCCTGGTTAAAAAGGAACTTCCTTGGGGAGAGCATTCTTTATCCCCTTCTCTCCCATTTTCCTCTTGTATTATCCCCCCTTACTCCCTCTCTTCCCTATTTTTCTCTTTCATGTTACTTCTCCCCTTATTTCTCTTTCCCCATTTCCCTGTTAGATAACCCCCGCCATGAGCACAGCAATGCAGCAATCATAGAACCATCATAGAATTGTAGAGTTGGAAGAGGGTCTTGAAGGTCCTCTAGTCCAACCCTGTGTAATGTAGGGATCTTTCTACCCAACATGGGGCTCGAACCCATGGCCCTGAGATTAAGAGCCTCATGCTCTTCCCTGATGTGAGCAGGGAAGCTTGCAAGATGGACCCATTGATGCCACTGGCCAGCAGTTCCCCTTCACTGCAGTGAGGGCCCTTGCAGTCAGACTCTGACATCTTGCACAATTAGTGCCATGATTCACTCGCAGAGTTTTGTCCTTTGAGGGCAGCTCCTTGCACTGGAGTACTAGCCTACCTGTGTAATTGTCAGCCAGCTATTGAGGACCATTTTTTGCTGACTTCAGGCCCTATAAAGCCCAGCTTTTGGAGCTTGCTTCTCTGGGTAAGTTGATTCTGGTGCGAGTACATTGAACGGTCACTTTAGAACCATCACATCTCAGCTTTTTCAGCCGAGATATGAATGAGCCTCCTGCACCCAGCTACTTTGCTCCTCACCTGGTGTAAATGAGGAAACAAGCCAAGTAGCTCCAGTAAACTATGCCTCCCCATTACACCTGCAAACTATGGCAAAATAAGACAGAAAGGCAAAGATGTTAGGTCAACTTTATATCATAGCTGTCAACGTTTCCCTTTTTTAAAAGGGAAATTCCCTTATTCTGAATAGGATTCCTCGCAAGAAAAGGGAAAAGTTGACAGCTATGCTTTATATCCTAGCTTATTCACAAGTCGTCATTTCCTTGTTCAGATGTGACAAGAAGCTATCAGCTGTGGCTTCCTGGGTGGTTTGCAGCACACACAAAGGAAGAAGTGGCTGTATGCAGATGCATGAAGCTCATTCATATCTTGACTTACTAAGCAGAGATGTGATCATTCAAGTACAGCTGTTGCTTCTAGTCCCTCTGATTGCTTCCTTGGTATCAAGGATTGATGCCTAGACCTTGGGCTGCTTTACATAGGACACCTGCTTCTGACCCACTTGGATGGACAGCCTGTCTTTCCTGGGCCCTGACCTCTGCCAAGGTCTGATGAACCTTAACTTCTGGAAATTAAGCTAAGGTTGAAATCAAGCTTTGTGTCTTATGACTCTTATGGAAATGCAGGCTAGGCAATTGCAGTTTATGTATAGGAAAATTTTTAATTTTTAATACATTATTCTGTTTTTGTATATGCTAGAAGCTGCCCAGAGTGTTTGGGGCAAAAGCAGGTCTCCCTGTTGCCCAAAGCAAGAAGCACACTTGATCAGAAGCTTCTATAAATGTCATGGAATGTTATGTGACCATTTCGTTGGGGCTGAAGGGCTGCAGCTCAGTGACAGAGTGTCTTTCTTGCCTGCAGAAGGTCCCAGGTTCAATCACTGGCATCTACAGTTGGTGCCTGCATCTGCAGAACTACAACCAGTCCCTGTAGACAATCCTGAACTCAATGGACCAGTATAAGGCAGCTTCCTGTGCTCCTATGATCTGGTCTATTGGTGGAACAAAACACCCTAACTTACTTATTTTTAGCCCTCTTCTTGGGCCAGAGCTGGACAGTAGAGCACAGGATAGCATCTCTCTGGTCACAAGTTTCCTCATTGTGCACTGGAAGCTGGATCCAGTGAATGCAGAAGGCCACTGGGTCTGGGCCTTCCCCCCTGCACCTAGTTTGCATCCAGATAGTCATGAGGAGAACCTCGATTTAGTGGTAGGACAGGTGGTTTGCCTGCAGAAGGTCCCAGGTCTGATCCACAACATCTTGAAATAAGGCAGGGAAAGAACTCTGCCTGAAACGGGAAAACATGATGAGTTGCTACCAGCGAGTGTAGGCAGCTGGCAGTTTTCTAGGTTCCCAGTCCTGTGAAGAGACCCTTGTCAGAACTGACATGAGTTGGAAGTCAAAACAAGAAATATATGACTAGCATACTCTGAGCATACTCACCAACCAAGAATGCCACTTTTAAATATGACCATGCAAGGCATGTCACCCTCAATCAAAATGTTCGGCTTGATGATTGTGAAGTTTAATAGCTAGATTAAGCCAATTAATCCCCCCCCCTCTGTTGAGTTAGTCAGTAGGGAATATTTTTTAATCAGTGTGTCTGAGAATTAAGGGCATGTTTGTTTACTTAGTTTGGGTTCTGATATGTTATCTCAACTGGGATTTTTATTTTTATTTTTTAAAGAGAGAGCTTTCCATCATATAATGAGAGCTAGCTTTTGTTTATCAACTTTTATGCTCTTTCCCTTCTTTCATCATCTGGAAGAGGCACCTGTAGGGATCTTTCATTACTATACAGATGTATTTAAATGCAATTGACCAGCTAAATTCTTTGATTGATGGACAGTCTTACTGTATAGTCAAGGATTGCCTATTTGCAAACTAGTCAATTGGAAATAAATGTTTTTTTGTTTTTTTAAATATGTGTGGAGTCTTTGCACAGGGTGATTGCAACCAATATCACTTATGGGACAGAGTGAATTTAACTCCCCATATGATCTTATTTGAAAACATTCAGCGTCCCTGTTGGGTCGAGTTGAGTCTCTTGCAGGCGCCATCCTAATTTTCCTGTCACTGAGCTGAAGCTTTGATTGAGGGTGACATCCCTTTCCAAGGACAACTTTAAAAGTGACATTTTTGGATGGCAATTGCCAGTCACCAGCTCAGAGTATGCTAGTCATATATTCAGCAGAGCTGTGGGGCTTTGACTCCCAACTCATTTCACTTCTGACAAATACTTTACAAGGGAATTATTTGCAGGGGTACGACGCGTGATGGACTTGAACTGGTGTCAAGGAGATTGCATTAAAGCTGGCTATACCCTTCTGCTGCAATCATGCTGACCTTACTGAGTATAATGATTCAACCCATATGCTTCAAATCCTTGCATAATGCTGTGTGTGTGTGTGTGTGTTGGAGTGTTTTCTCATGTAAAAGAAATAGGGAAAGGTCGATCACCAATAAACATCTGAGGTCACAGAAACTAATTTCAGTTTATGAAGACAAAAAACAAGCTCAGCCAGTTCCTTTCTGTTCCCAGCACACATGTACAACAGGGGAAGCTGCATGTGCCATGCCACCCTCCAGGGCTGATTTGCACTTTGATGTATTTATTATGCATGTGTATTATATGTGAAGAGATGCAAGTGCCATCTTCAAACACTTTGCATTTAGTTCAGAAGCTAATTAGCTCTGGGAATCTGTGTTTAAAAATAATTAGAGTTGCTTCAAATGTCTGATTGACCAATATGCGTCCCCCCTCAAATAACCCATGCTCACAATTCAACAGAGTTCAAGGGATTGCAGTTCAGCTCGGAGCTCAATCCTGTATTGCACTGGCAGGCAGCAGACTAATATTAGTGAGCCCATCTCAAAAGGTTCAGTGGGGAGCCTGAAGCTCAGTGCTTGGAACCTAGCCTGGTGATCAGCCCTGGACTGTGTGCACCAAGGCCCCAGAGATCTCTTCAGGCATAACAGGGGAAATGCTGGCCTCTGAGATTAACCCAACCCATCTCTTGGAGCACTGGGCTTTGGGAGGTACTAGATGCAGGGCAGTAGTTCCTGTTCTGGGAGTGGCTGGTACAGAGAAGGGGGCATGGCAGGAGTATTTTTGCATTCTGAAATATTTTTGCAGCAGGTTCAGATTATAAATTAGGTTGTTCTTTGTGCTTTAGGAATGCTGGAAAGAGATTATGAACCTGCTTCATAGGCAAGGAAGTTCAGGTTTGTGATGTACCATGATTCAGCCTGAAATCCTTGAGGTCATTGTGCAGGCACCCCTAATAAGAAGCCGCTTAAGTCTGCATGAGGAAAGGAGGAGAAATAGACAGCATAGTTCATTCCAGCTGCAGCGTGGTTCCACCACTCCGCAAAGTCAGCCTCTTGCTTTCTCCTGAACTGGCTGGGTTATAAGGTCAGCCACAATTACTTGACTGGGCAGCAACCTATCTGCTCTTGTGTGCAGCGCATCAGCATTCCTACCTGCTGCTGGCATACTGGCTAAAATTTATTAACAGTAAAGGCTGGTTCATGGGGGCATATCAGTTCAGAGACTGTAAGTTGGCCTTTTCACTTAGTCTCTGTGTTGCCCTCTGCAGGGAGGAGGATGACTCTGTTGCCACCTACTTTAGGGCTCCCTGTCTTCTGCCCGAACAGTCCCAATGGGCACCAACAACCACATTTAATTAAGATAAATTAACTGGAAAAGCATCCACTTACTTTATGCACCGTGTCAACATAGAACACAAGCTGCCTTGTAGGCAACCCTGGCAGCTTCATCATTCTTATACCTTAACTGTTTTTTTAGGTCTGACCTTTGCATTCTGGAAAAATTTTTTTTGTTTGGTTTTATTTCTTTTAAAAAATGGATTTGGCTCATCTCTATGTGTACCAACAGAGCCCAGAAGGAATGATAAGGCAGTCTGAAATAATCGTATAGTTTACATGCAATTGCACACGAAAGAGAGAAAGGTCACTGCTGCATCTTAATTTGATATTCGGAGAAAATAAGTGTGGGGTTTCCATAGCACTGATGAATGCACATCACACAGGGTTGACTTACAAATCCCCTCTGCCATGTGAAAAGATACAAGATTGCACACTCCCCCTTCCCTGACTTCCAAAAATGAGGAAAAGGCAATGCATACTGAGAATTCTGAAAACATAAAGAGGGAGTAGATCATCGCTTTCGGCAGAAAAACAACTACTAGAAAATGGAAAAGGCTGTGGCAGAGGAAACCTATTTATTTTCTCATAATTCTATGAAACGGGTTACCCAGAGAAATTAACTGGCAGTAGGTTCAGGCTAGACATGAAGAAGCGCTGCTCTACACAACGCAAAATTAAATCACAGGCTTCATTAGCAGGAGATGTGGTGATGGGCACAGATGGCTTTTTTTTTTTGCTGTTTTAAAGAAGGCTGAAATCAGGGGTAGGGAATTGCAGACCCACTTGCAGCACCCCCACCCCCCACCCCAGGGGGCAAAGTCCCAAGAGCAGCCCCAGATGTAAACAAACTTGATAATATAATGCTGTAGGATTTAAAACTGGCCACAACTTTATTGATTACAATGTAGGTAGCCTTTTGCTCAGGCACTGGGTTTTCAGCCTCCTGACGTCATGCCTGGGATATGGACCCCGTGAAGATGCTCTTCTGATGTTCCTTTGTGAACCTCCCTGAAATCTTCAAATGAAGGGTGGTATACAAATTTAACAATAATAAATAATGTTGAATAGTCATGCCTACCCTTTTCTCTCTTCCCTCCCTTCCTCTCTCCTTTCACCCCATCCCTCCTTTTCTCCTCTAGAGTGGAGTTGGGTCTTTTATGTAGGAGGGCATTTGTCTGCTTCTTGCTCTTCTATCCCCCCACTCCCCCTTTTTCTTTTTTAAATAAAGCTCAGATGAATACTTTTGCATTGCCATGTATTTCGGACTTCTTAGAGCTGTCTCATCATAGCGCTCTCTCTCTCTCTCCTCTCTCTCTCTCTCTCTCTCTCTCTCTCTCTCTTTTTTCTGGGAGGTGCCCAAACAGTAGAAGGTTGAAAGCAAATGGGAAGAAAAACAACAACACATTTCATCAGATGTGTCCCCATACTCAACCACCGTATCCCATCCATTAGAAACTACACTAGCATAATTAAATACAAAAGACACACACAGAGAGAAAGAGAAACCAGTAGAGAGAAGTGCAGTGAAACAAAACCAATAATAATAACAACAGTAATAACCATGCTAGGGTGCATAAAATAGAGGGCACCACAGAAAAAAAGAAAAATGAGAGGAAAAGGGAAAGGAGAAAAGAGAGAGGGGGGAACACGCATACTCTCTGTCTGTGTATAGTGCAGAGTCATATAGTTGAAAATAGGTTGTACAGGGGGATCTTATCTCCAGCCATTTCATTCCAGTAGCTTATTTTTTTTAAAGGTTCACTAAAGAAAATTGGCCAGTAACAGATAATTTGCATGCAAAGGACAATAGAGACTTTAAAAATGAATGGAAATCTTTTATAATTTATTTACAAAAACGACTTAAAGAATTGGACTCAGTGGCAGGTTTTGAATAAATACCCACTATTTTATTTAATTAAAACATGGAGGAAAATAATGTAGTGACATTTTATGTATATTAACATGCAGAAGATAACAATTTTTGTAACAAACCAGAAAGGGAGAAATGAGGGAAGTCACCGGGGGTGGGGGGTGGGGGGAGAGAGAGAATGAAAAATGTAAAATTGGACAATTGTTTTTTGTAACTTGTTATAAAAGAGGAAATTTAATAAAATATTTAAAGAAAGAAAGAAAGAAAGAAAGAAAGAAAGAAAGAAAGAAAGAAAGAAAACTGGCCAGTGAGGTGACCCATTGCTCTCATAAGCACCCTTAACAAACTACAATTCACAGATGGCCGCCAATTTCTGGTTCGCCTCAGGGGCCAAAATGTATGAGCCTTTGTAGCATTCAAATAATGCAGAATTCCAAAGGGTGACCCTCCTGCATTCTGGAATGGTAGATCCCAGTGGAATCACAGCTCTGGTTGTGTGGCTCTTGATTCCCCTGTTCCAAACTGCAGTGGACAATGCTGTCTGCTGTCATCACGGCTCTGAGGATCAGTACTGTACCTCCCACCTATTGTGCCAATTCATCAGGGTGGCTTTGAGGCATTGCAATCTGCCTTTATATTCCAGGCTTTCCTGCATACTGAATTTTAAATAACAGCAAAACTGGAGGCTGTTGCAAATCAGGTACAAATCACACACTGAATATTCAGAGCTTTCTGATTTGTTGCTTGGGGTGTCAGAATTAATTAGTTATTGAGGAAATGAGAGCTGCCACCATCAGAACAAGGTTCGGGTTTTTCATCAAGTTTTTAGATTTCGGCAAAAAACACATACTTTACCCTTACAATGAAAACAGAAAACAGCTTAATTATTCCCATTACATCCTCCAATCACCTCTGTCATGCTCCTTTTGATTCAGTGACTTGCCAGGATTTACCCATTGGCACAATAGATATTTTTAGGCACATTGTGAATTTTTTGACTAGCTCACTGGCGCATACAAATTATCCATTTAAGCATTGATTTGAAAATAATAATATAGAGCGCCTCAGCAGTGTGTCAGGAAGGCATCAAATGGAGTTGTTCTGTAATTGTAGGCAACAGTTTACAGTGTTGAAGTAGTGGAGGGGAGAGATCATTTTAAGTTTCAAATGATTCTAGGGTGGTTGAAGCTAGGAGAATTGATGAAGCAGCTTCACCGTTCTGACGAAAGAACCTCATGATCTCCAGATCCCCTTTCCCTATGAATTATGGCAGGTGGGAATAGGGCCCTTTCTGCAGTGGTGCTTGCCCCATTGAATGACTTCCCACTTGAGCTTTGACAGGCACCAACGCCAGTGCAAACATGGCTTTTTGAAAGAAGTATTACTGGCAAATCTTTTAAGTAATGCATCTCCCATTGGGCTAGTACAGTTCCATCAGGGCTCTAATAACCTTAATATCACCTTTGACCTCAGCCTAGACCAATTCACACAAGAGGTTCCATTTCTGCATCTGCTCTGCCACTCTCTGATGGATATGTAAGCCAGGGGTAGCCATTGGAGGGGTGCAGCAGTGCGTACCTGGCCTCCTATAAGTGGCATTGCTGTGCTAATACTGGAAGGAGAGGAGAGGTTGGTACATGCTTACTTTCCCACCACTTTCCCCTCTTGGCAAATGCGCTGATACTACTGACAAGAGTCCACAAGCCTTACCACCCTTCCTCTCCAGCCACCCTGATATAAGCACCACCTGATACTGGAAACCCACTTACATGCTTCACTTCACTTTCACCTTTCACCTAGGAGGACACAAAAACCATTGTCTTCAAACAAGCCCTACAATACCATCACATCTGTTCAGGTTCATCATACAGAGACTCACAACTCAGGAATTTGCACCAGGCATTCCTCAGACTATGACACCTACCCAATGATGTGAGAGGTTGGGGAAGCAGATAATCAAGGTCAGGCTGGTGTCAAAGAATAATCCACTACAGGACAACTCAATATGTGAAAATGACAGAACACCACTTCTCGTCACTTAACAGCTTCCAGCTGAAACCACTCAAATTTGTCACCAGTTACTAACAGCCCTTAGTGGACAATTATACTTCTCTCTCACAAGCCTTGGGTACTGGCCTGTACTTGCTCACAGACAGCCCCTTCCCAACCTAAAACAGCTACTCACCCGAAACAATAGGCTACATAACTGAGACACAGGCCCCAGATGCCAATGCTATCTTCATGCACAGTTTTGAAACATCTAATAACGTCTTCTACAACAGTCAGTCAGGGCTGAGTCTGTTCAGGGTGCTTAAACTCCAAGAGTCATCCAGGAATGCCTGCCTCATGTTAGTGTCAGGTCTACCTATGAAGCTTCCCTCTCCACATGAGCCTCTGTGGCCTTGGGAGGGAATGGATTGGGTCCAGGGCCTCTGACTTTGTCACCAGAAACAAACTCTATGTAGGTCTAGCTGTGGGTTTGCAGAAAGCTGGGTTCATTCGAATCAAGCAACAATATCAGGATATAGCTTTTTTTTCTTGTTTCCATGGAAATTGGGGCAGGGGAGGTCTTTTCTCTTTTAATTTTGTCAGCTTTCTGAGTTCAATTACAAGCCAAAATAGCACCATGCAATTATGGCAGTAATGTATTCTTATACTTACATTCAATTTTAATTACAGAGCTATTTTGACAAATCCATCAAGTATGTGTAAACACACACACACACACACACACACACACACCAGAAAAAACAACCATGTATCACAAAACCATTGCACAAAAATAAAACTCAAATCCCCAAACAACAGTTTGGCAACAGTTGTTAAGGTTGCTTGAGAAGACTGAGAAGTAACATAATATGCTAGGAGCACTGAGTTACTTGTATTTTTAATAAAATGAACTTGTGTGTGAGTGTGCAATAAGAACTTCAGAGGGCTGATGTTGAGAGAGGACATGGCAAGCTACATAAAGGGGACCCGAACAGCCTCTATCAGCAGCCATACTACCAGGTTACATCAAAGGCTGAAGTGAGACAGGGAGGCTTCCTCCATTAGCCTGGCTGGGAGCAGGTTTTGTTTGGCACCTCCTAGGACTAGGTGAACACGTCAATTTCAGTGTCTCCCATTTCTCATTTTTCCAAAACAGATGACATGTGAAATGCATGATTGCATTCCATGTATCTGGTTCTGCTCCATTAAATAGCAGTTGTTGTGTGGGAAATACAGTTAAAGACTAGAAGTGCAGAGAGTAACGCTAGCATTGTAACCTGTTGAGGGAGCTTATAATGGAGGCCGGGTAAAAAATCTTTACAAATAATGTAAATGAATAAATTAGGATATGCAGATTTTATGCAAATCTGTGCCATCTTTGTTGTTGATGATGTGTTTCCTCTCTTTTGGTAATTTGTAAGAGGAAAATGATTTGTACTCAGACAATGGGCATGTTTCACCTTCCTCATTTATTACACATATCAGAGACCCATCCCTGAACAGACTCCAAATACCTTTTGTTACTTGAAGGGCAACATCAGCAACAGCTTTCAAACATCTGTGCCAGCATAGAAGAGTGGGTTGGGATGCCTGCCCCTTCTCCATAAAAATCTCAGCAGTCCCTGAAGGAATAAAATATGAAGCTTTTAAAAGAACCACTATAAACCCAAGAGCAAGGCTGACTGGAGTAATAGCTGTATATCTCCAGACTGCAGGGAAGGCTGGTACCCTGTGACTCAGGAGGACGTTTTGGGAGCTAACTACTAAATCATGGATGAGCCTAAAAGGAAACACAAACACACACACACACACACACACACACACACACACACACACACACGAGAAAATGACAGTGAAGCCATACAGGCCAAACAAATGTCCCAAAGTAGCACTATAATGTGGGATGAGAGACCAGGGCCACTTCCAAAATTCATAATTATTTTCAAATATTCTGCTTGAAACAAGAGGGCCCATACCTGCCCCCGGGGACACAGACACACAGGGGAAGCAAGGTGTGATTTGTCATGTCCATGGATATGATCGCTAGTTTCCCGATATGATTTGCATTATTACAGTGGCTGTAAAATGTGGCTATTTCCCATAGCAAAGCTGGCTGTACAATTTTCAGGATTCTGACTCCTACTGACTTCTTACTGAAAGAACAAAAGAAAACACTGCAGTGTCACAACTTTTCCAGATTCTCCAAGTGACCCTATTTTCCAGGGACGCCATCTGGGTTTCTGCTTTGATCCCACAATATCCCACATTTCCTTATGATGTCCGTATTTTCATTGGAGAAATGTTGGAGGGTATGGAGTTATCCAACCCCCAAGCAATCCTGTATAGGGAAGGGTTTTTTAAAAAAATCTTTCATGTTTTATTCTGTTTTTATATAAGTTGGAAGCTGCCCAGAGTGGCTGAGGCAACCCAGTCAGATGGACGGGGTATAAATAGTAAAATAATCATTATGGAATGGGACGTCCCTATTTTCATCAGAGAAATGTTGACGGGTATGCTGTTCTATGCCCTCGAAAGTGGAGAATGTGGTCTACAGTAGGCAAAGGGGAACTCTGCTTTAAAAACGTTGCGCTGTATCCAAGTGGCAGGCAATGCAAAAGACAGAATTAGAGAAATGTCAGCCACACATTGTATAAACATAAAAGGAGACACACAGGGAGATAAGAGGTGGAGAGGCAGGTCCAACCTTGCCAGGCCGGAGGGGGGAAGTGCTGAGCCTGTGGGGTGAGCATGGTTTGCCATTCCCTTATCTACTACCTGAGACGATTGCCTCAGTGTGCAGAATGGCATCTGCACTGGCCTGCACAGATTGTAAAGTACAGAGTCCAACAAGGTGTGCAACCTTACCCTTTTAATTCCACAAACCTCTGAAGGGCTTCTTGCAAAATGGGTATATAGGAGGCAATCCTAGAGCAAGATCCACTGGGATGAGCAGCTCTTGATGCAGTGGCTCAGACAGCTGATTCCTGTCACAGCTGGGCTCAGCTGGACTTAAGTCCCCAATCCTAGCTCAGCCAAAGATGCACCAGTGCAACTTGTTCATCCCAGCTCAGCTGGCTGAGCTGAGACCAGTGTAAGTCCCCCAAAAGGGGTGTGGAGAAGGTGGGACCAATAGTGGGGAATATAGGGTGGATACTAAGCTATCTGCTTGGTCATCTGCCAACCCAGTGTATAACATCTGTGATCTGCCAACCCAGTGTATAACACTCCTTTAAATACTTATTTAAAAGCAAGGCTAAGGCAGATCAGCAGCAACCTTGCTGATGGAAGAGATTTGGCTCTGGTGTAACTTTATGCCAGCTTAATTTACACCATCCCTGCCGTTTGTGCTCCTGTAGTCAACTTGGACTGCACCTGTGAACAAGTTTGCACTGTTAGAATGCTGAACTAGGCTACTCTATAGGTTCACCAGGAACAGCGTTTTCTGATAGCTAAGCTCTACGGCAACCTCAGGAGGTCATGTTACAAAAGGCCCATCACAATCTCCAGATTGCTCGTAATGGGAAGCATTAGCAATAAAACCTTCAGTTGATTTTGAAGGAGAATAAAAAATGCATTCCAGTCTCTCTGTTCCTGATTGCTATAAATATGTATTTGAATGACTTTCACAGTTGCAGATTGCCTTGTATGTCATATTTATGGAGGGAAATCTGTATCTATAATGCGACTCCAAGTGTTAGTGCTGTGATTTCAGAGTTAGTTAAATGCTTTTCTCCACCCCACCCCCCACCATACATATCCATTTTCCATGCCATGAAATAATTAATAAATACAGGCAGGCAGATAGTGACATTTATTGTTGCTGGGTAGTTTCAGTTAAGGAGGTGGGTACAAATAAATTGTGATTAATAATAAATAAATAAATAAATATTCAGATATTGGGATCACAGTGACATATTTCTTCTTTTCCTTCTTATAAAAGTAAAAAATATTGCCATGCTCACCTTGCTTTTTTGAGCAGTGAAATGAACTTTCAGGGGTGTGGAACTTAAGCAGGCTTTGTTTCTCCTGGAAGGAGGTGACTGGAGATTCAAAGCATTTGTCATAGTTGCTCTCATTTACAAGCATGCAGGTTGAACATGGGTGAAGAACTGCTTCAAGCACCCCAGCTTGTCAGCCTGCCAGATTCATTGCACTGTGTCAGATTTCCATAGAGACCACTAACAGCTTTCCAAAATGCTTCAAATGTATTTTTGTTCCAATATCTTGCCTCCTGACCACACACGTGTGTGTGTGTGTGTGTGTGTGTGTGTGTGTGTGTGAGAGAGAGAGAGAGAGAGAGAGAGAGAGAGAGAGAGAGAGAGAGGGAAGGCTACAGCTTTCTATCCTGATCCATGGTTTAGTATATGCATGGATATTTTTTATGTACATTATGTACAGTGCTCAGATGATGGAGGGAAAAGTTGGTGGTCTTTTTATTAAATCAAGAAGCACCCTCCAGGGCTCCTTGTTTTAGCCATGACTTTGTCTTTAATCCCCAAGATCCAGGCAATTCTGGGAGGGGGGGGGAGCATGGTGGCCCTTGAATGAAAGTAATGGGACAAATAATCCTCCCTAGTAATCTAAATTCATTCTAAAAATGGGATGCGGAAGGCCTGCCTTTATCCCATTCAGAAGATTTAAGGATGATCCAGCAACATTCAGCCAGCAATACAGGGAACTGATTTTAAAATTGGAAAACTGAGAAACTGAGAGAAACTAAAAATTACAAGATTCATCCATTCTTACTAATCTGACCACATTGGTCTGATTCATACAATGGATTATTTGGTTATAGTGTGTATGAATTATTGTTCAAGATCAACCACCCGACCCTACCAACTAAACATTCCAGGACAGAGGACTTTGAAGAATAAGAGACACAGAAATCATATGGTAAATTAGGTCATTGGCCTCCAAATATAGTTAATTCCGATCCACTTAGCACATTCATTTTAATAAATTCCACCATTTATTTGTTTTTTAAAAGAAAATGCCCAACCAGCTCTTGTGAGATATTAATAATCCTCCTGACTGGTTATCAACTTTGAACTTTCCAAACCAATATATGAACAAAACACAGCTCTCCTTCAAAATCTGCACTTTCCAAATTTTGTAATGCAGTTCTCCAACTGAATAATGCATTCATTAGTGAAAATGATCATAGAATCATAGAATCACAGAATCATAGAATCATAGAGTTGGAAGAGACCACAAGGGCCATCGAGTCCAACCCCCTGCCAAGCAGGAAACACCATCAGAGCACTCCTGACATGTGGTTGTCAAGCCTCTGCTTAAAGACCTCCAAAGAAGGAGACTCCACCACACTCCTTGGCAGCAAATTCCACTGTCAAACAGCTCTTACAGTCAGGAAGTTCTTCCTAATGTTTAGGTGGAATCTTCTTTCTTGTAGTTTGGAGCCATTGCTCCGTGTCCACTTCTCTGGAGCAGCAGAAAACAACCTTTCTCCCTCCTCTATGTGACATCCTTTTATATATTTGAACATGGCTATCATATCACCCCTTAACCTCCTCTTCTCCAGGCTAAACATGCCCAGTTCCCTTAGCTGTTCCTCATAAGGCATCGTTTCCAGGCCTTTGACCATTTGGGTTGCCCTCCTCTGGACACGTTCCAGTTTGTCAGTGTCCTTCTTGAACTGTGGTGCCCAGAACTGGACACAGTACTCCAGGTGAGGTCTGACCAGAGCAGAATACAGTGGCACTATTACTTCCCTTGATCTAGATGCTATACTCCTATTGATGCAGCCCAGAATTGCATTGGCTTTTTTAGCTGCCGCGTCACACTGTTGGCTCATGTCAAGTTTGTGGTCAACCAAGACTCCTAGATCCTTTTCACATGTACTGCTCTCAAGCCAGGTGTCACCCATCTTGTATTTGTGCCTCTCATTTTTTTTGCCCAAATGCATTTATCAAATTGCATTTTGGGGGCAAAAATGCATGTAGCCAGGCAAAATTGAATACAAAAATGTATATACTTAGAGAAATTATGCATCCTGTTGCCATCCTCTTCTAATAGTGGCCAACCAGATGTCTAATGGAAGCCTGCAAGTAAGACCTGAGCACAAGAGCCCTCTCCTCTTCTGGGGTTTCCAGAAAGTGGTATTAGGAAGCATCACTGCCTCCGATACTGGAGGCAGAGCATAAACATAATAATGAGTAGTCATTTATAGCCTCCAGGAAAATACATTCAAATATTCATTTAGACTTTTCTTTAAAAGAAAAAGATGCAAATATATGAAGAAAAGTGGGGGCAGGGCGGGACCAAGCTTAAGACAGAGGAAATGAGAAATTGAGAGAATCTAAAATGGACAGATTTCTCCATCCCTAAATAAATGAGGTTGTTTTGTATGTTGCAAAGGAATCAAAGACCATGAAAGTTGTTTCTCTAGCTAGCGTCCTCCCTACCACTTCCCCATTCATCTGCTCATTCAACTGATCAAAATGAAACTGCAATTTTTCAACCCAGGATTCCTTTCCTCTTCTGATAGTTAAAATTTTCACCGGTTCCCAGAGAACTCTGTAGCCAGTGCAGTGCAATAAGCACATGATGGATGGTTTTAATTCTATATTCTCAGGCCTTCTTCGATGTTGCTTCAGCATCAGTGAGAACTCGGTGCTGAATTAAATCAATGCCACGTCTGCTTATTGCTATGGCCCCAGTGTCCACAGGGTATATAAGCTTACATAGATTTCTGAAACTGAAACCAAAACTTCTCACTACAACCCGAAGACAAATGCAAAATTCTGTAATAAGAATCAATGTCTAAACATCTTCTTTTAATTCCATGCTAGCTGGGGGCTATATTTTTGACTGGGAGGTAAAAACAACCCCATGTCAGAAAAGAAAGGGTTGGGGATCTGCTCTGAGAATTAAACAGAAGAACATAAGAAGAGTCTTGCTGAATCAGACCAGGATCTGTTTTCCAGGATCTTATCATAGGAAGTATACTCTCTCATGGGGAAGCTTCAAAAAGTACCACCTGTACTTTCTCTTTGGCTTTTGGAGTTTTGAATTAACAAGCCTTGTTTCTAAAGCAGAACTGAGGCTATGGGAATTCTCCATTATTCATTGCTGTTGTTTTCATTTCCAAATTTTGTACATATTGCACTACACGTTTGGTTTGTTGCCCTACTTGTCAGTTCCATTAGCTTACGTGTACCCTCTGTAATACCAGTATGCATGTGTGCATTTGATAAAATACTGTCACTAAAAGGAGACTCCAATCTTGCTGTTATTATAGGCACAGTTGCCTCGAGATTCTTTTGTGTGTGATGTTTTTACTGATCAGCCTGATTCCCTGTGTGCCTTGATAAAACACATCCCCCCTCCAAAGACCACTGAAGATGATTGTATGGATGGATGCTTCAAGAGTGCTTTTATGTGGCTGACAGAATTTTCTCTATGTGAACCTTCAGAGCCTTCTCATACACCATAGTTGTTCTTGTGGGTCTAGGAATTGGGACCCTTCTCATCATAGGATCTATAACTGGCTCTTAAATTTCTCATCCTCCAGTGCCCTCCTTATCTCTAGCTCACCATTGGATTTTTGCAACTGTTTTATCCACCCAGTCTTCCTTTTCAGCTCCATACTCTAATGACCCTATTGCCCCCTAAGGCTACTGCCTGACATGTAATCCTTCCTGGGATCTGTACTTGTATTCCTCTCCCACCCTCATTTCCTTGTAGCATTCTAAGCAGCACATTGCACTGCAGTGCTCTAATCCACTCTGCTCCTGGTAGCTGCCTCTTTTGCAGCCTTGGTGTGTGCATGAACTGTCCTTTGATTAGCCAGTACTGTGGCATCCTTCTCCCAGCCTGTGTTTGCATTGGGTCAGGCTCCAAGAGGAGCAGCCACCTCTCTCTCACACTGGTGTTTCATGAATGTGCAAGACCACATGTGCACATTTGTAAAACAATGCACAGAAAGAGCCTTGATGCGATCATATGAACATTCACATGAATGTTGAATATGGCCAGTGTTTCATTTCTGCATACCTACAATATCCGTATTTTAAGAATGGGGTGGGGGAGTCACAAATAAACAGGAGGAATGAAAGCTAAGCCCAACTGTGCATGCTTTGATTCTGGAATTAATGTTAACATTTATTTGCATTAAAGCAGAATTCAGGTCAACTGGGACAATGGCAGAATGATGCAGAGCAAACATAAAGGAACATAAACATATAGTCATAAAGGAACATAATGGGAGAAAGTCTATTGCCCCTGCTGCCTCTGGACATTAAGTCTCCATTTTCAGCTGTAGTGGCTAAGAGCTATCACTAGACTTACCCTCCATGAATTTCTTGAATCCTTTTTAAAAGACATTGTGAGAATCACTACAGCTTGTTTAGCAACAAATTCAACATGTTGATAATTTCATGTTATATCCTTTTGTTTGTTCTAAACCTGTTGCCAATTAATTTTATTGGATGGATCCGAGTACAAAAATATTTTTGGTGTTTTCATGGTTCTAGCATTGTTCAGTATTCTATAGACCTCTTTCATTCCTGCTTTAATCACCCTGTGAGCTTGGGGGCATCCCTTAGGCATCTAGTTGATCACTGTGATAACAGAATGCTGGACTAGAGAGGCTTTTGGTCGTATCCAGCAAGGTTGCTCCCAGGAATGCTGGGAGGGAAAGATCAAATCACTTCCCCCACCCAGTCAGTGCCCTATGGCTAGCTGTAAAAAGCCAAAATGGACAAGGGTCAAGAGGGAGGTGGTTGGTGACACTTCTTCAGCAGCTTGTCCACATCTTCCAGTTGCAATCATCTAATCTGATCCAATATAAATAGAGAAAACAATTGCATTTGACTTGCTCAAACAGTGGCATCCAAGTCTGTCCAAATCTGAGTAATTTTAGCCCTATTTAATACCTTAGCTATGTAGTTCTAGAAGGCTAGGCTGCTATCCAAACTTTTTATTGGTGGGGAGCAAGTTCTAGTGAACTCAGTGGGCCTTACATCTGAGTGGGGATGAAGGAGAAATTTGATCAAGTTCACATTTAAAGCTGAATCAAATGTGCTGTTTTCAAAACAGTGTGGGAACCAAAACTCAGCCATCCTATCCAATTTCCATTCCCCCCCCCCCGAATTTTGCACTTCTGTGGTCCAGCAAAACAATCTTTACAAAAAATGCATGAATTGTTAGCAGACCTTGCAGCTTGGGTGAATTAGATCAGAATTATCAGAGTTTCTGAGTTCAAAGGCTTTATTCATGCATGATGAGTGGAGAGAGAAAAGAGAAAACATTTTGTCAGGAGAGAACACCCAACAAAAGTGGCTCAGCTTTTAGGGGTGGAGTTAACTTGGACAAAGAAAAAATTATAAGCAGGTGCAGGCTTGATTCCTAGATGAGCAGTGCCCTTGTGTGCTTTAAAGCAACACATGCTTTAATTAAAGTTCAGGAGAAGGAAATATATTTGCTTTTTTCCAGCATATATTAGATAAAAGTGTGCATGGAAATGAACAAATTAATGAATAATAACACACAAAAATGCATTCTATTAGGAGAAATTGCTTGCAAAAAATTGTACAGTAGTCAAAATAGCATACATAAATGAGTCTATTTGAAGAAAAATGCACTAAGTATTTGCATAATTGTTTATTTAAAAAATCACAAATTGCTGCAAAAATGTGGAGAACTGAAATTATGAATGGAAGAATGAGAAATTGGGAGAACTGAAACTGGCAGACCCTGCCTCTGAGTTGATATGTTTATAAAGCTGTAAATTAGAAAGTGTCATCCCCCCTAGGCAATACTAGGCAATATATCTTCCACCTCTTTTCCTATCAGCAGTATGATAAATAATATCATAATAAAGATCTGCATTACAGTGCTATTGTAGGGATGGCTGAAATAGCATATTTTATAAATTCCCAAGCCCCATATCAGTGTTGCATAGGAAGCTGCCTTAAGCTGAATCAGTCCATTGTTCCATGTAGTCCTGTGTTGCTTACACTGATTGGCAGTGGTACTCCGTGGTTTATTGCAGGGAGCTTTTCCATCCCTACCTGGAGATGCCAGCAATTGAATATGGAACCTTCTGCATGCTAAGCAAAGCAGATGCTTTACTACGGAGTCCTAGCCCTTCCTCTAACAAATTATTGCCATTGTCCTTGCAAATTATTTGATGCAGCTAAATTTCCCAACCATCTGAAGCCCACTCTCCCCATATTAATATGACTGCTGCTCTGTATCCTTTCTATATTTTTCCTTGCAAAAAGCAGCACATTTTCACAGACCTATCATTGCTCCTGTTAATTTTATTTGCTGTGTTAAATGGGTGGATTTTGGTTTCCTTCTGCTGCATTTGGCAGAGAAGAAAACCAAAATGAGTTAAGCTGCTGCAGTATTTACAAGACTTAGTACAATTTTCCACAGCTCAAGCTTTCTTTTGATCCCTAAAGAGAGAGAGAGAGAGAGAGAGAGAGAGGCAGGGAGGGAGAGAGAGGGAGAGAGAGGGAGCTGAGAGATAATTCCATCTCTTGGGTATTTTTTCCTGCACTGCATTATCAGCCCAGTCTCATATTGGCCGGGCTCATAGCTCAAAGAGTAGAAGACCAAGATCCAACAGTATCTCCACTTAAAGGATATCAGGCAGCACAGCCAGAAAACATATGTTCCTTAAACAAGAGTGGGTAATCTTTCTTCAGCTTAGAATCATAGAACTGTACAGTTGGAAGTCACCACAAGGGTCATCTAGTCCAACTGTCTGCAATGCAGGAATTTTTCACTCAGTGTGGCGCTTGAACCCACAACCCTGAGATTAAGAGCCTCATACTCTACCAATGGAGCTACATTTCTCCATGTAGAACCTCCCAGGGGGCATGTGCCAGTTGTGGGTGGGCTCAGAGGGCAAAAGAGGTCAGAATAATGGATCTGAGGCTTGCATGGTAGGCTTCATTCCAGACACTAGTGGACAACATGGTGGGGTGGATTACCTGGCCTCCTGGCAGGTGTGTGACTGCTGCTTAGTGGCTGAAGGAGGAATGAGGCAGCAAGGAGGGTGGCATGTTGCAAACACACTAGCCAACCTCCCTGCTTCCTTTTTACTTCCCTTCCTGGTAAGCAGCAGCAGCTCAGCAGCTGGTAGGTCAGGTAAGTGCATGCTCCCCACCGTGCCATCTGCTACTGATCCCAGCCATGCAAAGCTCAAAGGTTTCTACAAGTATATTTTCCCATTTCCACGGAGGAAAGCATTATCACAGTTCATGTAATCTCTTTGGATTAACATAACATGCTGTACCTGGGGCTGCCTGTGGAAACCGCTGCAGCCAGATTGCTGACCGCGGACAGTTACAAGGAGAACATGAATTCCTTCTTGCAACAGCTCCACTGGGTACCGTTCTGTTTCCAGGCACAATTCAAAGGGCTGGTTATGAGCTATAAAGCTCTATACTGCTTGACGACCTGAAGGTCTGGATCTCCCTTTATAAGCCTGCTCAGGTACTGAGATGTCCAGGGGAGCCTTGCCACCCTCACAGGAATGGGGCCTTTCCTGTGGCTGCACCCAGATTGTGGAACTTCAGTTCATGTAAGGCTAGGCTGACCCCCTTTCTGCTTTCCTTTCGTCGGCAGGCAGAGACCTTTTTGTTCCAACAGGCCTTTGGCCGCTAGCTGGCTGTTGCATCAGGGTCTTCTGAGAGTGGGTATTGCATATTTTCCTCTGCTCCTGCTGTGCTCTTAGGGAGTTTCAAGACGTTTTGATTCAGCATGGGTTTTTTAATATGGTAACTTGTTATTATTTTAAAATATTTATGACTGGTTGCTGTGTTTTTTTTAAGCTGTGTCCATTTTCATTTTCATGTTGTGAACCACCTTGGGTCCTACACTGGGTGAAACATGGGATATCAAACAAACAAACAAACAAACAAAAACAAACAAACAAACAAACTCTAGCATGCCCCTTCTTCTTCTGGCTATTTGTGTTTAAAAAACAACAACTGGCACTTGGAGACTTATGATAGCTTAAGAGAAAAAGGATTTATTTCACCACAAGAATGGTAAACACACACACACACACACACACACACACACACACACACACCAGATGTCACAAGCTTCTCAATCAGATGGTAAGTGTACAATTTTGATTTTCGTCAGTTACCAAAACTTATCACAGAGGTGTTACAGCTTAGGTTTCAATACCTTGTGGGTTATAAAACAGGCTGGTACTTTCTGTCTGGCTAGTATTAACCTGCCTATTGTCTTTCTTATTCCCAAGCTTTAGAAATCTCACACCTGAGGTTCCTCTATTGGGCCCAGCATATCAGACCACGGAATCAATGCACACTCCTCTTCTGATTTGGGATTATTCTCCTCTCACTAGAAGATCTATCTCCTTCCTACTGAACTGGGCTGTAAGCAAAGCTCCTCTCCCAAAATTTAGCTTCCCAGTTCTCATGTCTGTATACCCTTAAAAGAGAAGAACCATCTTTCACTCTATCCCCCGCCTCAGAGACTGCCTCCCCTGACTGTATATATCCTCTCAGGGTAGATTTTACAGAGCTCAGAGATATCACTGTTAACAAGCTCAGTACCAGGACCAAAACTGCATTCCTTTCTCCCTCCATTATGGCTAGCTGTACCCACAGCCAATCGGAGTGAAGTTCCAGCCCAGCACACTGAGAGCACCACCACTCTGGTGGGACTTCACCTGCACTGCACAAGCAAACTCCACTCTACCTAGACACATTCTAGAAGGGCTGCAAAGGAAAGCCAGTGTCACCAGTGATGGCTAGTGCCCATGAGATTGAAGAAGTGGAAGGCAAGGAGCCCAACAGCAGGTAGAGTGGCAGCCAATGACAGACAAGAGCCAAACTGATTCTCATTTTGCCCTTATCTCCTCCCTGCTCCTTCCAAGTGGGCAAAAGCTAGAACCACTTCCTGGTTGGTTGCAAGAAAGACAGAAGGCAGGCAGGGACTGGATGAGGACAGACTGGGGTTGGAGAGGTAGTGCCCCATGTGCCCTAATGGACATGCCATCACTGAGTGAGCAATGTAGTATGGAGAGGGCATGGCCAGGGAGAGTGCTGTACAGATGCACCATCTTATAAGAATGAGGGGAGGCAATGCCGCATATGTGATGCCACACACGACATCAGGCTTCAATGGCCGGTGGTTCCTCCTCCTCCTCCTCCTGGTGCCACCACTGGTGGGACCCGGCTGCTTTGACCCTCCTTCCCCGCTCTGTGGCAGGAGATGGAGGAGAAGGAGCTGGCCACTGGAACCACACTGCAGTCAGCTACACACTTCGCCTCTGTACTTTGGGGTCATGGGGGGCAGCCCTGACCCAAACTCTTGGTGCCGTAGGAAGTCCAATCAGACTGTCAAAGAAGAACAAAGGGGTCTCAGTCATAAGGATGAATTATTGCTGCTGGCTTTTTGTTATTGCACAGTTGCATTATGTATTGTATTGTATTGTATTGTATTGTATTGTATTGTATTGTATTGTTCTTTGTGACATGTTTAATTTTATTCCATTGCCTACTGTATACCATTCTGGTATCTGCATGACTGAAGGGTGGCTTCCATATACATTATAATGAAATAAATAAAATAAGATGGTTGTGACCAATATTGGTCATGCTCAGAGTCAACCCGTTGAAATTAATGGAAAGGATAACTTAGTACAATAATTTCAATAGCTGTGTGCCAGGGGTGAGGAACCTCAGGCCTGAGGGCCAAATGAGATCCTCCAGCCCTTGGGACTCTCCTCAGATCACAACTCCTCCCAAGTTCCACTAGGTATTTTTGCTAGGCTGAAATATGCCATAGAACTCTCATGATGCCACTTGTTTTCCTGGATAGAGAGGGGTGAGTTAGCATTTGCAGAAACTAGCCTACCTCCACAAAGGTAAAATTTATATTCATTGCTCCGACCACTTTTGCCTCTGGCTACAACCACCCTATGTGGCCCCTGGAAGTTTGGCCTATGATTAATAGAATATGAGAGTCCATAATATATAAAAGCAATTATTGTGTGATCAGATATGTGATCAGGAACATTTCAACTGCAACTGTATGTTTGAAATTATAATATTGGCCTACCTAACAAGGATGCTGTCAGGAAGGATTACTATGAAAAGGCATGTGAAATGTTTTCAATACCAGAGGCAATCTAAACATTAAGCAGTGGCTCATTTCTGTAGGTTTGAATAGGTCTGAATCTAGCTTTTGAAATGAACAGGTATCATTCCTTGTTCTTGCCTCTTTATTATTATATTTTTCTTTGCTGTGTTTTGCAGAGAAAACTCCGGCGAGTGGGATCTCCCCCTTTCTCCTGCAGTGATAATTTAGGTGAAATCACTGTTCTGTTCTCATGTATCCCAGGCAGTAACATGACACAAGGTCTTGTTTTTCAGACTTTTTTTTTTAAGTATAGGCTCCTGTGATAGAGTTGTTTATTAATGTTTTCCTAGCATAGATGGCACAGTAGCTAGAATGCTATTTGTGTACCACCTGCAGGTACTTTTCAACTTAGTTTCCCTTTATTTCCTTTGATAAGAATCATATTGTGACTTCAGAGTAAAAATGTGGCTTGTTGGATCAAGATTTGTACAGCTCTACTATTCTGTACGCATGTACACAGCTCACAGATGGTACACTCATTGAATGTTATATGTAAATAACCATACAAGTGTACAGATCAATATGTACAACAGGTACACTCACTGAATGCAACATGTGAACTATAGGGTTGTTTACACATTAGAATGAACAGAATCATAAGCTGTCTCTGCATAAGTGTTTGAGTTAAATGCTTGCTGATTTGTGAAGCTTAGCTGTTCTGTACACTCATTGAATGTTAGATGTGAAAACTGTTAGAATTCCTGCTCCATGATTGCAGTCATGGGATTGTTATCTATCACATGATGGTATATGTTTTCATTCGACAGAGTAGGAAAAGACGGAGACAGGAGTTTGTGTTACTGTGTTCCGTGAAGTGGGACTATTGTCCTTTGCTCTTTCTTTTTGCTGTCTGATGCTAGAAAGAGAGGGAGCCATGTTGCAGTGCTCCGTGTGTGTTTATATGTAAATAAAGTAGATTAGCCAAAATGCTGAGTTGCTGAGGTCTCTTATGCAAGCTGCAAAAACTCTGCGGATCCCTAAGTGTGCCGATGTCTGTTGGCATCGGTTGCTGTGATGTTCAGGCAGGTTGTAAGCATGAAGCTCCCGAACGATCGACCAGGAGGGAGGGAACATGCCAGTTGGGCATGTGTCTCTGCCAGGGTCCTACTTGAGTGTAGGACGAGCTGTAGAACGATGAGTATACCATTCCTTTGTTGTGGACACTTGTTGAACGTAACATACAACATGCCATTGGTAAAAAAAATGGGTAACCGAGTTGCTAGAAAGACCAGATCCAGGATGGTGGTAGGTAGGCAACAATAAGTAACACATCTAGCATCACTTTAGTTTGGCCATGATGGGAGCTCAAAAACTTGAGTTTGCTATTAAAGAGAACAGTTATCACATGTGTTCTACTTGGATCAATGTTTGTCTCTGCTTCCTGTTATGAAGGCTACAAATTCAAATTAAACATTTAATAGGGTGCCAATTTTATAATTTGTACTTCTGCTTCTATAGTTGAGTTTTATGAAACTCGTATGAAACCTGCAACTATGTGAAAAATAATCTGGCTTTAGCTTTTATTATGAGTTGGCATTCAGCCCAGGTTTGTTAAAGATCCTTTGAAGTCTTTTTTTTTTTATTAAAAAAAATTTTTTTCAGTGAACCAAACCCAACTGATTCTTTGGGGATTAGCAGTATAAAATTAATGGTTTCACCCAATATCAAATGAGCTGGTTGGCATTCAAGTCCTAATTAGACGTGTACAACAAATCCAGACCTTAGGATAAAATCTCATCTTTGTTCCATGTCAGTAGTTTTGGGTGGGGATCTACATCAGCGAGGAACAGTAGGTTTTAATAGGTTAGGCCCACACAATGTGTGTCTTGCTGAGTCAAAAACAGCTTACTAGCCATGAATGATGATCTATCAGGAAAAGAGGGTGCTATAATTTTTTGCTGCCTTTTGTCCCCTACCAGTGCCTACCCCTACTCAGGGCTGGAGCCAGTCCTAAATTTCTCTGTGCCACCTGCTCTGCTTTTCAGAGGATCTGAATTATCCACTGAGTAACTGTGCACGTGTTGGGTCAAGGTGTAGGGCATGGGTAGCCAAACTAAGGCCCAGGGGCCGGATCCGGCCCAGTTGCCTTCTAAATCCAGCCCGTGGACGGTCCAGGAATCAGCATGTTTTTATATGAGTAGAATGTGTCCTTTTATTTAAAATGCATCTCTGGGTTATTTGTAGGGCCTGCCTGATGTTTTTACATGAGGAGAATGTGTGCTTTTATTTAAAATGCATCTCTGTGTTATTTTTGAGGCATAGGAATTTGTTCACCCCCCCAAAAAAAATATAGTCCAGCCCCCCACAAGGTTTGAGGGACAGTGAACCTGCTGAAAAAGTTTGCTGACCCCTGGTGTAGGGCTTTAATACTTTGTAGTTGACTTGGGTGCTTTCTTAAGAAATTAATAGAAGTAAAGGGACCCCTGACTGTTAGGTCCAGTCACGGACGACTCTGGGGTTGCGGCTCTCATCTTGCTTTACTGGCCGAGGGAGCCAGCATTTGTCCGCAGACAGTTTTTCCAGGTAATAATAATAATAATAATAATAATAATAATAATAATAATTTATTTATACCCCGCACGTCTGGCTGGGTTTCCCCAGCCACTCTGGGCAGCTTCCAACAAAGTATTAAAATACAGTAAGTCACGTGGCCAGCGAACCAGAGCAGCGCATGGAAACTCCATTTACCTTCCTGCCAGAGCGGTACCTATTTATCTACTTGCACTTTGACATGCTTTCGAACTGCTAGGTTGGCAGGAGCAGGGACCGAGCAATGGGAGCTCACCTTGTCACAGGGATTCGAACTACCAACCTTCTGAGGATTAGGAAATAAAATAAACATTTCAAAATTTGAAATAGAAGAGTGGTTAAATCACATGAGCAACGTCAATATCATAAACATCGGAGCTCCAATGGATCTATCAAAATACCCACCTAGGCCAGCATTATGTCTCATGGTGGCCATCCAAATGTCTTTGGGAAGTTCACAAACAGTACATGAGCACATTACCCCTCTCCCCACTTGTGAGTCCCAGCACTACTTTCAGAACCAAGGATCCTATGATCACAGAAGCGGCATAGAGCCATCATAGCTGGCAGCCATTTCTAGTTTTATCTTCCATTACTTTATTCAACTCCATTTTAAACCATTTCAGTTGAGAGTCATCAAGATGTTTTATGGACACAAATTCCAATTGTGCACTGTTTGAAGAAGTACTTCCTTTTGTCAGTCCTAAATCTTTCATTCTTCTTCTCCACTGGACAGCACTAGGATCTAGTATGATGAGAGAGGGATAAAAATTTCTCTATATCTCCACTTTCTCAACACCATGAACAATTCTGTCATGCCTCCCTTTCTCGTCTAGCAGTTTTTGAATTCTTTCTTTGTAAAGATGGATCTTGCCATAGTTGGCATGATCACCACTCAGTAGCTGAGCACATGTTTCATTTGCAAAAGGTGCAAGGTCCAATCTTTTGGTATCTGTTAAAACAGAGGTAGGGAACCTCGTTGTCATGCTCCAGGTGCTGTTGGACTCTGGCTGTCATCAGCCACAGAAGCAGGGCTAACTTGAAAAAAAAATACAGAAGGCGGCAGGTAAGCCCCACCTTGACACATGACACAGTGCATGCACACCATTTGAACGGCAATGACCATCAACTTTGAGGGGGGGCTGAAATATTTCATTGGGGCCCCCGAAGAACCACTCATCCCCTAGAGGCTTGTTCCTATGAGCCAGTTAGGATGGTCAATAGTCAAGGATGGTGGGAGTTGCAGTACAACAACATCTAGAAGGCCACAGGTGAGTTAGCCCTCTAGTAAAAGGATGGAGTAGTAGAGATGAGAAAGATGTCTAACTTAAATCATGGGGAAATTAGGTAAAGGACCCACTGATCTGAGTTAGTGTCGGGCAGCCAGTTCATACAAACCAGTGTTCAGAGTGTTCTGGGTAAGTCTAACGTGGGCTGCTAAACAGTTCTGGGGCATGGAACATTTCACTGGAACTTGGTTGCACTCTCACTACAGATTACTTTGGTGACACTACTTTGCCAGAGACAAAAATGTAAAGATTTTCTAATCCTCTTAGAAAAGTTTTATCTGCCAGTCAGCATGCTTACTTATGGTATGGGGAGATAAGTGCGTTTTTAAAGACATATGTTTTGGAAGGTGTGCAGGGGAGGAGATTTGGAGCCTGCAGGATTTCACTTGGAGAGGCGATGGAACAAGACTGATTTGCATAAATGCTTCCTTTCTTCCTCTTTTCTTTTCTTTTTGGGGCCGCCAGTGATTGTGGAAGTGAAGGAAGTGATAGGTTATGCCCTGGAGAAATGTGTGCATATTGGAAGCTGGCTAGAAATTAACACAAGGTTGCTAGGTGGAATGTCCTGATTGCAATGCATGCAGCATCGGAAAAGATTTACAGCCCTTATTAAAATAGAATAAAAATCCCAACAGGAGTCCAGCCCCATCTATTTGCATTTATTTTCATTGAGGGCTTAACAAACATAAACACCAACCAATGTTCTGACTTCATTTTAAAAACAAGTTGAGACATCTTTTAAAATTATTATTATAATTATGAAGTCTCATTGGCCTTTTGGTCGGCTTAAACATGAAATTGATTGCCACTTTGCTGCTCAAAGATTTGGAAGGCCCCTGGGCAACATGATCTCTTCAGGCATCTCTCCTTGAGTGGGTCTGTCACTAGGGATGATGGGGAAGAAATTTGATTCAGTTTGCATTTAAAGGGAAGTCTGCGCATTTTGCACTTCCTGAAACAGCCTTGCTTAGAAATTGACTTTTTCAATACAGTTGTCCAGCCAAGTAATGTGTATAATAATGTGTCTACTAGGTAACTTGTATGTGAAAATGCATATGTTAGTGACAATTGCATATAAAAGAAGCATCTTGTTAGGGAAAGTTGCTTGCAAAAATACGTTATTGTATACAAAGATGGGTATATTAGGATAAATTCACACTAAAATGCTGGTGAATTTTTATGAGGACTTTAAAAAGAGTAATAATTTGCAAACTGATGTGGAAATGTTGAAAAATTGCACTTAAGATTAGAAAAATAAGAAAGAAACGCTAAATTGGCAGGTTCACTCATCCCGTTCCACCCCTTCGTCTCCCACATTGCTATGGTTGTCCATTCACTTCTCTCATCCCTTGAGAATAATTCCTCCAGCCCTGGCCAGAGAGAAAGGGGAAAGTGATCTGTCGCTGCTGACCCTTCTCCTGTCTATAAATGCTTTGCTTGGAGAACTTAGGGGAACAGGCAGCACAAAGAGGGAGACAAGACTCTTGGGGCCACGAGACTCTTGGGGTCAGTGTCAAACGCCCTGAACATCGCCAAGCCCTGCTGTTCAACACTTCCTGGAGCAGCCATAGGTTCTAGGGGAAATCCTGCAGAGTTTTGCTTCTTACTATTGGTTACTTCTGGCATTGTATGATATTCTTTTATTCACAAATGTACTATTGCTATGTTAATATTTTCCAGTTGTAGCTTTTAAGTGGCATTTGGGAGAGAGGGGAAGATGGGGGAAACAATTTTTTTTACAGAAATGATTTTTAACCCTGCTGCCCCCATACAGTGGTGCCCCGCAAGACGAATGCCTCGCAAGACGAAAAACCCGCTAGACGAAAGGGTTTTCCGTTTTGGAGGCGCTTCGCAAAACGAATTTCCCTATGGGCTTCCTTTGCAAGACGAAAGCCCATAGGGAAATCTCCGGGACAGCGGGGAAGCGCAGCGCGTCTTCCCCACTGTCCTCGGACCTCCTCCAAAGGCTGGCAGTGGGGCGGAGAGACCTTCTCCCCGCGCCAGCTTTGGGATGGCTGCTCTGAAGGCTGGCGGTGGGGTGGAGAGACCTCCTCCCGCCACCAGCCTTGGGATGGCTGCTCCGAAGGCTGGCAGTGGGGCGGAGAGACCTTCGCCCCGCGCCAGCTTTGGGATGGCTGCTCCGAAGGCTGGCGGTGGGGCAGAGAGACCTCCTCCCGCCGCCAGCCTTCGGAAGGCTGCTCCGAAGGCTGGCGGTGGGGCGGAGAGACTTCCTCCTGCCGCCAGCCTTGGGATGGCTGCTCCGAAGGCTGGCGGTGGGGCGGAGAGACCTTCTCCCTGCACCAGCCTTCGGATGGCTGTCCTGAAGACTTGCGGTGGGAGGAGAGTTTTCCTTCCCACCGCCAACTTTCAGAATGCTGTTCTGAATGTTGGCGGTGGGGAGGAAAAACCCTCCTCCCACCGCAAGCCCCGGGAACAGAGGAGAAGCGCTGCGCGCCTTCCCCTCTGTTCCCGTACCTGTCCTGAAGGCTTGCGGTGGGGAGAAAAGCCCTTCTCCGCACCGCCAGCCTGGCAAGCGGTCTCCATAGGAATGCATCAATTGATTTTCAATGCATTCCTAAGGGAAACCATGCTTCGCAAGACGAAAAACTCGCTAGACAAAAAAACTCGCGGAATGAATTAATTTCGTCTTGCGAGGCACCACTGTACTATTTTATTTGAGCCATTGTTGGGGAAAAGATACATTGGAGCATTTGGGATTGGGCAGGGTGACCACTTGAACTCTGGACCTTTGTACATCTTGACAGGGAGGGGGCAGCTGGCTGGGCCAGGGAGGTGATTAATGCTTTCTTGTAAAAGGGGGTGGTTCCTGCCTGCTTGAACGAGGCAACGGTAAAACCATTCCTCAAGAAAACCTCGTTGGATTTGGAAAATCTAAGTACCAGACCGTTGCCAATCTCCCCTTCTTGGGCAAGTTTATTGAGTGGGTGTTTGTGGACCAGATCCAGGCACTCTTGGAGGAAACTGATTTTCTAGACTCTGGTCTTAAACCAGCTACGTTTTTGTGGTTTGTTTTATTTGTTTCTGTTTTAAGAATTACTGAATAAATATGAAAGGTCAATACATATCATTTAACTGGACAATTGGTGGGAAAAACCTAGGATTTATTAGTGGTTCCAGAGTCAGCTTCCTGTGTGCATTTTGCTGACCACACAGAGATCTAACTGGAAGATGTTTCTGCAAACAAAAGAGCAACTGGGGTGATTAGCAATCTTCAATGACACCTCTCCCCAATCCTTAGAGCTCTCCAATCAGGCATTAAGCAACACACAAATGCACACATACAATGTGCAAGCAGATGGTGGGGCGATAATTGTTTTGTGAGGCAGATGGCAATATCTTGTCCCTGCTTCTTCATTTCTGTGTTCCTGAGCAGTTGCAGGGTCCGGTATTTCTGAGACTATGAAATACAGCACTCTTTAGATAACTCTTGGTATAGAGTGATTTGTTCAAAATGAAGCTGGTGCTGTTTAAAACAAGGCTTGCTAGGAGACTTATCAATGTTCAGCAAGGCTGAACAGTGGTTGACATTGAGCCTATATCCTTGCCAGTTGCAAAACAGCTTCTTTTCAGTGTAGCATGGCAGCAGGTAGAATGGCAGAAGGAAACTCTCCCCCCCTCCCCCGTAATGGACAAACTCAGTGCTATAGTAAAGGCACCACAGGGATAAAGGTAGGGCTGGTGTGAGAGTCTGCAGTGACAGCATGTACAGACATGCCTGGAATTCCAAGTTAGTAGAAAGTGAGGCATAGCACATGTGATTATAATCTCTAGCATAAAGGATCTTTTCTCCACTTAGGCAGCTTAAGATGTGAAAACAAATACTTATTTGCTGTTGAATCTGAGCTTTACTAGAATTATCTTTTAATCTTCTGTTTATTTATTTTTCCTGCCTGCGATGAGATCCATAAACCGCATGAAAGAAACAGTATGTTTAGCAAGGAGCTTGTGATTAAGAGTCATGCCAAATATCCTCCAGTTTCAATTTTCAGATGGAAAGTAGCAGGTTTGGTCAACTAGAATTTCTGTCTGAAAAACACACTCAGGTCACATCTGCATGGCACATAATTTTCCCCAAAGAATCCTAAAAAGCCTGTAGTTTATGCCTTAAAATAGCTATAATTTCTAGTATTCTTAACAAACTAAACACCCCCAAGACAAAGAAAAGATTGGCAGATTGATAGGTCTTTCTCTGTTTGAATCTGCTTTAAATGTATGGAGTGCCTTTAAGATTATGCAATTATCCTCTGCTCCTCAATACTGTTGGGCACTGTTTTTTATTCTGGCTGCTGCTGCTTCCTCTTTGCTTAGTGAGTCATGTGGGTAATGCCACCCAATCAAATATCCTATAGTGCGGGGGTGGGGAACTTTTTTTCAGCCCAAGGACCACATTACATTGTGGGCAACCTTCTGAGGACCGCATGCCAATGATGAGTGTGGCCACAAGCAAAAATGCACTTACGTCAATAACTGGAAAAATTTCACAATGCTAAAAACAACAACACGGCCATGTGAAATGGGCACTGTAGGCTGATTCAAATAGGTAGAACATTGTGACTTACCTTGTACATTCAGCATCACTGTGCATTCATCTGAACCGGCTGAATGTAGGCTCTTAAAAAATGACAAAGTCCTTCAAATGTTAATCTTGTTCTTTACTTCTGTTGTCCCCTCTCTCTCTCTCTTAAAACCTCCAAAGCCCTCCTGTATAGCAGAGATGCGCAGCCCACATCAGCTGACATATTTTGAGTCATCTCTGTTGTAAACACCTAAGTATTCATTTAATGCTTGAATTATTTTACCATCTTTGGTGGCTGTATTTCTCATTCTGTTCTTAAATGGTCTTTCTTCATCCTTCACTGAACCTCCCGTTTCGCTGCTCAGAAAGCTTCTTGCTGTTAAGAATCTCTAGCTACATTCACTCTACATTTATTTCTATTTCCTCCATAGTTCTAACTTTTAAACACATAGCTCAGGTTTGTCCCAATTTTCAACCATTTTTAAAGGCACATGCACACACACTTGTACCACTCGTTCTCTCTTTATCCTTTTAAAGTAGCAGACCAGCTTTGTGAACAGCCACCCTTCACACTTATAGAGTCCCTGTGATCCACTTCAATTACTGAGATCCTCTAACGAGGCACTTGTAGTTTCCCAATCTTCTGTACATCAGTCAGCCTTTAGTAGGGACCAAGCCTTTATTGTGGCTTGTGAAACTCCTTGCTAGTAGAGGTTCACCATGGATTGAGGATTAAATCTGTAAATTATTTTTTAATATAATTAATGTTAGAATTTACCTCCAAAGCATTAAGGAAGTGATCTCATGCAGTCCCTTCTGTATTGATTCAGGAACTCTATGAATGTCAGCCCCTCGTGTGCCTGTCTGGCAATCATGCATTTGTGGTTTTGACTGAAAATCTCAAACATCAGGCATCGCTCCTGCCATATCTATCTATCTATCTATCTATCTATCTATCTATCTATCTATCTATCTATCTATCATCTATCTATTTATCATCTGTCTATCTATCTATCTATCTATCTATCTATCTATCTATCTATCTATCTATCTATCTATCTATCATCTATCTATCTATCTATCTATCTATCTATCTATCATCTATCTATCATCTATCATATATCTATCTATCATCTATCTATCTATCTATCTATCTATCTATCTATCGATCTATCTACAGTGGTGCCTCGCAAGACGAAATTAATCCATTCCGTGAGGCTCTTCGTATAGCGGTTTTTTCGTCTTGCGAAGCAAGCCCATTGACAGCTTAGTGGATTAGCGCTATTAGCGGTTTAGCGGCTTTTAGCGGATCAGCTGATAAGCGGCTTAGGGCTTAGGAAAGGGGCGGGGGAACCCTGCAGGAACTCGCAAGACATTTTCGTCTTGCGAAGCAAGCCCATAGGGAAATTCGTTTTGCGAAGCGCCTCCAAAACAGAAAACCCTTTCGTCTAGCGGGTTTTCCGTCTTGCGAGGCGTTCGTCTTGCGGGGCACCACTGTATCTATCTATCTATCTATCATCTATATCTATCTATCTATCTATCTATCTATCTATCTATCTATCTATCTATCATCTATCTATCTATCTATCTATATCTATCTATCTATATCTATCTATATCTATCTATCTATCTATCTATCTATCTATCTATCTATCTATCTATCATCTATCATCTCCCAATAATGGTGTTAAAAACAGGCCATTGCAATGTGAATTTCTTTTTCCTAACCAGAATTACTTGATGTTTTAGCTATGTTCTTATTTAAGTTTTTTATTGCTGTTTTCATTGATCTTTTGTATTTTTGTGTGCTGTTGTATACCAACTTGCCATATTTTAAAATGTAGGTGCAGTGTATAAATATTTCAATACATAAATAAATAGAGAAGAGGGAGAAACTGGGGAGAGGATGTGGTAAACCACAACTTGAAAATTAGTGGCCCACTTCCTGCAGAACCTGCTCTGTGAAGACAAACAGAAACGGCCACTGATTGCTTTATATTGCTCACTTAATGCTAGCACCCACTGCCTGCAGGACCTTTGACTGGGTAGCTCTATCCTCCCTCTAAGCTCTGCAGGTATGCTTGGTATCAGGGATAAGGAACCTCCAGACCTCCAGATGTTGTTGTCATAACCATGGGGCCAGATTCATCTTCTTCAGAGTGTGAGGTTAAGAAGGGGATTTGCACACAGGGCTTACACCACAGGCCCATGGTTCTTCTGCCTTTCTGGGCTGAGGATGTTGCATTGCCATCCTCTGATTCTTGCAGAAGTCCTGGAACAACCAGGCACTTCCCCACTCCATCAGATACCAATGGGTTGGACTGGCCATCTTTAACTGAAGCACCTTTTAATGAAGGTGGGATTTGCAATTGGCCAGTGGGGAAATATTCCCGTTCCTTCATGCTCAGAAGCAGCTGGATATTTTAAGTTATGGGGGAAGGGGGCTTTCTCTACTGGTGTTGCTGCTCTTGCTATTTAATCAAAAGAAGATCAAGAAGAGGGAAGGTATTTTTCAAAAAAATATATATGCAAATGGGTAATGGTTGGGTGGGGAACCTCAGGCCAGATATGGCCCCCACGCTTTCTATCTGCCCCTCAAAACTCTCCATGGGCCACATCCTCAACTGGCCCTGCTTTTTGCCCTCTTTGCCCTTTGTCTGGCTGGAATGCGTCCTTGAACTTTTGTAATGCCTCTGGGTGGCGCTGTGGGTTAAACCACAGAGCCTAGGACTTGCCGATCAGAAGGTCACTGGTTTGAACCCTGCGACGGGGTGAGCTCCCATTGCTCGGTCCCTGCTCCTGGCAACCTAGCAGTTCGAAAGCATGTCAAAGTGCAAGTAGATAAATAGGTACGGCTCTGGCGGGAAGGTAAATGGTGTTTCCGTGCGCTGCTCTAGTTCGCCAGAAGCGGCTTAGTCATGCTGGCCACATGACCCAGAAGCTGTACGCTGGCTCCCTCGGCCAATGTAGCGAGCTGAGCGCCGCAACCCCAGAGTCGTCTGCGACTGGACCTAATGGTCAGGGGTCCCTTTACTTTTACCTTTTACAAAGGTATATTAACTGCTTTCCCCACTAACCTCTGGTCCCAGGCACCACTGGCATGTGGCCCTCAGAAGGCTTTTCCAGAAGGGCAATGGAACTTAGGCTGAAAAAAAGGTTCTTTGTCCCCAGAGTGATGCCATTTACTCTACTTCCTTTCTTTTCTGAAGGAAATCAAGCCAGAGAGTTGCAGCCCCAAAGGTTTCCCAACCAGCTTCACAGCTCTGGTAAGATGTATTCATGCAGACATCACATCACTTCCCTTTGTGACTTTCCCCCTCCAAAATACCTTTGATTCCCACCCTGCTTCATGTACAGCCATCTGCTACAAAGCAATTGTTTTGTCGAACCCTTAGGACACGGACAGTGTCTCTGTCATTCACCTCACCTTTTCCAACAATGCAAATATCTTCCATATTTGCGACAGTGAATGTGGGTTGGAAAAATCCTGCCAGAACAAAAACCAGCCACTTTTTTCTTTTAACAAAGGGTTCCTGAGTGTTGTTTCTGTGAATGTGTGAACTGTGTTGTTCATATCCTGCCGGGAGGCGGAAGAGAATCTGCTGCTGTCCCATCACCAACAATCTTCTTCTTCTCTTCCACTCCCTCTGGGGTGTGTGATCACAAGTTACTCTCTTGTTTCCTTCCTCTCTGTGTGAACACATCCTAGGGGAGGGTGTGGGGTGGGTGAGAGTTCTTTCCCTACAGCAGACCTGAACAAGCCACTCCTTGTTTCATCTTACCAGGCTGCCTTTCTTTTCTTTTTGCATCCTTTGGTCTCTGTTAACTATTTCTCTCTCTCTTCCTCTCTTCACAGTTGCTATCACACCTGATGTCATCTCGTAGTTCATCTTCTGAAACTGATGAGCCATTTCCTCCCCCCTCCCCACCTCCCATTCCCCTCCACAGGCTCACTTCAATTAATTGCTCTTCTCTTTGGCAAGATTTGCTGGCATAGCTTTGCCTCTCCTCCTGTTCCTTGGGATACCTCTTGCGTTAAAACTAATTTGCTGCCTCCTGCTAGGATGTAGGTTTCTTGTTTGGAATAATAACTTCTTTGTTCTTCATAAAAATGAACGAGCAGGCTGAAGTGACACCTCATACTTCGACTACCTCTGAACTGTAAACAGACCTGGAACTGGCCTCTACATGGATGAAAAGTTGCCCTTCTCTTGAGTGCACATGTGAATTCAGCTTAAGCATCCCCTCCCTCACAAAAAGAAGGGAAATGTCACACACACACACACACACGGACAATATGCACATATTGCATGAAATTTACACAAGGTGATACAAACCCAATTGTTGGGGAGCTACAGCAGGAGGGGGCTGTTGCATTCATGCTCTGCTTATTGTTAGGTGTTATGGTTTAATTCACACAGAAATGAAAAAAAAATGTATATGTATTCATGAAGGTTTAAAATGAAAAATGGCTAAATGTGTATTGCCAACACTGGGTATCCAGCCAGATGGGTGGGGTACAAATAATAAATTATTATTTTTATTTTCCACAAAGTTGTTTTCTAAAGGACTCTGAGCTCTTACAGAGTTAATGATTAACTCACTGATTGTTGTTCTATGGTACAAGTGAGAGTTGTAACCTAGGATCATGTGAGAGGTATTGGGTTGCCAATCTCCATTTTGAAGGGAGTTGCCTTTGAGTCTTTGTCTCCCAAACTCAATGGAGTGGATATACAAATGGAGTCGTCTCTCTGAACACTGCAGGGAGAACAAGCAGCGGTAGAGGCCCTTCTTCATGTGCCTCTTCCACAAGAGGTCTGGAGGGCGGCAACATGCGAACAGGCTCCCCGCTTGTGCAATGCTCTGCCTGAAGAAGCTTGCCTGCTACCCTCATTACATACGTATTTTTAGGCACCAGATGAAAACATTCCTCTTCTCCCAGGCAAATTAAACAATCTATGGCCTGTGTGGAAGTGTTGTTGTTTTGGTTTGTTATGGTATGTCTTCTTGCGTTGTTATATTGTAAACTGCCCTGTGATCCTT
This sequence comes from Podarcis erhardii, assembly GCF_964252035.2. NCBI lineage: Eukaryota > Metazoa > Chordata > Lepidosauria > Squamata > Lacertidae > Podarcis > Podarcis erhardii. The sequence continues at coordinate 11,736,350 of NC_138504.1, forward strand.
GGATGAAGGACAGTAAAGAAATTCAATAAATAAATAAAAATGAGGAGAAGGAGGACTCTGATGCAGAAGGGGAAGGCTGGGCAAGGCCAGTCTCAGAAACTGCAGAGCCAGTGCTGGATCCCCCTCCAGGCCAAGGATTTGGCAATGCCATCCTCTAACTGAGAGGGCTCCACTGCAGAAAACCCAGGGAGACTCAAGGCCTCTCTGCTCTGCCACAGTAGAAGATTGTTGGAGAAGGCTTGACCTCTTTCAGCAAAGCATCCTCTTGCTTGTTCCTTGCTAGAGCAACAGCATAGCTCTGCATTTCCACAGCCTGTACCACACCTCCTGTTTTGCCGCAGTGCACAAGAGATTGGGATTATGCCCTTTTTATTTTATGGTGGGGGGAACCTCCCCCCTCCCATACACAGAGAGGAGAGCCCACCACTTTGCTAGGCACCATCTTACACAGGGTGGACAAATTCCTTTATCCAACAATTTGTTCCCCTGAAATATTCTGCCCTATTAGGCCCTGGTCAATATTTTATATGTTCTGTAACACAATTCATGGATCTTTTCTACAAAGGAGTTTTATGGGCTGTTGTTCTTACATTACAAATGCAATCAATACAGGACGTACATGCATATCGCTGGGTGAAGGATTTAAACCCATGAAATCAGTACGAAGCTTGGGTACACTTCTACTTTGTTTCCCAGTGTTCCCTACTGTTGTGGTTGTGTATGTTTTAAATCATCAGCATCTAAGGTACTTGGATCTTAGACACTTAGGCCAAAAGGAAAAAGGGGAGAAAAAAATGTTATATCAGCAGAAGTATTGTGAAGAGCTTACACTTCTTCACTTGTATATTTTCTACAGTTTGACGTGACTACACCAACAGAAGAACTGGATAATTTAAATTCTGAGAAGATGGGCTGTCATGCAAGGGCCAGGGTAGTGTAGGGATTAGAGTGTGTGACTCTGACCCGAGAGCTCCGGATTCAATTCTCAGCAATGAAGGTCACTGGGTAACCACAGGTCCCACACTGTACAAGATTTAAGCATTTAATTCTTAATTTAAGCATTAGTAACTTTATACTTTAAACTTCTAGTATCCATTAAATCGCTACATGAGTGAAGTATCTCATTTTGTCACACCCTAGCCTACATCACAGGGTTGTTGTGAGGATAAAATGTGAGTGAGCCACTGCCTTGAAGACATTGGAGGAAAGGCCCTGGGAGAGTATTGAGGGCCCACATTAGGCCCCTGGCACTGAGATTCCCATCCTCATCATAAGATGTCACTGACAATGTCATCCTAGCCATTATGTTATCTCATCACTAGCCTTCCTGCCACAGGTATTTATTTTTGTAGGCAAAGCCGCTCATTGTGCTTCCATCAATGCTGTTGGTGGGCCCAATTCAAGTGTTAATGGAGTAGCATGACAGCACTTTGCTTAATGGTACAGTATTTAGGGTCACATTTGTCTCCTTTACTCCATCCATTTCCTTTCTTCTGTGAAGTTCAGTATAACATAATATAATAGCGTTGGCTGTTATATTATTTTAGCATCTGTCTTTGAATGAGGCTGTCAGTCACGAGAGCTGTCCAAACCACACTTCTGTTCAGAGTGACTGGAGTTTCTTTGATCCTTCACAGTGGAGCAATTAGGGTGTTTTAGGCTCTGGACTTAATGTTTAGATGATAATGTGAGTTAGTCCAATTAACTCCCAAATGTAGTAAGCCAGCTCTGCTGCATCTGGAGGTCCTCCTGTGTGGGGCCTGGGACCTTTGCTCCCAAAGTCCTACCCAGATGATACCACCGCATTTACATCAAGTACACCTGCAGGGGGAAAACAAAACCCAGTACCATGGAAGATCCCAACACTTTTTCTCTTCTAAATTATTTTCAGTTCTGATCCTCTCCTGCAAATACAGCTTTCTCTGTGCTGTTATTTCTATCCAAGTTTTGCATTCCCGCCGGGAGTGGATCTCTGCAGCATGCCATAAGAAATAATTTCATGCACTGCTGCAGTCTCTTGAAACTAATTTAACATTCTATTTTTCTGCTGCCCATTTCTCTCTCTCCCGCCCCCCCCCCCGCCCCGGCTTCACTTTGTGTCAGTAACAGTTTACAATCTGCCTCACCCAGTGGTTGCATAGACCATTTTTTCCCAACCGTCAGCACTTTCACTGTTTATATTAGCAACGCCACTAATTAATGAGCTCTAATTTAAACTTGTAATCACTTCCTTTCCCCTATGTGTTTAACTGAGCCCCTCCTCTCTTTCCATTAGTATCCACCAAGGACAAGAGCAAAGTATACTTTTATTAACCCACATTAAGTCATGCTCCGGGGTGCCCTTATGACAAGGCGAAAGACCAAAATGTACCTGAAGCTCACAATACCAATGCCAAGTGGGCTGGGTGGTCCTTAGGTAATTTGCATCATTTAAAATTCCATTAACCTTGAATAAACACAGATACTGAGATAACGCTAGTCTGGAAAGAGAAGCCTGAGCACATCCTTAAGGAGTGAACTCATTAAAAGGTGGCATAAGCCTCATTATTATTACTGGTGCAACTGTGTGTACCAACATAGCAGGAAATGGATCATTGTGCTGGATCTATGTGCAGCTGCCCCATGTGGTGAATCTTGGAACTGCAAGTAGCAGCTTTCTTTGTGAAAAAAGTCTTCTGGGTGACTCCTTCCACTCAGGCTGCCCATTGGATCCTCCTGGACAGGAAGGAACACAACAGGCTTCCTGTTCCATCTCAAGACTTGTTTGAAGGAGCAAAGTCTTCTTGAGCTTGAGAGTGTCTTGCATTTCTGGCCTTGCTCCTTGGTCTTGAATCTCTAACTCTGGTTTGCCCTTTGATCCGTAGTGTTCTTTTGTCCAGACTCCAGACTCATTCTTTGCTTCTGCCTCCTGGCTTCTTCTTTGGTCCTGCTCTGCTAATCTATACTGATCACTGGCTTGTGTCCTGGCTGTAGACTCATCTTAAATTGTGCAGCCTTGTGTAGGATAAATTTGAGTCAGTTTGTGTTGAAATTTACCCTTGCCTAATATGCACGTTCCAAATCAGCCATAGTTCAAAATTCACACTTTTTCAAATTTTGCAATGCCATTCTCCAACCATTTAATGTGTACAAAAATACTAGTTCTTGATCCCTCAGGAGCCCAGAATTCATTCTGGAGGGATTCAGAATGGGATTCAAGATCTGGGATTCAAGATCTGGAGGGATTCAGAATGGGATTCTGATCTGGAGGGATTCAAGATCTGGAGATTCAAGATCTGGAGATTCAATGGGATTCAAGATCTGGAGGCATTCAGAATGGGATTCAAGGGATTCAAGATCTGTTGCTTCTCCTGACCCACTTCTTCCCAAATAACGTTTGTTATCTGTGGAATAATATGTTTTGTAGGGTTTGCTTTGACAAATGTTTCTTTGGTATAATGTTAGTTGATAGGTAGTTATTCATGTTGTTACATGCACATGCTAGTGAAAACAAAGAGAAATGCGTCTTATTAGTTAAAAATGGTTGTGCAGATGTGTGAAACTTATGAGGAAATGTGAAGAACTGAATTTAAATTTGGAATAATTAGAAACCAAGAGAAACTGAAATTGACCGATTTGTCCATTGCTAGCCTTGACATTTGCTCTGTCCACTTATGCCAATGTAGTGATTAGTTAGCTACTAGCCAGGTTAGAGAAAACTTCTCACCTGATCTGGCCCAATAGCATGGATGGTGCTGGGGGGGGGCTGTGGAACAAGTACCCCCCCCCAAAATGAGGAGCACTCCCCCCACTCTGCCCATTGCTGGTTTCGTGTCATTAACATATACTCTTACTTTTGTCTTTCATAGATTTAACTCTCCCACTTAGAAATATACTGTGCCCCCTCCCTGCATTTTTTTCTGGCACCATCACAACACAAAAAAGGGACAGGAATGGAAAGAAATAAGTGTGATAATAGAGCAAACACATTCTTGACTATTCCAGAAAGCTTTAAGGATTCTGTGGAGCTACAAAAGCTTAACTGTTAATTCAGATTTTTTTAAATATAAAAAACACCTTAAATTTCACTGGATGCTTGCCTGTGTTCCCTGAAGCCAGAACAGACTATATTGCTGTCATTTCCTAGCATTCAAGTGATTAAATACAGTGACAGAGCATTTTCACATTCTAATTAGTGTAGCACAGAATCCAGGAGGCAGCTTACGGATAGTGTCCATCACAAGAAACGTTCAACTGTTCTATGGATGCTAATCCACAGAAGTGAGAAGGAAGAAATTGTATTGAATATGACTTCCCCATTCATAACTTTCTTGGCCTTGACTGGTTTTGAACTTGAGGTGTGTTACTCTGCTGCCTGCTGCTCCTTGATTGTGGAACCCGGGTTCCACAGAGCTGTTAGTAACTCAGCCTTACTACAGCAAGTTGTGCACTAAGAGCTCTCTGTGGTGCTGCAACAAGCAACCAACCTGCCTTGCTCCTTGGACTCTTTGATAGGACCAGAACAGGACATCATGGGTATTTGTACAATCCAATTGTCATCTCATGCAGCAAGCAGAAGCAGCTCACCAGGTGGCATGGAGCTGCTAGGCTACTTTCCTGGCAGCTGGGTCACTACACAGGTTGGTGCAGTAGAAATGCACTAGTGGAGACCATTTGACAGTCCTGCTTGTGCATTTGTACCATACCAACCTTTCCTCCACCTTGATCTCCTTTGATTGGCTCTTGGTAAGCAATAGCAACCTACCTGTCTGAAAGCTAGAGGAGTAGCTCCAGCTCAGCCAATGAGCTGGAGGCAGCAGAGCCACTTTCTCAATCATGGAATCAGCCCTAAAGCCACCTCATAAGTACTCTGAAAATATCATCATCAGGACTTCCGGGTTGGCGCCATCGCCGAATGGCGGACTCCCTCCAAGCTCCGGAGGGAGCCTGCTCGGCAGGGGCTGGGTTCTACCGCGCCGGCGACGCGGGGACCCTCAAAAACCATGGGTGCTGAAACCCATGGGCATGGTGACTCGGCGGGCACCGTTTGCGCCCCCCCGACCACGCGAAGGAGCCTTTTTAAAGGCTACGGAGCGGGTGACAGGGGTGGTGGTGGTGCTGTGAGTCCTCCGCTTCCCCTGCCAAGTGAAGCCGCATGCCATTTGGCGGAGAGCACTGACTTCTTCCATTGAAAATCTGGACTCAAAAGGATAACCCGTGAGTAATTGGAACTTGGATTAAAAAGGGGAACAATTTTTTTCTTAAATTCGGAGCAAACGGGGGAGGTGCAAAAAGGAAGTCAGCCTCCCCCCTGTTGTAGAGGAGCTAAAGCAAAGGACCTGACAACTAAGATCGAGCGCAACCTTTTTTTTTGATAAAGTTATTAATTCCGCGATGGAAAATTATAAGCTGGGCTGGAGGAGAAAAGTGGAATGTGAATTAAAATACAACCCCCCCCCGAAAAACCCCGGGAGCGATCCGTGAGAGCGCCGGGAGAGGAGAAGTAGAGGTTTTGACAGCTGTCAAAGGAGCTGCCAAAACTGAAGAACAAAAAGAGAACTTTGTTATGAGGACTTTGCTGGTTACATTTGTTATAAATTGGATATAAACTGTTTAAAACAAGGAATAATAAGTTACTTTGACTGGTGGGTGTGATCGGGAAGGAAACTGAGTTATTATAATCCCTCTAGAGGAGCTGTGGGTCATTACAAGTATTGCTGGCATGGAATTTGAATCGGACTTTTTATCTCCTGGGAAACTGCAGAAATGGAACACTATTTTGTCTATAGAGGTCTACACACTAAAGGAGACAATAGATTTATCTATTGAAGAATGGAAGGGACTTGACGTAATGTTTTGTTCCTGAATAACAAAGCCTCTGTAGAGGAATTACAAGCTTTTTGGAATTAGAACATTTGTGCAGGAGAGCAGGGGGAAAAAAAAGAGGAGAAGAGAGAACAACAAGAACAACAACAAGAATAACAAGAACTGGACAAAGTTGGAAGATAGACCCCTTCCAAGATTGGACATTCGAAATCAAAGATGACCAAAAGATGGCAAAGACTATTAAAAAGACGGCAAAGCGGACTGGTGAAGGACTATGGCTTAGATGTGGGAGCTCCAGGACGACAGTAGACATTGACGGACATTGGGAACGCAACCGGGAAAGGGGGGAGGGAAATTTGGAATCCAAAGGGTGTTAAATTACATTTTATTCTTTTTTCTTTTTTTTTATGTTAATCTGTATTGTATACTAAAGAGGGGAACTCGTGGAAGGGAACAGGTCGATTTTAGGGGATGGGAAAATATTTTTAAAATTGGGTTAATGATAATAAGTTTAAAACTTGGGGTAAGAATTTGCTGAATCTATTTGAAAGAACTGGAATACAAGAGGGGGAGGGGAGGGGAAGTCCTGGAAAGATGACATTGAAAATAAGGCCTTAAATTTGGATGTTTTTCTTTTCTGTTATATTTGAAAATTTTTAATAAATATTATTTTTTAAAAAATGAAAATATCATCATCATTATAAAAATGTTACTGGATTTGTGCAGTGAGGTCTGTTTCCTAAAGATCTGCACAGAGACAAGATAAGTAGAATGGATCCACCAGAGGACACATGCAAAAGTGATAGGAGCGAGGTCTCATATGTGCTGTGCATTCCACACAGTTTTCATTTCATTTCATTTCCACTTAATTTCCAAATAAATTTCCTTAAAAAAATAATAATTGCATAACGCCTTTCTACATTGCAGCCCTCAAGGCAGCTTGCAACCCATAGAAATGACAAGTGTGCATCAAAAGTCACGATGCCAGCCTATATAAGAATTCAAAGTATAACAAGACATCCCAAGCTTGTCAAAATGCAAGACTCCATTTCACAAATAGCACTGTGAGATAAATGTCAGTGAACAACGAAACAACATCTTCCTCAACAAATGCAACTAATTAAACAATTATGAATAACAAAGACAATGGCAGCAAAAATACAACACAGAAATTGCCAGAGGCTAACTGAAAAGCTATGTCCAATCTCTCATTTCCTGGGGAAGGGCCATAGCTCAGTGATACAGCATCTGATTTGCATCCAGAAGGTCCCAGGTTTAATTTTTAGTTAGGGCTGAGGGTGTCTCCTACCTGAAACCCTGGAACCATTGCTAGCCATGGTAGATAAGACTGAGCCAAACTGACCAGTGTTCTGACTCAGCGTTCTGACTCTAAGGCAGCCTCCAATGTTACTGCCCTGTGAGCTTCATCAAACAAATGTGGGGTGACCATGATTCCACAAACCACTTCTGAGAACACAGTAATGTCCTCTCCATAGATCCTGGCATCGGATTATTTCTGAAGTCTTTAAAGAGCAGCTGAACAAGGTAGTGGTTAAGTGTATTCATTAGGACTAGGAAGGACAAATGTGCTTCAGTTTAATTGGACTACATGTTGAATGAGATGAAAGAATTATATGAATGTAATGGGCTGTATAGTGACTAAGGATTTACTCATTTTATTGGTATATTATTCATTACCATGAGACACATCACATGGGAACAAAAGTACACACTCATTTTTACAATGTGTTTTATTTTCTCTTTTCACTGCTTTGTCTTATTTAATGCCACCTGATGGTACATTTGCAGGCCTATAATTCAAATTAAAAATGAAGTTGGCTGCCAGTTCCTAATAGGCTTTGGGGTCTTTTGAGGATTTTTTAAAAGTAGAATTATCTGTGCCTCCTTATAGATTTATTGGGTGTATCACAATTTGGAAGAGCAGCTAAAAAGCTATGTTTTTAAGTCTTAGCATTTGGCAGCTCACCTCTGTGAAGTTTCCTGGTTAATTCTAATAATAATAATAACAATTTTAAAATTTGTATACTGTCCTATACCCGTAGATCTCAGGGCAGTTCACAACATAAAATTACAATATAAAAACCATAAATAATAATACCTTATTTACTCGAGTCTCATGCACCATCAAATCTAATGCGCACCTCAATTTCAAAACCTTGAAACCCAAAAAGTATATGCTGGCAAATGTAAATGTGCTGTTGAATCTAATGTGCACCCTAATTCTCACAACGTACTGTACTTTTCCATGTGTAAGACAAGGTTGTTTTTTTTACTTTAAAATAATGTTTAAAAATGGGGGTGTCTTATAGATGGATAGTGCATTGAGGGGACGAGCAGGAGCTTGTCAGCAGTGATTTGGTGGTTGATTGGTAGCTGCTGCAGGGCTGCTTTGGATTGGCTGGTGCTGCATTAATTGGGTGGGTGTTTGATTGCTGCTGCAAGGGCTGCTGTGGATTGGCTGGTGCTGCGGCATATGGGCATGTGATTGCTGGCTGCTGTTGATGAGCAGGCACACGCTTGTTGGATTTGGTGAACGATTGTAAGCGTTTCCATTCGGGATCTCCCCCCCCCAAAAAAGCTCAACAACTCTGGGCCATCTCCCCCCATTTTCTTAAATCTGAGTCCCCAAAAATAGGGGTCATCTTATACAGGGGGGGGGCATGTCATACATGGAAAAATACGGTAATTTGACAAAAAAAGTGTGCATTAGACTTGAGTAAAAATGGTAAATAAAATGAATAATAAAAACAAAGACAATCCAATAACCTCGCCTTCCACACCACAAAGGACTGATTGAAGAGGAACGTTTTCACCTGGTGCCTAAAGGTGTATAATGAAGGCATTAGCCGAACCTCCCTGGGGAGAGCCTTGCACAAATGGGGGGCCACTGCATAAATGGCTTGCTCTCATGCTCTCACCCCTCAAACCTCTCATGGAGGAGGCACACGAAGAAGGGCTTCAGGGGATATTGCAATGCAGTTCTCCAATGTGTACAAAACTGGGTCTATTATGGGAAATATACATAAAAATGCATTCAAAAACGTTTTCTTCCTTCTCTTCCTTCTCTTTAGCTTCTCACACCCATCTTTGTATATACACCTCTTCAAGTTTTCTCCATCAGTCTCTGTTGGTTGCTTCCTGCATCCATATAAGCCCTGCCGTTCATTTCAGATTGTCAATCCATCACATAGGTTGTTGTCCTCATGGTCTTTTCAAATTGTAGGGTCTCTAACACTACTTTATTCCATTGGCCTGAATTGCCTCTAGCCGCATGCCCTGCTTATGTCTATTTTAACTCTGCAGTCTTTCCTGCTACACCCGTGACCTTCAATCTTTATTGTATCCAGTTATTAGTTTTTCTATCTTTTAATAATGTTCATAACGCTGTATGTTCTGTGGCGAACTCTGAGTGGTGTGAGATTCCAGGGGTTCCAAGCATTTGTGCAGAATTCGTGTTTCATTTGAAATGAGGGACAGACGAGGCTGTGGTGTCTTTCTGATATATGTTTTATTTTCACACATATACAACCTGAGGCTATGGTGGAGGGGTTCGCAGAATTAACAACTCAAAGGGGTTTTGATTCTCCCATATCTGCAGCCTTGAATTCAAAACCAAGCCTAGCTAGCTTCTAGCTCACACAACTCTACTCTGTTGTAGCAGCAAATTGAAGGGAGGGGGCCCACATTTTTTTTTTGTCTGCAACAGATCCACTTCCTTTGTTAACTCAATGACCTTCCCAGGAAGCTAGCCTGGCTATTCCAGGAATTTGAATCATTCCTTCGATTTTAATGTTTGCTGGATCCAGGAATTAGAAGCCTATCACCCCCGCCCCCACCCCATACAACTCAAAACAATAGCTTATATTATTCTCAAGGTTATTCCAAACAGTAAAATTACAGCAAACATTAAACAAACAAACACAAGATTTCGACTGCACTGAACAATGTTGAAGAGAGAATTTATTTTTTTAACTGTGGCTTTGAATTTTTAAGCCACTTTTATTTAAATCTTGTGCCTTGGTACAAAGCATTAATTCTATGTACAATCCTCCCAGTGCAGCCTTCTCAGTGGATTAAAGTTCTTTCCAATGCATCTTTGCTTGAAAGATTAGCAGGTGAATACATTATTTTATAAACCCATATTCAAAAACCAAGAAGCGAAAGGATCCAGTAGGGATTTGGGGCTATTGTAAGGTTGTTAATAACTTAGGCTGTTCTCTACCCCCCACCCCCACCCCGCCACAAACAACACTTATCATTAAAATATATATTTACTAGAAAATAGCCAAGGGCTTTGTAACTGGAGAGTTCCTTATTTCCTTTATCTTTCAAATCTTGCTTGCAAGGATTAATGAGCCAAAGATTGGAGCCTTATGTTGCAAGCACTGGAAGCATCTCATAGTCTTCGTAGCAAACTTTTATATTGATTTAGCAGAAATTGTGTTTCATTAGCAAGACCATTCATCAGCTACAAGAGCTATTGCCATTGTAGAGCTTTAGAACAACCGATTGTCGATCTTCTCTTGGATCAAGGCAAGAAGAGTCAAGTTGATTGTACCAAAATAAACCAGTTAAACCTGCATCCTGGGATGCCATTTAATAAATCATTGCAGGTAGGGAGCAGGGAAATAGATTCAGGAAGCTGCAATGTAGAGGAAGTCATGTAGTGTTATAGGCTTAGAACCTAAGATAAGGGAACTATGGTTCATTGGACAGTGTACTAGGGGCTATAGAGAGTGCTTCCTATGTAGAGGTTCACTCCCCAGCATACCCAGGTAGGGCTGGTAGGGACTGCTGTATGAAATCCTGGAGCATCACTGACAGTGGAGGCAGTACTGAGCTCGATGGAACACTAGCCTGAGATGACTGCCTGTATTCTCCTTTAAACCAGCCCATTCTTCAGGATGGTGAGGGATGGAATATTTCTTTCTTTTTAGAGCAAGGACCTGAGCTCAATGGCAGAGCACTTGCCTTGCACACAAAAGGCCCCAGGTTCAAATCTAGGCATCTCCTGGTTGTGCTGAGAGAGACTCCTGCCTGAAACCCTGGAATGCTGCTGCCCAGCAATGCAGACAATGCTGAGATGCATGGACCAATGGACTGGCTTCCTTTGTTTCCATTGACTCTCCTCTGTCAGATGCCTTCTCACTGTCACAGAACATCGCTTACTAATGTTGGAGCTCTGACATTACTGAGGTGTAGCAGTCCCTCCACCCTCTCTCACAAAGAGAGGTGGGGAGAAAACAATACCAACCTGGAGCTAGAATAATTCATTTCCCACCCATTGTTGCCAATATGAGGGAAAAGAAGTGGTGCTGGTCATGAAACCCACAGATAGGACAGAAGAAATGCAAGAGGTCTGGTCCTTCATTGTTCATGCCTTGCCAGTTCAAGGCCACTGTATGTAATGATTTGACTATCTCCTCTCCCCTCAACCCAGGATTTCAGCCTTAAGCCCACCCATGAGGCAGATGGAGGTAGCTGCCATGGGTGCCCTGCCCATCAGTGATGATGACGAATGAGGAGAAGCGGTTGCAGCTGTGGCTTCCAGTGGGATCTTGCAAGAGCCCCATGAAATCTCATGAGAGCTCAGTGAGATCTCACCAGAAGCTGCCAACACTTCTTGCTTCTCCAGTGCTGCCACAGGCACACCACTGTCCTCCAGCTGCCATCAGAGAAGGGAGGAGAAACAGCTTGGGCAGCAGCTTCCAGATTCCAGCAAGATCTCATGGGGTTATCATGAGATCTTGATGGCACATGCAAGCCGCAACTGTGGTAGTCATGGGCAACACCTCCTGCTTTGCCTCAGAGGGCGAAATAGGATGGGGTGCCCCTGCCTTAAGGTCATCCTCATTTTTTTAAATTCAGGCATCACTTCCTACTCTCTATGGAATACTTTATGTGGCAGCTTTTGCAGCATATGGATGGGCCTCCTCTGACAGTTAGTTGGACGACCTCGGTCCAGTATACCTGAAGGAGTGTCTCCACCTCCATTGTTCTGCCCGGACACTGAGGTCCTGCACTGAGGGCCTTCTGGCGGTTCTCTCGCTGCGAGAAGCCAAGTTACAGGGAACCAGGCAGAGGGCCTTCTCAGCAGTGGCACCCACCCTGTGGAACGCCCTCCCACAAGATGTCAAAGAGAAAAATAACTGCCAAACTTTTAGAAGACCTCTGAAGGCAGCCCTGTTTAGGGAAGCTTTTAATGTTTAATAGGTTATTGTATTTTAGTGTTTTGTTGGAAGCCGCCCAGATTGGCTGGGGAAACCCAGCCAGATGGGCGGGGTATAAATAATAAATTATTGTTATATTATTATTATAGTTGTGCAGAACAGGCAGCCCGATTATGATCCTATTCTCAAGAAATTGAGCTTTCATCTTCCCCCCCCCAAAACCCCCACATACTACCTAAAACTGGACCTGCAAAGTCCATGTCCCCAGCTCAAAGATTAGCATGATCCCCACAACATTATATGGCTGTTTGGCAAATGCTTGATAAACCATCCATGTCTGCCTGCCTGGTGAATACAAGTATGAAGCTGCCTGGCATTGGTAGGAAGCTGCTTTGTATTGAATCAGACCATTGATCCATCTAGTTTACTATTTTCTGCACTGACTGGCTGCAGCTCTTTTGGGTTTCAGATGGCAGACAACCCCGGCCCTACCTGGAGATGCTGGGAATTGAACCCGGGAACCATTTGCATGCAAGGCAGATGTTCTACCACTGAGCTAGTTCTCAGTAGGCTTCTATACACATGCAAACTTATACAACCTTGCTTCCGCCATTTGTCTTGAACATTTAAATAGCCACCCTGGATCAACAGTACATCTAAATTGCCATCTTGTTTCTTGCAGTGACCATCCATCCTTTGGGGAGGCCATAGTCAGAGCAGATTGCCTGCTCTGACTCACAAAGGTAACAATCATGGCTAACACACCTTGATAGATCTACCCTCCATTAATTTATCTCAGGGCTGGCCCAAGGTGAAGGGTAAGATTGTGCCTTCTATTCTTTCTATGCACAGAGAAGCCAATGGACCTGGTATAATACTTAAACTACTACTACTACTACTACTACTACTACTACTTTATTATTTGTACCCTGCCTGTCTGGCTGGGTTTCCCTAGCCACTCTGGGCGGCTTCCAGCAGAACACCAAAATACAATAACCCATTAAACATTAAAAGCTTCCCTAAACAGGGCTGCCTTCAGATGTCTTCTAAAAGTCTGGTAGTTGTTTCTCTCTTTGACATCTAATGGGAGGGTGTTCCACAGGACAGGTGCCACTACTGAGAAGGCCCTCTGCCTGGTTCCCTGTAGCTTTGCTTCTCACAGTGAGGGAACTACCAGAAGGCCCTCGGCGCTAGACCTCAGTGTCTGGGCAGAACGATGGGGGTGGAGATGCTCCTTCAGGTATACTGGGCCGAGGCCGTTTAGGGCTTTAAAGGTCAGCACCAACACTTTAAAGGTAGTTGAGCTTTGCTTCAACATTGGTGCCAGGATAACATACTCCACTGCAACAAGGTGCAGGATGATTGTTTAGAGTGGCTGGACAGTCTGTGTTCCAGACAGAGCTCTGTCCCCCAACAGAGGGGAATGTCTTTGGAGGAACAGCCGAGGGACCACTGCTGTGCTGCTGTCCACAGCATCTGCCACTTGAGGTGGACATGTCACTGTGCCAAATAATAGGGTCGGCCCTGCTTTATCTAATACCCCTTTAAAGTTCTCTATAAGGCCATCACCACATTCTGAGGTAGTGAATTCCAGTGCTATAAGAAGCCCACTCTACAGAAACTCAGAGCAAGGCTTCCAGTGTGACTGCCCCATTCTGTGGAACAGCATTTTTATCAAGATGCAATAGGCCGTGGGTAGGCCAACTAAAGGGATGCAGGTGGCACTGTGGTCTAAACTACTGGGCCTCTTGGGCTTGCCGATCGGAAGGTTGGCAGTTTGAATCCCTGCGACGGGGTGAGCTCCCATTGTTTGGTCCCAGCTCCTGCCAACCTAGCAGTTCGAAAGCACACCAAAAAGTGCAAGTAGATAAATAGGTACCGCTCCAGTGGAAAGGTAAATGGCATTTCCGTGTGCTGCTCTCATTTCACCAGAAGCGGCTTTGTCATGCTGCTGGCCACATGACCCGGAAAAACTGTCTGTGGACAAATGTCGGCACCCTCGGCCAGTAAAGCGAGATGAGCGCCACAACCCCAGAGTCATCTGCGACTGGACTTAACTGTCAGGGGTCCTTTACCTTTTTAGGCAAACTAAGGCCCGGGGGCTGGATCCAGCCCAATCATCTTCTAAATCCGGCCCGCAGACGGTCCGGGAATCAGCGTGTTTTTACATGAGTAGAATGTGTGCTTTTATTTAAAATGCATCTCTGGGTTATTTGTGGGGCATAGGAATTCGTTTACCCCCCCCCAAAAAATATAGTTTGGCCCCCCACAAGGTCTGAGGGACAGTGGACCGGCCCCCTGTTGAAAATTTTTGCTGACCCTTGCAATAGGTGCTCACCACCTGCAACTTCTGGAAACAACTGAAGGCACTTTTATTCTTCTCTAGCTGGATGAATAGATCTCTGCCATGGATATCTACTTTGTATTGTTTTTTAAAATACATTTGCTATTATTTTCTCTTTATTAGTTGCTTCTTAGCTGCTTTTTATTGTATTGTGCACATCACCTTGAGAAATGACATAATACTAATAATAAATCAACTCTTTCATCTTTTTTAAATTTGGCAACAAATTTAAATGGGATGGCTTCCAATTCTCATATTCTGAAAGAGAAATGAAAGCTTCTCTCTCTCTCTCTCTCTCTCTCTCTCCCTCCCTCCCTCCCTCCCTCCCTCCCTCCTGCATAATTTTATAATCATGACCTAACCCAGCACTTATTATGTATTTTGTTTTAGGAACAACAACTAAAATGCCTCACAAACACTTCGGCCTTCGCTTGTAGGGGAGACGCTCCAAGCTTTTGGTCATTTTCACCACCCTTAATTGGGTGGCACACTTAATGCTGCCTTAACGTTCTATAGAGAGCAAAGCCCCCTTTCTCATCACTTGTCATCCCCATCTGACAATAGCATATTATGTTTTCAACATATATGTCTGTAAGCAAACAATGACTGACATAAATGATGGTGTCTTTCTGACATCGGCTGTTTGACTTATCAAACAGAGAAGAACAAGGAATATGTTTCCGACGTGGCCAAAATATTCAGCATTAAACGGTTCAAATCCTAATGAGAAATTTTAAACAAAGTCAAAGCTGTCAGATTTGACAGTTCTAAATTCCAGTTTCCTGTCTGGAAACCTAGGGCATTTGACTTCTCATCTCCTTGCAGCAGGAGGCCGGTAGTAAATCCACTATCATCCTAAGCAGCGATCTCTGATTGTCCTGTTAAAAGCATGTAGCATTTGCTTATTCAGTCACCTCCCTCCCTGAGATCCCGTTATAATATTCCCAAACCTACTGACTGACCAGGACACTCATCTGTATGAGCAAATATACCTTCTTGTTCCCTACCAGACAACCAAGGATATTTGTAGCATTCCAAATCTTCCCCTACCCCTCAACCCCATATGAAAGGAACATGGATAGCACACATGATTAGAAGACTTTCAGCAGGATGCTTCTTATACAATAATTGGATTGGATCAGCAACTTGATCAAAAAGGCAAATGTTCTCCAGAGCAATCACATTAAATGCCGCCAGCCCTTCCTTTTTTGCCCATATTATTTGACAGTTGTTGGACCCAGAATGTCCAGTGGGATAACAGAACAAAAGCAACAAGGTCAGCAAAAAATGCAATTAAGCAAAAGACAATAATTGCTATTCTTTGCTATTATCAACTGACAATTATGTGAACAGTCCACTGGATGACAGTGTTTCTCAGAAGATATACAACTTCCAGGGCAATTTTCATGTTATACCTCAGACTCTTTTTAGAGTAACGGTTGGGAAGAGGAACTAGCGTAGGGTATTGTTGTTTATCTGCTGTCTGGATTATGCTCAGAATTGGAGATGGACTGTTCCCATTGGGACATGCTGTATAGGAAATCCAGCCCACAACCAGCAGGATTGCATGAATTATCTTGTAAGGTGTGCATATGAGATAAAGAAACATGTCGTCAAATATTATATAGGTGGCTAGAGAGAGGAGGGTTTGCTAGAGCAAGGAAGAGAGGTAAGGCCAAACAATTCTGTTTTCGTAGTCCAAATGGATGTATATGAAAGGTCAGAAGCAAACAGAGGGAGTCTTCCATCAGCAATGAAGTGAGAGGAATGTCAGGAAAGGGAAGTAATGAAAAAATGAAAGAACCGACAGACTCGCTGGGTCAGCCCAATGATCCATCCCACCTGATATTCAGACATTGTCAGTGGCTAGTCAAGTGTGTGAGAGAAAGATCTTTCCCCCTGCACTCTCTTTTTAAAGGCATTGCTTGCCCAGGGAAGAAAATTGTTAGGGGAAGTTGGTCATCAGAAAAAAGAAAAGAAAATGATAGCTTTGAAAATAAACAGTTCTCCTTTTTCTTGCTCTTTTTGATCATAGCAGCAGGAAGAAGTATAAATGCTTTTGGAAACACTGAGAGGTTGGGCTATGACAAATAATTCAACCAACCTCTCTCTTTCTTTCTTTCTTTCTTTCTTTCTTTCTTTCTTTCTTTCGCAACATGCAGCATGGGGGATGATGGGGGAGAATTTTGATTATGTTTGCATTTAAAGGGAAGCCTACCTAATTCACACTTCCTGGAACAATGCCTGATCCTGGAAACAGCCATCCTTGGAAATTTTCCTGTCTCCAAATCCTACACTGCAGTTCTCCAGTCACGCAAAGTGTGCAAAAATAAGTATGCTAAGCTAAAACGGATCCCTGACCCACCCCGTTCAAGTCCAATTGCTAGCTAGCTTTCATCTAACCCATGGCCTCTTGCAGCACAGACAAGGAAAATCTGCCTGCATGTTTGCTCCTTTGGCATTGCAGCTTTGGATTGATGAGTTAGCAAGTCCAAGTGGAGAGCCTGTCCCTATCAATTCTACCCCCACAGCCTTGTTAGGACAGTTCTGAAGAAGCCTCCCTCTGCCATAAAATATACCTCAAGATGCTCTCCAAATGTTTGTTTTGTATTATCGTTTCCTGAAACCAGCACTTTTCCTGAACATTTTCTCAGCTTGAATGCAAGCCGTGGCTTCAAAGGGGAAATGTTCCTTTGCATCCCAAGCTTAAGCTGCAACTGCAAGTGATGCAAAGATCCTTTGCGTCCCTGATTTGAATTTCAATAAGCCTAGTGCTGGTTGGTGACCATTGTGATTTGTAAGGCAGGGAGCCCAACAGTGGGTGGAACCAGAACCAGTGACAGGCAGGGCCAATTAATCCTAATTTTGTCTTCATCTTCCTGCCTGCAGAATTCTACAAGGCCAGGACTAGCACTAAGGAGAAGGAGGCTTGACAGCTAGGGCCACCCCCTAGAATTGGTTGTATGTCAGAAGGCAGACAAGTGGAAGCTGGCTGAGGGTATGCTGAAATTAGTGCGGCAGTGTGCTACTTGCCCTAATGGAGCAGCCTTCACTGAATAAACAGCAAAACTATGGTTAATTAGAGCTTTTGTGATTGAATCAGACCTCACCCAAACAGAAGAGTGAAAGAATTCCATGAATGAGTAAACACATGTACTTAATAAGCTGAGATAGAAACAACTGAATTGAGCCTGGGTCTCTGTGTGTGCCTGTGAAGTATATATCAGAGATTTGCTTTGACAAGTTTGAAATTAAACATTCTTGCCAATTTAAGTCATGGCAGTGTCTGAGAGGCGGCAAAAGATTAATTTTTCATCAGCGTAACAAAAACCAAAACATTTCAGCTGAGGCTTGCTTGCTTTTCAAAAGCAGAAATGACTAGAGATTAATTGTAAAAGATAAAAAAGGATTTATTCTACTGAAATACCTTTACAGTGGAAACTACTTTTTCTTTTTCTTTTGTGTAATGACTATGTAAGTACCTAAAATGTGACCTGGTCCAAATGCCTATTGTGCCCATCTGAACTCTGATGTGCTTATAGAATCCTGAGACATTCAAGACTTCATATTCACTTCAAGGGGAGCAGAGAACCACCTTGCACACACCAAGATTCTAGTGGGTGCAAAAAGTCTAGTCATACTTAGGGTGAATGGATTCCAATGGATTCCAATGTCCAATGGGCCATTGAGTCCAGCATTGTGTTCTCAGTGTCCAACCAGATACCCATGGGAAGCTCAAAAGCAGGACTTGAGCACTGTACTCTGCCCTCCTGCCGTTCCCAGAAACTGATATTCCAAGGCATACTACCTCTAATGGTGGAGCCAAAGCATAGCCACCATAGCTGCGTTGTGTAGGGGAGGGGAGATGCGGCCATCACCTGCCCCTCCATGCTGAAGGGTATTCCATTAAAGGAATCTGGGAGTGTGGATCTCGTTCGAAGCCCAGGGAGGGGCTAGAGCCATGCCACAACCCCATCCGGAACCCAGGGGATGCTCGAGTCAATCTGCATTGGCAGGGCTCCCCCTACTGGTGGTTTACCCATACAGACTTCCTGCAAGGCAGGCAGGAGTCAGATATAGCCTGTTGTTGGCAATGCCTAAGCCAATACCGCTCAAATTCTGTAACCTATAAAGTTGTGGCCTAAATTTGCCCATTAACATTAACCTAAAATTCTGTGTCCTTGTTCTGCTGGGAGTGGCTTAGGGGCCTTGACACGCAAACTGATATTTCAAGGCATACTACCTCTGATAGTGGAGCCAGGGCATACACATCATAGCTAGCCATTGATAGCCTTCTCTTCCATGAATTTGTCCAATCCTCTGCTAAAGTCATTCAAGTTGGTGGCCATCACTACCTCCTTTCGGAGCAAGTTACGTAGTTGTGCTGCATGAATCTCTCCTGTACCTTCCAACATTCAGAAATCCCTACAGTTTCTCTGTGTTATTGTTCTGGCATTGTGATATCTCTTGGGCTTAGACCTCCAGCAGGAACAGCAGATTTTGGGATGTTGACATAGGATACTTGTGCACCTGCAGGAAGAAATAAATGAGCAAACTCAATTAAAATTAATCTTTAGATAAGCCCGCACTAACCTTGTTCCCTCCAGGTGTTTTGGACTACAACTCCCATCAGCTCCAGCCATATGCTTATACAAATCCAATCTGAACCTGATCACTATGCCAGCTCCATCTTTTGATCCCCCCTCCCACTTTCCACTCCAGATGCCATGAGGACTGAGACTGCAGGTGAAGCAGTGGCTGTACCACTCTTTAATGCCCTGCTGCTGCCCAGTTGGGGTTTGGAATTCTCTGTAACTCCTTATATTTCCATTTAGATATTTGCTGTCAAAAATTGCCTGAGTTATTTATAAAGGGGGGGGGGACGGGACCCATAATCCATTCCTTGTGGACACTATAATAAAATTACAGAATGCTGCAATTATCTATAAATGTGCCTCACACACCCATTTTTATATACATTTAGCTTCTGATGAGCTTGATAATTCCTGACATTTGTTCCCCCAGATCTGCTGCTTTTATTTAAATACTCTCTAATCAGCTAAATAAAGATGTATATGATAAAGCGAAGGAAAAAATAATAATAGCAAAAGCACAGACAATGCCTTGCAGCAGTTCTCTGGCATTTTGAAAGAGACGGAGGGGGGTTGAATTCTAAAGTATCTCCATATTCATGATGACTTGGAGCAAAAATCAGAATGCGGAGTTTTATCTTTAGACTTGCTATAGGTTTGCTGTTATCTTTGAATGTTGATTATAAGAGGGGTAGGGGTGGGGGAACAGTGGTGGCTTGTGCCCATTGGGGCTGGTAGGGTGGAAGGCAAGGGGTCTAACAGTAGGTGAAGCCACAGCCAGTAACAAGCAGAGCCAATGAATGCTAGTTTTCTTTTTCCCTACAAGGGCAATATAAAGACTATGGAGGTGGGAGCTGACTGCCAGGACCATCTGTTGGGCTGTTTATAAGAAGGAAGGAAGACAGGAGGTGGCTGGCTGAAGGTAGAATGAGGTTGGTGGGCTAGTGCCCTGTTCTCCCTTATAGACAGCTTCCACTCCTGGAGGATGGAAGGGAAGGGCAACAAATTTGTGAACTTGGCCCTAACAACCGCCCACAGTATTATGTGAAGGACAGTGGGTGGTAACATGGCACATGAGTTTGCAGGAAGAAGACATTGAGAAGCTAATATTAAAGAGGTTAAATGGAAGAATGGGCATGGGGGAATATGACTATGACATATCTTTCCGGAGGCTAATTCTTACCAGCATTGGGGTCCCAATCCTCAATGGCAGCAGATAATGATCACAGCATGGAGAAATGCTGTCTGTGAGATCCTCTGGTTTTGCCTCTGACCACCATTAGCCCACATGCTTATTTAGGGGGTTATAGACTTTCTGATTCCTTCATCCATCCTCAAATTTTCTATTTAACCCCAAGACTGAGAAGATCACTTATGTAAGTTTACTTTGGAGAACAAAACTCTGTTTTAAAATTGTGTTTCAATTGCACTTACAAGCAAATCAAAGCATGTTTGCTCTCTAGAATAAATTGGCATACAAATTGGTGTTCAGTGTGTACAGAAATGCATAAACTGGGAAAAGTGTGCCTAACAATGCATTTGTTTGTGAAACTAACATACAATGTTGCATTATATTAGGGGCTTTGTAAAAGCGAGCATAGCAGAGAAATTAGCACTAAAATACTGGTGAAAAACTTTAAATATGTTTTTGCAAACTGCTGTGGAAATATGGAAAATGAAGTGTATTTCAGATTAGGAGGTGGGGAGATCAGATTTGTCCATTCCTAACTACAGCTCCTATAATCTCTGGCCATTGGTCATGCTGGATGCACCTGATGGAGTTGGAGCCCAACAATATATGAAAGGCTACAGGTTCCCCACCCCTGGCTGACAGCATCTGTGCAGATGCTCTGTGTTATGCTTAATAAAGCTGTGGTCCCACTGAATCCAACCCAACAGTATTTTACCTCTTATTTCTAGGTGTGTGCATAATTTCTAATCCTCCCTTCCTGCACCCCCACCCACCCTGCAAAAATATTGCATGCTGCAGAAGAGCTTGGATATATGGTGTCATGTGTTTTCTACAGTCTTCCAATGAAAGCTAATTCATTGCAGTTTGATGCTGCACTGCTCTGACCTTTGCAGTATTTTATATGTTGAGCAGCTGGCCGCTCTTCGCTTTCCCAGAGGCTAGCAAGGCTGTAAACAGGAAGGAAAGTGGAATAGCAGCCAATCTAATTACAGAATATTGAAAAGGTCAAAGGAGTGCAGTGTGTGCCACTCTGATTTACAGAATGCACGAGTGGTCCAAAGCCCCAGTGATAAAAAGGAATTGTTATCAGGAATAATAACATACTTACCCGGTGGGAACCATAGTAACTCCACACATTCGGTGAGGTTTCTGAATAGACCTTTTTGGATTTTGAACAATAGATGTACAAAAACCTCACGCATCTAAAAGAGTGTCACCTGCATTATACAGCAAGGCAATATCACAGTGCCTAGCTGTATGGTTGCCAAACAATTCTGGCAGTGGGTGGGGAATTGGATTGGTTCTGCTTTGGGCCAGACTACCGTGAGTGGAAGAAAATCTTCCTCATACTTTTTTTTTTTAGCCCTAGATTAGTTGCAGGGAACCTGTGGCCCTCTAGATGTTGTTGTACCGTGGCTCCCATCAGCCCCAGGCATGAGGGATGATGGGATTTGTAGTCCATCAGATTGTGGAGAGTAACATATTTTCTATTCTCGCCTTAGATGAATAGTTTTGTATAAGGCTTGACGCCACCAGGATTACTAAAAAAACTACATGACTGTGCTTATGGAACCACAGATTGGATCCATCATTAGTTCCATCTCCAGAACCAGTTTGGCTGTGCCCAAATGTCCTGCCCAGATGCCAGCATTTATTCTGCAAGAGCTGGCTAGATGGACATAAATATAATAGTTCAGACAATCACCCTATATGGGGAACTAATGTTGATCAGGTTTTCAATCTGTTTACCACTTTTTCACAAATAATATTTAGTGTTTTGGCATTTGGCTTCTTTGATATTAAGGGTATTTCACTAGAATTCTATTTCTCTGCGATGTCTTTCTATGATTTTCCCCATGTGCTAGACTGCATGGTTGTTAAGGATAGTTCTAAGAGTATTTCATGAGCCTCTGTAAGATCTGGTGCCCTCTGGGTTTTGAAAAAGAAAACCCAAACGTCTTTACTGTTTAATATTTCCACATGGAACTTGCTCGCACAGCTGATGCTTTGGTTAAAGACAAAGCCTGAGGCACTTTGAAGCACCATGCAGGGTTCTTTGCCAGTGCTGCACAGTGCTTTGAAGTCCCAGCTTCCAGACTTCAAAGCTCCCAGTCAGCTGATGTCATTGTGATCTCAGGTGACTGACATGTGCGTATCTATACCCACCTGTCAAATGTGGCCCATAGATCTAGAATTTGATAAGAATGTGGCCAGTGGAGTCAGTCTTCCCTGCTCTATAACAAAATTATTGCAGAGGATGCAAAAGTTATCCGGCAATTCCTTCTCACCCCTGGATAAATTTGGAGAAATGGTATCCACAAGTTCTCTGCTGTTGAAAATAGGACAAGGAATCATGAGAGGCCATTTGTGCCCAAGTCTAGTTTAACCAAAGTGCTGCATACTTCCAGGGGACCCTTTTCTCCTCTTAACCTCTGGGGGCAGCAGAGTTACATGCATCTCTTAACACGTTTGTTCCTTGCAGCTCTCAAGGTACAGAGAGCAAAAACACACAACAAGATTGGGGTTAATGAAGGTTCAAGAAAACCCAAGATCTGAAATGGAGACTCCGTGTGTGCGGATGAGTACCAATTATTCACTGTGGCGATAATTGAATACAGACCCCCTTGCCCTGGAGGGCTCATTGCATTAAACAGAACATAAGGAATTTCCCAGGTATTACTTGTAAGCTCTTCTTTGTCCAGAAAGAGGCATTTCTGTTCACATCCAATTCTCAGCTAAGTTCATCATTATATGGTTGTTTGCAGGTCATATCGGTGGCTCCAAGGGAGATCTCTTTTCCTTGATGACTCAAATAATCAAAGTCAGTTTGTGTGACAAGACTACAAAATACAAACAATGAAGCACCTGTGTTAATAACATCAGAGGGAGAATTTCATCAGCGGCTCTTTTTCTTCTCCTTTTCATGGCAAGTCTGGTCTGTTTAATATCCATTTTCCGCAGAACTGTCCTCCCTAATCCCTCCCATATCTACCTCTCTCCCTCCTTTTATTACATTTATATCTTACCTTCCCTCTAAGGAGTTGCATGGCACTCTTTTCCCCTTCAACCCCCAAAGCAGTCCTGTGAGGTAAGTCAGGCTGAAGGAGAGTGATTGCCTTAAGGTCAACTGTTGAGCTTCATGGCTGGGTGAGAACATGAATCAGGGTCTCTCCCAGTCCTAATCTGGAAATCTAAACACTGTGCCATATTGGTCCCCAGTATTTTAAAAGCCTGCAGATATGGCTGTTTGCCCTTAGAGTGTTTAATTTTGTACAGAATTGGTGTTGTTCCAGTCAAGTCCATTTGGGGGGGGGATGTTTTATATGATTTTGGCATATTGTTTTGAAATATTGCTTCTATGTGCACTTCTATGGGTTGCATCCAGTTCTTGTGCTCACCAGAGTAGACCCATTGAAACTAATGAGCATGACATATGTCCATTATTGTCAACGGGTCTTCTCTTAGCTGGATATAACCCCGTGAATTTTCAGATTGCCCCTGAAAGAGGAATTCCTTGCTTCTGAAATGAGCTGGGTACCAAGAAACATCTTGGGGACTTTCTCTCCCCATGATGATTGTTATGACTACTAAACCTTATCCCCTTTTTAATCAGTTCATGGAACAATAGATTCACTGAACAAAGTGAATACTTATTTAGATAACACATAAATAAGTTATGAAATTTATGGCCGTAAGATGCATCATTAGCAAGTATATTCAAAACATTTTCTCAGAAAATTATCTTGTAATTTTTTTTGAATACTTGATATTGAAATATAGACCACCACAGAAAGAAAGCAACAGGCTACCACAGGAGAGCTGGAAAGACTAAAGGGGCCAAACTCATTACTTTTTCCAACAATATGAAGAGGACATTCAATCATCATTAACTCTGGATCATCAGCTGAGCCACTTTATTCAGTGGAAGAGATGTTGGAGAAACATTTCACTGAATATTCCTCAGCAGAGGTGTACACCAGTCCAATTTGAAGCCCATTCCAGCTCCTTGGAGTGACCTCCATTTGACCCAGGATGATCTGTGGCTGACCTAACCCAGATCTGGGCCCTGAACTGATTTGGGGGATCTTGCACTGTCATGGAGTTGAGGGGAAGGAGATATGCTTCTCCTCCTCCCCCACCTGACCTGCATGTTTAATCAGGATCTAAAACACTAATTAACTCTGTGGTAGGGAGGAAGCAGGAGACACAGGTCTCTTCTCCCCTCAACTGCATGTTGAACAAGGGTTTTAGAACTGCTTTAGAACCAATGCTATTGTAGCAAGTGAAAGTTTTTAGAGGAGGTACTTCTTTCATTAAGGGCTGTAGGTTCAGTGAACAATGCAGGAGCTGCTGCCATTTTGCTCCTAATCTAGCTGCTTTGCCATTTTAACTCAAAGGAAAATAATAATATAAAAAGGCTAAGCATGTGCTTTGAATAACTGAAATGCAATCCAAGAGGTCAGCAGATTCAGTAATTTGGACAAAGAAGACACTGTAGTGTTTGCAATGTGCTCAATATTCTAGAGCAGGCTTAATTGATCACGTGGATATGGCTTTATGTGTTGGTATTTGTCTGGCAATTTTTCATCCTCCTGAAGGGCAGTGCAGCAAAAATGGCATTATGTAATCTCTGTTCACAGGTGGTTACACTGTGGTACACATAGCCAGAAATAGTTTTTCAGAGCATCGTAACCAAATCTCCCTCTGAGGTGACATTTATTATTGCTGGTTTATTTATGTTGCAGAAAGCTCTGAGCACATCAGAAGATGACCAGAGAAAGAGGTCAAGGGACTAGGGAGTGGGTAGGGCACTGGCCCAATG
The DNA here is from genome assembly GCF_964252035.2 of Podarcis erhardii. Classification (NCBI taxonomy): domain Eukaryota; kingdom Metazoa; phylum Chordata; class Lepidosauria; order Squamata; family Lacertidae; genus Podarcis; species Podarcis erhardii. The sequence continues at coordinate 11,761,296 of NC_138504.1, forward strand.
GAAGGACTGCATGCTTTCCTCAGAATCTAACATTTCTACCCAGAGCCATTCTTATGAGCTGAGTTGCCAGGCAAAGCACATTGGTTAGGCTGGTGTCATTATGATGATACTGCTATCAGTGTGCAAGGCACTTTACAAGCCATTGGAGGACAAGTTCTTGTGCTGAGCAGCTTACAACTTAAAAAAGAGGAACTGTTCCTGATAAATAGGAACATATGGAATATATGGCTTGGGGTTACCTCTGTTCAATCTCTTTTTGCCACCATTTGCAGCTTTCTTGGAGTGAATACCTAGAGGAGGGCCACAAATGGTAACTGTAGGGTTTGGATATGTTCATGTCAGGACGGTGTCCCATTAGATACTCAGGTTTTATGCCATATGTCTTCATAAATGCATGAATGTTACCAACACACAAAGAAAGTCTTTGGACCACTGTTTACCACTTCAAAAAATTACTGATTGGATATAAGGTGCTTTAGAGGTTGCCCAAATTGGCTCAGTGTCTAAATCTAAATCACATTTTAATGCTATATTTTAGATTGTGGTAACCTGCCCTGGAATCTTCTATTAAATAAAGCTTTTTGCCCCTACTTCCAATCCTTATTATAAGTGGGGTATATCTGCTTTTTGACAGAATTGGAGGAAATTTGCAGGTACAGTAGCCCCTCCTAAGTGGATAAAACCTGATAATAACAGACAAAAGTGTTGTTGTTATTTTTAAAGGGGTGGATTTTAAAGCCCCCCCCCCAGTATAACTCTCCCCTTAGTTTTTGGTACAAACATGTGAAATTTGCAGACAAGATGACCTCTTCTAAGGAAATTAATCCTACCAAATTTCAGAAAGATTAAAAACTTTATTGAAAGGGCAGATTTTGCAGTTTTGGGGTGGTTTCAAAAAAGATTCACTTAACCTCCAGTTTTATGGGTGATTTGTATGGAAGAAGCATATTTCAGAGGTACACCTAGACAAGAAGCCTGCCAAATTCCCCAGCAAGGGATTTTGTGGTAGGCACATTTACATTTTACTTTTTCCCAGTGATGTGGTGGCGGAGAACTAAAATCATTTTGCTTTTCTCCACCAGACTTTGTGGACAATGATTATTGGCATGTACCATAGATGGTGCCCCTCAGAAAGTAACCTGCAAAATTTCAGAAAGATGGGTGCTGGGGACAAGGTTGCTGAATGAAGAAAAATTTTCAGGCTTGTGTTTTGTTCAAATGGCATCAGACATCACAAAAACTAAGTGCAGAGCAGATTTGACAGGAGTGGGTGTGTGGCCATTTGCCAAAAAGCCAAAAGGACTTGTACGCCCAGCATTTTCCAAGCACTAGCGAGACTAGTAAATAACAGAGAAGAGTTAACAAGGTGATATATTACTTCAATACCCTTTCCCCAAAGCCATGTGGTTGGACAACCCTAGCAAAATTCTTCCCGCTGATTAAAAGCTATCAGTCACAAAACAGCTGTCCCTCTCCCTCCTGCTATCCTGGCATTTTCCTTATATGACAATTCTATCTTCAGATTTTGCAGATATGCTGGTGTTGAACAACAAAAGCAACAAAAACATCAGAGTCTCTGACGCATGTAGGAGATCCTGTTTTTGATTTGGGGTGCTTTGGAGAGGTGCTACATTGGCTCAGACAAACCCCAAATCTGTCTGAAGTGGCCTACTTCATTTTGGGATTTGGAATTCATACACATTAAATTCATTTTCAATCTACGAGTGGAATCCTGTTTTCTTCTCTACCACTGCAGAGTGATTTTTTTTAAAAAAAAGATAAATAATAATAATAATAATAATAATAATAATAATAATAATAAGGCATTGTCTCGTGCATTAGCAGCAACACAGTCACCTTGCCTCAGGCTCATGGGAATTCTCCCTTTGGTTTCCTTGGAAATGTGGCTTTCTTTTAAGTGCAAGCTGATGAGATGTGTCACATGAAATTACAAGCCATGTTAGAATAGGTCAAGAGTTATCTGTCACAAACATCATTTTAAATAATGCTAAAAACATTCTGTTTGGATGACCGGGTTACCTCTTATCACAAGCTTGATATAATTTCTACTGTGATCCATCCAGGCAAGTAAGAGGCATTATTAGAGTCAAGGACACTTTCCACTCAGGCAAAAACACTCACCAAGCAAAAGCAGGGGGGAAATTCTGTAGGAAAATAATCTTAAAGGGACAAAGAAACCTAAATCTTATATACTAATGGCAAACGTTGGTGCTGAGTCATGATTAGGGATGGGGTAAAATCCAATTCAGTTCAGATTTAAAGGTGAACCTGCCTAGTTCGCACTTTCTAAAACTATTTGAGCACTGAAACACAGCTATTCTTGGAAATTCAAACTCCTCTGCCTTTTGCAGTGAAGTTCTACGCTCATGTCATGTGTGCATATACCGAGGTAAAGTGTGCACAAAAAATGTATATATAAGGGGTGGGTGGGAAACAAACAAAAATGCATTATATTAGCAAAAAAAAAAAAGCTTTGCAAATATATACAGTACAATAGTATCTTAGGCATCGTAGTTCAGTTCCAGTGGTTCCATGTATACACAAAAATCACATATGCCCAAACCCTTGGAGTCGCCCCTGAAGCTTACCCAGTGGGTAAGAGGGGGAGGAGAGAGAATCCCAAGCACTCCTAGACCCCACACGCCAAGTGGGTCTTGGCCAGCAAACAAGATGGAAGCTTTGTGCTGGGTAACCCAAGCAGATGCAGAGCATAAAGCACTTTTAAGCTCTCTGCTTTGCTTTTGATAGGGATGCAAGGTTTGCTCAATGCACTGGCTTTGGGAAGCTGGCACGAGATCTTGTGGAACACTGGGATGCTCATGCAACATCCCATGTGAACTCAGATGGCCCTGTGAGATCTTATGCAAGCCTTCCAGAGCCAGCACACTGAGCAGGACTTGCCCCACCCCAAGCAAGGCAGAGAGTGTAAAATTTCTTTATGCACCAGGTAACCCAAGTGGATTTGGTGTGCAAATAGCTTTTAAACTTCTGCCTTTAAAAAAAAAAAAAAGAGCTGCAAGGGTCCCCTGAGGGTCATCTAGTCCAACCCTCTGCAATGCAGGAATCCTGCCCACAACCATCCCTGGGTGGGTTTGAACCACCAACCTTCTGGTTAACAGCCAGACGCACTGACCTATCCTGCCTTGCTTGGATTTAACTAGTGCAGTTTCAACTATACTGCTTTCAACTGTGCATGGTTGAAACTGCACAGATTAAATGTGCCCACTGGCGGAGGAACGGGGGGGGGGGCGAGGGTGGTGAGCTGATGCCAGGAGGCACCGCATCCAGCCTCTGCCTCTTCCCTGGTGCCCCGCACCACTAGCCTCTATGGGTAAGATGCCCCTGCTCAAGAGGGCAACTCTTCCAAGCAACCTATTAAGGACTGAACAAGCTCACTGGCCACATAGCACTTAGTGTCTCTTCTTAGGAAGGAGGGGGCACAGAAAATCCAGGTGTGGATTATCTTTAAAAGGTGCAGCTCACTGGTTGGAACATCAAACAGCGGGTCTCCACATTGCAACATTTTGTTACAGGTCCCACTTATAACCCAAACAATTACTTACATTTTTGTCATACATCTCCTGCTGCCCTTATGAAACATCCAGTTTCCTGAATTTGCAACATATGAAAGCTCTGCATTTTCCAGCAATGCACAGCAGCTGAGACGTGCTTATCCACTTAAATCTCTGATGTGCCATTGCCGTTTCACAGCCTATTTGATTAAGTTGTGAAGAAAACAGCCCCGAAATTCAACTGGCGTCTTTAGCAGCATCAAGTAAATGCTCGTATTTAGTTCAACAGCTGATGCCCTTTGGAAGGAAAAGTGTTCCTGAAAGAGAGAATCTTGGGCAACTGGGTTTCACTTGCAGTTGCTATAAGTTGCCACACTTGACTTGGCTTCTTTCTTAAATTGCTGCATGACAGAGAAATTTAGAGAATTAAATAAAACCACTCAGAATTATTTGCCTGGCTGGACAATGTCCTTGAACTCTGATCATGCCTTTTACTTGCCTGGATGGAGAATAGAGAGGGATTGTGTGTGTGTGTGTGTGTGTGTGTGTGGGAACAAGCTTGGTGTACAAAAGTGAAGATTTATTACTCTGCCCATTTTTGCCTCTCATCCTGCCCACTGTTAGCATGTGCCTCTGGAAGGTTGCCCAGATGGGTGATTGTCTGACCGAAAAACACAGACCTTTGTTTTAGACAATATTGAGCTAGGTGGACCATTGGTCTAACTTGGTATAAGACAGCTCCCTATTTTCTATGTGGAGAAGAGAGCCTCAGCAGGGCTTAAGTAATAGATTTTTCTCTACTTCAGTGTCATCATTAAAGAGAATGAAGCAGCAGATCTATGCTCCCAGGCTTTCTGTTTCCACTAGCTATGCTCTAGAGTGCTTGTGCTACTTGACAGCTGCTTTCATGGGAACGGACCCATTGAAAAGAGTGGGATTTACTCCTTAGACCACATGCACAAGATTGTGCTGAAGATCACCTAGAGTTCTGTAATGGCTCTGTGGGTACAGTGACACCACTCAATAGAATGAATGCTTGGTGAATTGACTGAATGCTTCCCTAGGTGACACACTCCTTGCAAGTCAAAATATAGTACAACAGAGAAAGATAGGCTAGAGCTTTTCTCCCTGAAAAGCTTTTTTTTTTTTACCTACAGGTTTTTGTTTTCCCACCTGTACATCATTCTGCACTACTATCTAATTTTCTTTAAAACATTGTTGAAAATTTATAAATAGAAGTCAGGAAAAGGTCATAAAATGAATGATAAAGAAAAGGGTAAATTTAAATGCGAAAGGAAAAAGAAGAAAATAACCCTTACAGTTATTTACACAGCAGAATTGATTGCTATGTTTTTAGTACTCAGACCTTACTCATGGGAAAAAGAAATGTCTCAAGAATGGGCTTGGAAGCATATAATGTGAATTAATTACACTAAAAATTATTAATGCATACTGTGTTACTAAAATTTATTTCAAGGTCAACAAGGCACACTGGTTTCTATGGTACTCTATATTTTCCATAGCAAATCCTGTTTTTGAAGGAACATCCAAAGTACAATCATACAGGAAAAATGAAATAATTGAAAATAATTTGGAATGGTGGCAACTCCCCCCCCCCCCCCTTTTAAAAAGGGAGGCAATAGCTTTGTGGTCATCCTCAAATCTGATGGCTGAATGTAGCCCTACAACCTTCTCTACCTAGCTCTTGGCAATCTCCATAGGCCATACTGTTGGAGATTTCCCATCAAACATACCATGCATTATTTGCTAGTTAGAATATGAAGGGGTTAAGGACCACAGAGTTCTAATTGCTAGAGTAGGCTCAGCCAGACCATGCCCATTCACATCTGTGAGGGAGGAAGTGATGTGTTCCATCCCTTCCTTTCCTTGCGGCTCTTCCTTACGATGCAAGCAATGGAGGAGGATGTGCCTCATGATACGTGTCTGAAGCAATCCTTCCAGGTTTGGCGTGATGCACGCGTGTGCAGTCGCACACATATCAGATGCGCCTAAAATAGTCGCTGCCTGTACTTGACTTCTGATAATCTCTCTTGATTGTCTGGATGATGAATCGATAGAGTGTGTAAGTGTATGCAGGAAATAGCCAGCTGTGAAAAGGTAAAATTTACATTTGTTGCTTCACCCATCTTTGCCTCTGGCCCCTCCCACCAATGGCATGTGGCCCCCAGAAGGTTTCAGCAGATCAGCATGTGGCTTTCAGGCTGAAAATGTTTCCCACCCCTAGAAGAGAGGTTTTTTTTCCCATTCATGGTTCTTTCTTGGAGGATCTCTCTAGAGGTGCAGCAGTTAGGGATGGACTGAGCAATCTAATTCCATTCCATTTCAGGCCCCATCTGCACTATGTATTTAAAGCAGTACCATACTGCTTTAAAAAGGCATGGTCTTCGTCAAAGAATCATGGGAACCCTAGGAGGTCCTCCTCCCTGTCATAGAACTACAATTACCAGAGTTCTGTGGAAGAGGTTAAACCATCCTGCGAATTGTAGCTTTGTGAGGTTAATAGGGGTCTCCTAACAACTCCGAGGACCCTTAACAAAGTTTGAAAGATCCTACAAGGGAAGCCACGGCAATTTTTTAAAAAAGCATGATACTGCTTTAAATGTGCAATGCAGATGGGGCCTCAGATCCACTGGCGCTCAATCATAGTTCCATTTCCCTTTGTGCAGGTTCTTTGAAAGAATGCATGAAAAATTTGCATTTAGATAGTACACATCTTATATGCATTTTATACACTTTCCCTGCAAGGTACACATTTTTCAATGCATTTCCTATGAAATATTGTTATTATTATTATTATTATTTATAGCCAAGTGTGAACATACAACTTGATTGGAGTAAAACATCTAAGTGGTTTGTAAGAAATATTAATAGTATTGTCAAAGCTCTTAAAATCAATTAAAAACATTTAAACATTTTTTAGATAATTAACATTAACATCACAACAACAACAACAACACATCAACACTTATATTTCTGGATAATGTTTTAAGTAGGCACTGGGAATTACATTCTCAACCTCAAGCCAGTTTGGGAGCATCTGACCAAATTCACCCACTGTGAGAAGCAGCAGTAACGAACCCCTTCTCTATTCCTCTATCAGCAGTCAGTATGATTTCCTTTGCAGTGCAGGGTTCCCTCCATCAACGTGGCATAATGCAACTTCATGGACTTTCTGTGACTGATAATTGTGGAGAATCCCACCCCATTTCCACTGATCTGTCAAGAAGGCTTTCCTGCATGCCATCAAAGGCGCCAACAGCTTTGAAAGTGCATTCCAGCTGTCCGGCACTCCGCCTTTGTTAACACTAATGAGATTTCATCATCAAACCATGCCTGACTCAGCATTTGGTTGCTGACAGGCTAAGCCCTGCTCTGCATGCCAGTAGAAATCACTTTGTTCAAGCTAATTTAATAAGCTGCGGCTTTTGAACTTGAAGCCAAGCTGGGATCCAAAAGGAAGCATGTTCCTAAGAAGTATCCCAAACACTTTTTGTTGTTGTTGTTGTTTCCCAACAAGCTTTTTTAGTCTCTCCAAAAAAGCCTTTCTATTCAGGATTGCTACTGATGGATAAGGATCAATCCATAAATCCTTTGCTTAATTAATACATATTTCATTTCCAGAGCTGGCCCACCCATGAGGCATGCTGAGGCAGCTGCCTTAGGTGTGGAAGCCAAGAGGCAGCGCCTCTGTGGTCACCCCACTGCATCCACCACTGGTGAAGAAGTGGTGCCAGCAGTGAGGTCTGCTGCCTTGGCCCTGCGATCGTGGGTTACCCAGGTGGTGCTGACATCACTGCGGTGTGCATGAGTGACATCAGCACACCTGTGGCATGTGCATGCCACATTCTGCAGCGTGTTGACATAAGTGGTGCACGTCATGGAGGCATGCCAACCTGACACGCGCACACCCTGTGGTGTGCCGAGTGGAACCTTGGGGAGGGAGGCACCTTCGTTTAAAATTTGTGGGTGCCCGGGCACCCAAGGCCCTGCATAGTTGGTGCCTATACCAGCAGTGGTGGTGCTTTCCAGCAATAGCTTGCCAAAACTTTGCAAGATCTCACCAAAATCTTGTGAGATCTCACCAGAAGCTGCCAGTGGCACTGCTACTTCACTACTGCACAGCCCAGTCATGGTAGGGTGGTGGCAGGGTAGGGTGGCATCTTCCTGTTTTGCCTCAGGAGGTGAAACAAGACACAGCACCACTGTTACATTCCCATGGCTCTGGGAGGGGAAAGGAGTAGGGCTACATTTACACCACTCATTTAAAGCACTATGACTCCACTTTAAACAGTTGTGGCATCCCCAAAGGATTCTGGGAGCTGTAGTTTGTTCCAGGGTGCTGAGAGTTGTTAAGAGACCTCTATTCCTCTTCCAGAGCTACAGTTCCCAGAGTTCCCTGTGGAGAGGGATTGACTGTTGGACCACTCTGAGAACTGTAGTTCTGTGAGGGGAAATGGGATCTGCTGAAAACTCTCAGCACATTTAACAAACTGTAGAATTCTAGAATTCTTGGTGGTATTGCAGTGCTTTAAATGTGTAGTGCCAGTGTGGAACCGCAGGCCTGGGGGCGAAATGTGACTCTCCAGTCCTCTCTTTCAGCCCTTGGGATTCTCCTCAGGCCACAGGCTTCCCCAAGACACACCCATCACTTGAGAGTTTTTGCCTCACTGGAATGTATCCTTGAATTTGACTGGGAGGCTGAAGGATAGACAGAGGGCTGCTGTGCTTTTTGAGGTAAATATAAGGTACTAGTGTATTGATAAAGTGCCATGGGTGCCAACATAAAATGGTTGCCATGGCAGCAAACAGACACACACACACACACACACACACACACACACACGAGATGCCAGTGAACACTCACGAAAAGGCCTCCTAGGAGTGGGACATATCAGAAGCTTACTAACTCTTCAAAGGTAAAATTCACATTTGTTTTCCTGCCTGTTTTTGCCTTTGGTACTTGCCCACAGACAATATTGCTTGCAGGGCAAGGGTTTCCAGAATGGTTACATTGTGTCTGATCTTTCCTCTAGAACTAAAAAAAATTGAGCTTCAGGATCATTTGAGGAGAATCCTGAGGATTATGAGTGGATGCCTAAAGATGTTGTGTTTTCCCCAGGTGAACTAAGCGGCGAAATGCAATGTCAATAGATTTGTGCAAGGTGGGATTCCATACCTCTTTAGTCTTTACTAATTCATTGCAGTGAATTTAATTTAGGCTTTAATGAGAATTCTTGTGTCACATTCCTGCATCATGGGACAGGCACTAGTGAGAGACTGTAGTTAAAAGAAAAGAAATTTCAAATCTATTTGTTGCCCTTAGGCAAGTTTTGTCCCATTCATCTTCATTTCTTCCCACTTTGTCACTCTCAATGCTTCATTTAGTTGCTCTGATTAAATCCAACTTTACTGAACAATCCTTCCCAATCCTCAAATTCCACCCCTCAAATTCCACACCCTCCCCCCAAAAAAAAACCACAATGTTGACTTCTGGGGAGAATTTGTGGCTGGTTTCCTGGAATGTCTCATCACTGACAACGGAGGGGTTGGATTGATAATACATTCCCCTGATTCAGCCCCCATGCATGGTGGGGAGTCAGAGATCATTGTCTATTCCTGTTCACCTCCAAAATTCTAGGCTATCCACATGGATTTGTCACATTAGAAAATAGCCTGTGTGCATATCATCGAACATGTGTAAACTAAGATCACATCTATTGTTGTTGGCTTTCATCTGTATCAGGAGACAATGCAAGAGTGTGCCTTTGGGGCACTCAAACAACAGCTATGCCCAAGGAAATGGCTTTAACTGGCTGGCTCCCCCAGGTGAGTGTAGCTGATTGGTCTTAAACCCTTGGTTAGTCAGGTGAGTTATGGGCTTTTCTATCCCCTACATGAGAAGACAGATTCCAGCAGATTAAGCGGACAAGATCAATAGTGGGTACAATGGTCAAGAAGGTGATTTCTGCATGTGTTGTTGAGGGGAAAGAGGGGCAGATATGGCTCATCAATCTGGGAAGGAAGCCCATCTAGGAGAAGGAAACCTAGGAGAAGGAAGCCTTGCATGTGCAAGGATTCAGGAGTAAACCCCGAGGAACAATGCATACTCACTGTCTTGTGGGACACCTTCAGAAAAGGCTCAGGAGAAAACCTTACACAAATCCAGGGTGAGGATCCCTAAGGCATTTGGATGGCATCTTGTGTGCTTTCTTCTGGCAACCCCTACAGCCAAGCTGGTGTCAAATGTATTGCTTTCCTTTCCTTTGATCCACATCAGTGAGTTTGGGGGCAGCTGGGCAGCCCAGGATCTCCAGGATCGGTGGGAGAGATCACAACCACAGCCACCAGTCAATAAAGTGCTGACCAGCCACTGTCTGCCTTCTTCAATAGGTGCTTGGAGCACAGAGCATCACTTGCCAGTTGGACTAAACTTCTTCACCAGGCAAAAAAATAAAAGAAACTGCCCTGCACCTAGCAGGCTGGAATGTCAGAGTGTGTGTCCTGGCTTGTCCACTGACCTGCTGCAGGTCAACAACTCACGGAAGATGGTCATCATTGACCATTAGCTGAAAACCTTCAACATTGACATGGCTGCTCTACAGGAAACTAAACTTGCTTTGAATGGCAGCCTCCAAAAGAAGAACTACCGGTACATATTTTTCTGGCAAGGAAAGCACCCAAAAGAATCCCATATTCACGATGTAGGTATCGCAGTGAGGAACTCTTTTCTGTTTTTGATACTTCTGAACAAGGGCTCAGAATGCTTGCTTTGCCTCCACCTCTCTGCTACCTCCAGGCAGGTTAAAATTTTGCGCATTTACACTCCCAGTATGTGCTCTGATATACAAACCAAGGACCAGTTCTACAAGGAACTGGACCCGTCTGTCAAGAGAGTCCCAGGCAGTGAACACCTATTCCTGCTGGGAGATTCCAATGCGAGAGTTGGGGATGATAATCACACATGAGACAACTGTATAGGCCACTTTCGTATTGGCAGCATGAACAAGAATGGGCAAAAGCTGTTCAAGTTGTGCCAGTATCACACAGCCTCTACATCATGAACACTATACACATGGTGCATGTATCTCATCTGTGAACATACAATTGTAATCATTTGTTTAACACAATGCTTCTTTTAATGGAACTAGGGAAGCTGAGAACATGAGTCAAACCAAGGTCAAGGAGCAAGATGGGAATTAGAAACAAAAAACAAAAAACCCAACATTGATTAGAGTGATATCAATATTTTTTAGAATAGCCCACCCCTAAGGGAAAGCCATAAGGGACGCGGGTGGCGCTCTGGGTAAAACCTCAGTGCCTAGGACTTGCTGATCATATGGTCGGCGGTTCGAATCCCTGCGGCAGGGTGAGCTCCCGTTGTACGATCCCAGCTCCTGCCCACCTAGCAGTTCGAAAGCACCCTTAAGTGCAAGCAGATAAATAGGTACCGCTTTATAGCGGGAAGGTAAATGGCGTTTCCGTGTGCTGCGCTGGTGCAGGCTCGCCAGAGCAGCTTCGTCATGCTGGACACGTGGCCCAGAAGTGTCTTCAGACAGCGCTGGCCCTCAGCCTCTTAAGCGAGATGGGCGCGCAACCCCAGAGTCGGTCACGACTGGCCCGTACGGGCAGGGGTACCTTTACCTTTAAGGGAAAGCCATAGCACCCTAACATCATGCCACATGTAAGAATGGGTGGATCTGTTTATTTCTCATCCATGCCACTTTTGCAAGTGTTCACTCATAAACCAGTTTCATTTTGTTTCCACATTAACCTGCAAATTTTAAAAATCTAGATTGCAATTGGATCATTGAAATATGTTTTATGAATGCATTTTCTTTCAAAAACACACATTTTAAAATACATTGTTATGTGTTTTTTAAGCTGAGAATTGTGTGTCACAACATCTGGAGAAAGACTAAATCAAATTAACAGCTATGTCCTGACTTTTGGCCATGCTGACTGGGGCTTATGGGATTTTGGAGTCCAACACCGTATGGAGGGCCACATGTGTTCTATCTCTGTGTTATTGAGAAGAGAGGAGGGATGGAGAGAGATATCTGCAGGACTCCTGGTTGGGATAGCAGCCATGCTGCTCCTAAAACAACTGATTCCATCCTCAGCCAGAAAGCTCTCTGGGTCACCTTGGGCTAGTCACTCTCTACCCCTCCTGACCCCTATTCCAGATGTTCATATGTAGTAACCACTACTCCTACTTCAGCTCTTTGCTTGTATCATCATTTATGTAGAGAACTCTAAAGCAGAAACCATGGATTGAATCTTCCTAAATTATATTCAGAGTAGACCCACTGAAATTAATGCACCTAAGTTAGTTAACATCAGTGGGTTTCTTCTGAGTATGATTAACACTGGATACAGCCCCATATGTGAAACTTGATTCACATTTTTAAGAAGCATGCAAGATTGTCACAGACCATGTGTCATCCCCGCTATTTTCTATGACTAACAAACTGCTGGAGATTTTTCCCCCATTAGAACATTTCTATTTTTGCACTTTCTACGTGGAAGCTTCAATTATTGTGCTTATGTAAGTAAAAGGACAAGCTGACACTTACATAGTTGCACTGTTGTCCTTTGGCTACATCTCAGATGGTTGCCTGTTTTGAAATATATGTTTTCCTCTTTCTCTCTTTTGAATATCTTGTTCGTACTTTTATTCAGAGAGACAAATCTAGAATTTCAGTGTGTTCCAGGCATCAAACCTGCGGTCAAACCAGGCAGGTAGCATGAGGAGAGACCTTCTTTTCAGCAAGAAGTTGCAACTTCATGAAGCCTCACTTCATGAATTGCATATGTATTGTTAGTGGTAGAGCAGATCCCACAAAGCTCATGGAAAGCCAAGTGGACAAGGAAACAAGGAAACAAGGAGCAATATTGCAATTCTCAGAAGTGGGATCTGAACGATGTGGTTACTTAGGCTAGAAAAGAGCTTAGGATATTTCCTCCACCATTTTGAATGCCATAGGTATATAGCATTGTTCCATGAAGTCTCTGATGGTGCATTTGCTGTGCATAAAACAGACTGATATGGGCCTAAGGACTTAAAAATAACCTTGCTGAATCTGGCCCAAGGGCCTTCTGGTCAAGCAACCTATATCTTGCAGTGGCCAACCAGATGCCTCCAGGCAATTCACATGTAGGACATGAAGGCAGCACTCTTCTCCTGCTAGCTATTAGATCTCCCTGAGCAGGAGGAGTATTAAAGGCTTCCTGCCTGACATGTTTTATGTGTTCTGGCATGTTCCTGCATTCATGGTGGTTCTCTGGTTCTAACTTCCAGTCTACCCTTCACCCTGCCTTCTGGTTTGTTCTCTGTTTTTGACCTGTTTTCCAGTTCTGATTTCTGGTTTACTGCTCAGTCTGACCCACTGTTTTGGTCATTGGTCCTGGCTTATTCTTTAGCCCCAGCTTCTGGCTTGTCCCATGGCTTTAGGTCCTCAGCTCCTGGCCAGGCCCTGAAAGCTCTCAACCTGTTTAACAAGTTCCTATGCTTGATAGCCAATACTTAGTTATTTATCACACTGGCTTTAGATCAGGGCTGGCAGACTGGAAGCAATCTGGGAGGAGCATGCAGGCTGTCAAGCTGATAGACAATCTGAGAACACTTCAGACTAAAGAGGCAGGCCAGAGCCAGAGTCAGTAGCATTTTAGGATGAGCTGGAACTTTACTGGCTTCTTGTATTAACACACACACACACACACACACACACACACACACACAAACACACAGAGCTCTTCCAGATAATCTTCATTAATATCTCCCTTTTCAGTCATCAGGTCCTCAAAAAACTAATAAAATTTTAAAGCAAAATATTAACTTCTTGATAAATAATACGTCGGACTCCACTATATAAAGCCTTTTTCTGTTGCTGCACACCTCTTTTCAAAAACCTCCACCTCCACCACTGTCTAATGATCAGTCAAAAATGCCCACAACTTTGTTCTCTCTGCTCCAAAGCACCATTTCCAAATATAACTCTCAAGGGCCAATTCTCTTAGGAATCAGCCTTTGGCAGCTAATCATGGCTGCTGTCCACTAGATTTGAAGAGTTCTTTTAATGTCACGGGGACCACAGCAGAAAGGAGCTGAGAGCATTCATCCTGATTTGCTTGCACAAGGCTTACACGGAGGTTAGACTGTGAAATTAAGTGGATTTCCCATCACTTTCCTAACCACAAAAGCCAAGTCCCCCACCCACCCCTTTTTAAACAGAGGTGGTTTTTTTTTGCTTTTGGGTGACAGAGTGCTTTAATCCACTTCAATTGTATTTATTTTAATGTCCAGTATGCACCTGGATTGTCATGCAGACTGTGGGTGACCACCCTCAGCAGCTACAGTTGTAGATGCAGTACCACCTGTTTGCCATTTGCAGTGGGGGTGCTGAAATGCAGCTAAGAGAAGAGCCAGAAGCATCTTCTGCCAGTAAGGAACTGCAGTCTGAGACCCCTGTCATCTCATAGCATGATGCAGAAAAGGGAAGCTTAACCACACTTTCACTTTCAAGGTGGAAAGAGCAGTATATTTTTAGAAAGGGAGACACATTTTCAATCACTAAAGCAGGACATCTATTTAAAATTCTCATTCCCAAGGTCTTCAATTTACCCAAATGACTGTTCTCATTAAAAATTTTCAAGCCATTGAACTTTACTGTCTGATTTAACAAAATGGAGTATGCATGGATAGTTTCAACATAATATGTGAAGAGTTTATTTTTGAAAAATTGCCCTTTGGAAGGATGATCCCCTTACATAAGATCATTTATTTATTTTTTAAGAACCTACCATTTTTAGTTTTAGTTTTCATGTCATTTTATAAAATGAAATAATCTCTTTGGGGTCCTAACAGAGAGGGGGGGGCACACTTCATGAGAGTTTCTGGTAAGAAATGTTTCATTCTCAACAACTTATTTGCCAGCTTTTGGATTCATTAAAAAAATCTGACATTTTATTTTGAAGGTCAATCAACAATAAGCAGCTGAACATGAAATGATTAGAAATGTTGGCCCTACCTGTACATGTATGTGTCCATTTCCTCTGAAGACCATTTAAACTGCATCTAAAATAACCATTTAACCTTTTCCTCCTCTTAGCAATGGACTAAGAGTGCATTTAAATGCTGAGCTCCTGCTAGTCTAGATGGAAATAAAAGGATTTAGAAATTTCTGTGACAGTCTCCATCCTTTTCAAACATAAATGCCAATAGCCTTAAGGAAAGCTATTCCTGAACATGAAAGCACATTAATGCTTTCAGTCACCTTCTCTTCTATAATACTTAAGGGAAAATTGTGACCTGTTAGCCCAGCATACTGATGTGTTTGTATGTGATGTTTTTTAAAACCATCAAACAACACTTCAAACCAGTTTGTTCTGGGTATTGAAAGGATATTGTTAATCATTATCAGTGGAATTCTAAACATGGCCACTTGAATTCAAGTTGGTTTTTCTCCCAGGTAAATGTCATTAGGGTTGAAGTCTTATATTTATTAGTGACTAACAAGGGGGATATCAAAAACTTATATCTATGTTGTGTTAGTCATTGTGTGTGTGTGCATGCGTGCATATTGAGGGTGGGCGGAGACTGTTTTAAATCAGCTTGATAGGACTTACATTTGAGTAGACGTTGTTAAAAAAGGTAAAAGATAAAGGACCCCTGGATGGTTAAGTCCAGTTGAATTTGACAATGGGGTGCAGTGCTCATCTCTGCTTTCAGGCTGATGGAGATGGCATTTATGCACAGACAGCTTTTCTGGGTCACGTGGCCAGCATGGTTAGGATTGTACCGTTAGTGCTTTCTTCTTTCCCTCTGTCAATTTTGACTTGACTTCTCTTTCCTCCCCTCCAGCCCCCTCCCACATTTCCCCTTTCACACAAAGCCATGGTGGTCCCAGGCAGAATTTACTATCGAAGCTTGTGATTTGGGGTATTTTGTTAAGTTTTTCAGAAACTTTCACAGAGTGTCATAGTGATAAGTTCTCAGGAGAGCATTTAGTTGCTTGTTGTCTGGTCAGAAAGTGATGGAGGTAATTCTCCAGGTAATGGAATTCATGTCTTTTGCCATTTCAAGGTCATATTAGGGTTTTCTTTAAAAAAATAAATAAATTCTGCATAAACCTTATCTCTAGTTGGAGCCTGGAGGTTATGCAGGAGAAAGCAGGAGAAAGCAGCCTGTCTGCAGGATCGAACAGAAGGATACTAGAGTTTTGGAGCTTCTGAATGAACTGCTAAGGTGCTAGTTTTGAGTCATAAAGCACTAAATAGCACGGATAGTACCTGCTGAGACACTGCTGATTTCCATAAGCACTTTTGCTTATACTTGCAGTCAGCTACAAAGTCACTTGGGCCAAACTCTCCCAGGGCTGATGGATTGTCTTCTGGTGCAGTCAGTGGTTGTTTGGGATTTGTTTTCTTTTTGGCCCTGCAGTTCATGCTGTAAGATAGAACAGTCGATATTATGCAATGATAATATGCAAGTAACATAGAGAACTGTTTCATGCCACATCAAATGTTTTCTCCATCTAGCCCAGTATTGTTTACTTTTACAGGTGGCAGCTCTACAGAATCTTTCCATCATCTGCTACCTAGTCTTCCTTGACTGGGAAAAATAGCCAGTGGTCGAACCTACTGTATGCAAAACATGTGCCCAGCCAGAAAGCCACTATAGTGTAGTGGCTAGAGTGTTGGACTAGGACCTGGGAGACTAGCGTTCAAAACCCCACTCAGCCACAAAGCTCACCCAATAGGATTAATGACTGTCTCTTGGCTTAACCAGTCTCACAGGGTTGTTGCCAGGATAGCATGGGGAAGAGGAGAAGCCTGTATGCCATCTT
Source organism: Podarcis erhardii (assembly GCF_964252035.2). Classification (NCBI taxonomy): domain Eukaryota; kingdom Metazoa; phylum Chordata; class Lepidosauria; order Squamata; family Lacertidae; genus Podarcis; species Podarcis erhardii. The sequence continues at coordinate 11,777,695 of NC_138504.1, forward strand.
GAGCTCCTTGAGGCAAGGTGTGGTATAAATGGTACCTCAAGGTAGTGCTTATCTCCAGCTTTTGTCCAGTTCTCCCCCCCAATGATAATAATTTTTAATAGTTTTCAATTACAATCCAATAATAGCCTCAGCAGGTGGTGCTGTGGGTTAAACCACAGGGCCTAGGACTTGCCGATCAGTAGGTCGGCGCTTTGAATCCCTGCAATGGGGTGAGCTCTTGTTGTTCAGTCCCTGCTCCTGCCAACCTAGGAGTTCGAAAGCACGTCAAGTGCAAGTAGATAAATAGGTACCATTCTGGCGGGAAGGTAAACGGCGTTTCCGTGTGCTGCTCTGGTTCGCCAGAAGCGGCTTAGTCATGCTGGCCACATGACCCAGAAGCTGTATAAAGCGAGATGAGCGCCGCAACCCCAGAGTCAGTCACGACTGGACCTAATGGTCAGGGGTCCCTTTACCTTTACCTTTAATAGCCTCATTACAACAATACCAATTTATAATACAATTATTAATACCAATAGTTCAAATACTGAATTATATAATTTAGATAATGTTGACCCCCCCACATGCTAGAATTGATGGCTTGATTATTTGCTTTATTTCTGTGTTCCAGCATCTTATTAATTTGCATTACATTCCAGTCATAATACTAATCCCTTATACAACAACTACTATTAATAACTTCTATTCGTGTTGACATATTAAATGATTTATAAAACTACAAGTGAGGAACTCAAACTATATCCTTGTTCTTCCTGTGTGTGGCAATTTTTTTGTCCATGGTATTTCTTCCTGTCCTTGTAAGATGATATGTCTTTCTTTCTCCCTGTTGTTGCTGTTATCCACCATGCCTTGGGTGAAGCTGATATCCCATTGTTGTTTCAGAAATTTCTCCATTGCACCTTCCCATGCTTCGTTGTTTTGCAACAGCTGCAAAAATCACTCTTCCCACCGACTTCCAGGTTAGCGCCATCGGCAATGGCGGTGTTCCTCTGACTGAGAGGAACCTGCTCCGTGGAATTTGGGTTGTGCCGCCGTGGCGAAGGCGGAGACCCTTCAAAAATCCCAGGCGGAGGAAGCCTGGGAACGTGGGATTTGGCTAACACCAGAAGCGCCCCCCCCCTACCCGCAGGGAAACCCCTTTTTGGGGGTTCCAAAGTGACGTGGGGTGAGCAGCGCGGTGTTTTGAATTGACCGCTATTTTCTACGGAGTGAAGCCGTGTAGCCGTTGCCTGAGAGCGCTGACTTTTTCTTGTGGACAATTGGTTAAAACAACAACCCCTGAGTAGAACGGAAATTGGGCTTTTAAAGTATTTTTAAATTGGCACCGATCGGGGAAGGTCTAAACAGGAAGTCCACCTCCCCTTTCTGTAAATAAACTGAAGCAAAGAACTGGTTAACTAAGGTCGTGGAGAGTTCTTACCTAAAGGATTAAAGGATTAAAACTCCACCAATTGAAACTACTATCAATACTCTTTTGGAAGCAGGGGAGCCTGCAGGAGAAGGTCAAAATTTGGGAATTGAAGTGCCACTTCCCTAAACCCAGGAGCAGTCTGCGAGAGCCCATGGATGGTGAATAGATAAATTTGACAGCTAGCTGTCAAGACACAAAAGAAGGACTTTGTTGCTACTGTCAGTTTCTGTGTTTAAAAAGAAGGAAGGCATTTGGAATTGTTACAATTTTAGTTTGGGACTTTTGGGACTGTGCTAGAAGGAGTGTAAATGGAAACTGTGTCCCTCTAGAGGGAGTTTTGGGATAGTGTTGTAAGGATGCAGCTGGGAAATTGGTTCTAAAGATAAAGCCTTTGAGAAACTAACTTTGACCTTGGACATTTCAAGGATGGTGGCTGAGAAGGAAGTCGCGTCTGAATTGAATAGGACATTTTATCTGCTGGGAAAGCTGCAAGAACAGATAAACGTCATGGCTACCAATGTTGAAATTTTGGGAACAAAAGTGGGCTTCAGCAAAGAAGTAGACAAGAATCCGGCACAGGAATCTCTTTTAACTGAACAAATTGAAGAACCAGAGAAGGAGAAAGTTGCTGTTGTCAAAGTGATGCAAGGGGGAGTCGCAACCCTACAGAGGCAAATGGTGGATTATAACTGGAGGCCTTATACGTCTGCAACTAGGAGAAGCCAGTTTTTGGAGATGAGAGCCTGGCTTGGTTTGGAAAATGAAAGTTGGAGAGATCACCCTATGTGGGGATCAAATAACTTTTGGGATTTGAATCTGAGCCAGGTGGAGATTGGAGCCTCTGGGGCCCTTGGATTTGGAAGGAGTGTGAAACAAGATTTGGAATATTCTATGGGCCCTACCTTTAACTATGGAAGTCTGGCAGACTCGCTAAGAAGGAATATGACTACCATTGGGTTGGAGCTCCCCCGAGACCTGTTCTTTAACACTAAAGACTATCAAAAAGATTGGCAGAGGGGACATGAAAGAGAGTTAAGAGCCTCGGACATAAGATCTCCAGGTTGATGGACTTTTGGAGAACAGTTGGCAGGGGCTGAGACCGGGGAGGGGAGATGGTGAAAGAAAAATTGGGAATTTAAAGTGTATATATTGTGATATTAAAAAAAAATAAATCTTTTTTTTTAATGAGAGATGGGAAAATCGTGGAATGGAATTTTTTGTGACCCTAGGGGAAACGTCTTAAGAGAATAATTTCAGATATATAAGTTTTAAGGAGAAATAAGATTAAATAAAGTAAAAGTGGATGGCTAATTGGCGAATGAGAGAATGGAAAATTACAGTATATTAAGATAAGTTATAAGGATAAAAACAAAGATGAAGGATTTGCTGAAATATCTATTTGAATTAGAATACAAAGAGGGGAGGTGTGAGGAGGTCAAGGAGATAAGTTAAGAAAGGGAGTTATATTAAGGTTTAACTTGTTTTTTTGTCTTTTTGATTGTATCTTTTTTTTCTTTTTTGCTGTTTTTGCTTTTTTATTTTTATTTTGGATATGTTTTGTTTTTGTATATTGTGTTCCTTTTTGTAATCTTTTAAAACTTGAATAAATATTATTTGGGGGGGGGGAAATCACTCTGTCCCAATAAATAACCTGTTTCACCATTTTCCCTCTCAGCCTGGGAAGAAGAGTGGTCTGTTGAACTGCAGATGACTCAGTAATTAACCTTATCAGTTCCTTAGCAAGTTCACACAGTTCTGTTTAATGTTATATTCCATATCTACAATCCAATTTCTTCCATACTCATTTGTACAAATATAATTTGAACTAAACATTCAGAGGAGGGTTGCCAAATCATAAATGTAGAAACCATAGGCTCCCCTCTCCCACATTGTCTTTTGCAACAATTGAAGTTTTATCTCAATTTCAAATCTTTAAGTTTGAAAATTAAGTCCTTGCAGTTGTTTCTGTCCTGCAGTTTGTGATCTCATCTTTTCTAGCATGTGCCTGTATTTTAGTCCAGTTAAACTGTAATTAATAGGAGAACCTCTGCTTCTTAATGGTGGCGTTGGAGGGTTTTTGGCAGGCAAAGTGCTTTTGCACTCAGTGCCTCCCTGCCTCCCGCAATCCATGCTGGAGCAAGAGCCAGGTACCAAAACAAACTGTGTCGGGGGGGGGGGGGATTTGGAAGGATAATTACCCTCAATCATCCTTGTTTTTCCTTCTCCAATGAGCTCCTTCTCTTGTGGGAGCTGCCTCTGTTAAGGCAGACTGGAACCGAAAGTTGCTTTTGTCAAGCCAAGAAGCTATGATGCCACAGAACTTTTGAGCGTGCCTTTTAAGAACAAAAAAACCAACGGCACCCCCAACTGAAGTGTGGTAAAATGAAATAGAGTTATGATTCAGCACAAGCGAAGCCCCTCTAAGGGAACAGCATCATTATCTGCTTCTCCAGGATTCTGCTTGGAGCTGTCAGTGATCCTGTACTCCACCTGTTGTCCCTCATATAGAATTCCTTATTCTTGGGCAGGTTAGGGGCAGGGGGCGCATTTAAACTATCCCCACATGCTGTTTTCTAGATCAGAGCTATTCAGCCTGAGGCAGTTCCCATCAGCCCCAGACCACTTAGTCAATGGTCAGGGGTGAATGTAGTTTTAATCCAACAACATCTGGGGTTGTAAGGTTGAAAAAGGCTACTCTCCAAGCTGCTGTTTGGCCCATGAGGGATGTATACAAGCACCACACACACACACACACACACCCCTATACAGCACACGTCATGTCTTAAATACGCCTTCCTTTTTCATGGATGGATGGGTTTTTTTTATATATAAATGGTAGTCTGTGTGTATTTTCATTTACTGCCATGAATGTAACTTTCAGCTGATGTTCAACATCAAGATCGGCATATTTTCCCATCAGGTAAATCAAAAGGAATATTTAAGTTCATATTGATAAGAAGAAGCTCTGCAAACTCACACTTATGAGCCTGAGAGAAAAGTTATTATTGGCCACAATTTATTGTGCACGCACACCCACCACCCCAATATATGCTTCTTCCATGGTTGTGTCTGGAGTTGTAATAAATTATTAATATTTGTTCAATGGGAGCATTAAAGCTTTCTCCTTTTCTAATATATGACATTTCTTCTGGCCCTGCATGTCCGAATTTAGCTTACTGCTAGGCTTAGATGACAAATTAATATGGACAGATAAACACATATCAAACCTTGAAGGGACTCAAAAGCACATTTACTAGCAATCTGCCTCCAGAATGGATTGTTTGTCAGTCACACGATCTTCATCACCTCCCACTAACAGAGCTACACTACTCAGCATGATCAGGCAGTGGCTGCAAGGGGAGCTGTATTTCAGTCAAGAACCACTGGGTTTCAGTTCCAGTTGGGAATGTATTCCCCCCCAAAATATTTGGTATCCTCTTCCAGATACAGTATGCAGGGAGCTCTGGAAGAGCAGAGCAAGAGTTCGGACAATAAAACAGAACTGCAGACAGCTTCAAGCTCACAGCTTGTGGGACGGTGGAATTTTTCAGCTGGAGAAAGACACGGTCCATCTAACTCAGTATTGTCTGCATTTACTGATTGGCATTTACTGATTGGCAGCAACTTCCCAATATTTCAGACAGGAGATTTCCCCAGGTCTCTCTGAAGATGCAAAGGATTGAACTTGCAGCCTGCCTTTGTGCTCTGCCTCTGTGAAAGGGCACTTGTCCAGTTCAAGGCTCCCTGACAGCCTTTTTTTTGAAGAAGAAAAGCTGCTATGAAAAGGTTTGATTGGGAGTGGAGTGGGATAGAAATACTTATCCTCTCTCCCCTCACCTTTCTCCCACTCCAGATAGACCCCCTATCACAGTGGCTTTCTTCCCCACAAGGTTTCAAATGTAAGAATGAGATAAATGTGTGTTTGTGATGGTAAATATGCATCTGAAACTTTTCAGGGATCTATGCAACATAGAGAAGATTATTTGCAGTAGCGTAGAAGGAAAGGATTAAGCATTGCCACCGGGGACAGGAGAGAAATTTGATTTGAAGGCAAAAACATCTAATTCACACTTTCTGGAACAATATGCCAACCATAACACAGCCATCCTTTGAAATTCACACTGCTCCAAATATTGCACTGCACTTCTCCAGCAAAATAATGTGCACAAAACACATATACTAGGGTAAAATGTGCATTAAGAATGGTTTTGCAAAAGTGTGTATAAAATTGAATACAAAAAATTGAATACAAACCTGTATATTGGAATAATATTGCACCTAAATGTTGAGGAAGTGTCATAAGGACTTTAAAAAAAAAAAAAAAAATCATACCGGACTTCTGGGTTGGCACCCCCAGCAATGGCAGAGCTCCTCCGATCGGGAGGAACTTGCTCTGTGGAAAGTTGGGTCTGAACCTACTCGTGGGGAAACCCTGTTTTGGGGATCCGGAGCGACGTGGGGTGAGCGGCGCGGTGCTTTGAATCGACTGCTTCTTTCACGGAGTGAAGCCGCATTGCTGTTGCCGGAGAGCGCTGACTTTTTCTTGTGGACAATTGGATTTTAAACAACAACCCGTGAGTAAAAAGGAAAATTGGATCTTTAAATATCTTAATTTGGCATCGAACGGGGAAGGTTCAAAGCAGGAAGTCCGCCTTCCCCTTTTGTAAATAGACTGAAGCAAAGAGCTTACAAGTTAAGGTCTTGGAAAGCCTTATGTAAAGGATTAAACTTCCATCGATTGAAATTATTAGACCCCCCTTGGAAACAGGAGAAGAGGGGGGAAATTTTGGACTGTGATTAAAATTAAATTAATTTGATTAATTAATGAGTGATTAAAATTTTGAGTGATTAAAATTAAATTACCACTGCTCTGAACCTGGGAACGGGCTCCCAGTGATTGATGTTTTGGGAGAGTTCATTGACAGCGAAGAGAACGGATGTTGACAGTCAGTTAAATAAGAGAAATATATTGTTTCCATTGTCCGCTTCTGCGTTTAAAAGGGAGGAAAAGTATCTGAAAATTGAAACTATCTTTACTTTTTGATCTGTGTTGGAAAAGATTGATACAAGTGGAGACTGTTCCCCTCTAGAGGGAGCTTTTGAAACTGTTACAAGAGTGGAGCTAGGAAATCTCCAGCTGCTTGATAAGAACTGTGAGAACTAGAGATTGACCTTGGATATTCAAGAATGTCGACAGGAGAAGCCTTATGGACTGCATTTTCTAAGATAAGCCACCTGTTGGAACAGCTTCATAAAAAAATGGATGCTATGACTACTAAAATTGACATTTTGGAACCAAAAGTGAGACCAATACAGAAATTATTCAGGATTTGGCACAGGAATCTATTTCAACAGGACAAATTGCTGAAAATGAGAAGGAGAAAGTTGCTGTTGTCGAACCTAAAGTAACACAAGGGGGAGCTTTAGCCTTACAGAGGCAAATTGAGGACTACAAGTTGAGGCCCTTTATGATTGAGACTAGAAAAAATCAGATTTTGAAGATTGGAGCCTGGCCTGGACTAGAAAAGGAAAGTTGGAAAGATCCCTCTATGCAGGGATTAACTGACTTTTGGAATATGGACTTGGGTCAGGAGGAGATTGGAGTTCTGGGGGCCTTTGGATTTGGAGGAATTTTGAAACATGCCCTGAAATACTTTATGGATCCTAGCTTTAATTATGGAAATCTGGCTGACCTGTCGAGAAGGAATAAAAGTATCGTTGGATTGGAGTTTCCCCGAGATCTGCTCTTTAGCATCAAAGAATATGAAGAAGACTGGCAGAAGGGACGTGGAAAAGAGTTAAGAGCCTCGGACATAAGATCTCCAGGTTGATGGACTGTATGGAGTTGACGGAAGTGGCTGGCAGAGTCCGAGACTGGGGAGAGGAGATGGTGGAAGAAGATTGGAAATTTAAAGTCTATATATAGAAATATTGTAAAATTAATGAGTGATAGAAAAAATGTTGGAAGGAAATTTTATGGCTTTAGCTGAAATACTATAAGGAGTTAAGCTTAAATAAGTATACTAATTTTAATGGAAATAAGATTAAAAATATGTTAAGACATATATATGATAGAAAATAGAGAAAGATGGAAAGGAATTGCTGAAACAATTAATGGAAGTGGAATACAAAGAGGGAGGTGAGAGGAGGTCAATGATACATGGGAATGAAAGATAGAATATGGAAAAGGTATGATGTATGTTTTTAAATTGTTTTTGTTTTGTTTGGTTTAGTTTATTGTGTTAGTTTAATGTGTTAAGGTTGTGTTTTGTATTGTTTATGTATTGTATTGTTTTTTCTCTTTTTTGTTCTTTTTTTCTTTTGTCTTCTTTCTTCCTTTTCTTTTTTGTAAGCTTTAAAAGTAATAAATATTGTTTTTTAAAAAATAAAATAAAAAAAATCATACCATACTTTTTCGTGTATAAGACTAGGGTTTTTTTTACTTTAAAATATGGTTAAAAATCTGGGGGCATCTTATACACGGATAGTGCATATGCCCATTTTCTAAATTTTGGGTCCCCAAAAGTAGGTGGCGTCTAATACACAGAAAAATACGGTATGCAAAGTGACATGGAAATGTGGAGAACTTCACTTAAGATTGGGGAAAAATGTGTTTCCTCTGTCCCTAATTCCCACCTCATCCTCTACTCCTTTGCTCCAGGTTATCCCCTTTGAAAGCAGTTTTCCCTCTTCAAAAAGGGCTATTGTGTTGACATTTGTGTGTGCACAGTGTAATTTGCAGAAAATTCACCGTGGATGTCTCAGACCATGTTCTTGACAAATTTGGAACAAGTACATGTTAAAGGCAAGGCAATGCAGACCCCTCATTGCTGCGCTGAGATTTATTAAAATATACTGAGGGATGTATCTGCTTATTTAGCATATGAAAGTAAAAAAAGAAATTCTTGACATAAACCCTTTATGAATTTAAAATTCGTATCCCTATTTTTAAAAAACCCTTGTACCATTTAATTTCTTCAGAGTCCTGAGGGTAAAAAAGATAGTACAGATTCCTTTAATCGCATGCATTATCCAAACCCATGATGAATAGTATCTTAAAAAATAAATCTCTATATGATACTTGTTTCACCATTCCACAAGCTCAGTGGCAAGGCAGAAAGTTCCAGGTTCAATTTCTGGCAAATCCTGGCATTTGTGTGTGTGAAAAACTCCGTCTGAAACCCTAGAGCACTGGTATCAGCCAGTGTAGACAATAATTATATGGACCAAGAGTTGACTCAGCGTAGCATTCAGTGTAAGGCAGATTCCTAAGAAGATCTCTGTTGGATCAGGCCAAAAGGTTTACCAAGTCCAGAAGCCTGTTTTCTACATTGCCAACCAGATGACCGAGAGACGTTGCAATCCCTATGGCAAGAAAAATTGATGGACTATGCAGAACTGGCAAAACTGACACATAAACTACGAAATAAGGATAACTGTGACTTTAAGGATGAATGGGAACCTTTCACAAAGTATTTGAAGATGCAACAAAGCGAACTGGACTCCTTGGCAGGTTTTGAATAAACATTCACATTTTTTTTACTGATAAAAATAAGCTAAACAGTTGGAGGATCTATACAACTCTGTAACATGCAGAAAATAGCATTATTGGAGAAACCAAAGACTGGAACTGAGGGAAGTCTGGGGGGTGGGGGTGGGGGGATGGATTTTATGGGGGGAGGAAAAATGGGGGGAAATAAGGATATGTTTTTGGAAAATATGTTTTGTTATAATTTTGAATAAAATTTATTAAAGAAAAAAGAAAAAAAGAGAGACGTTGCAATCCCTTAGAACTGACTGAGTGACTTTTAAAGCTAGATTGGTGGCTGTAATTTCATTTTGTAGGGGCAAATTCTGTAGTTTAACTAAATACTGTGTGAATAAGTCCCCAAAAGGTTCTGTTCCAATTGTCCCCGTAATCAGCTTCATTGGATGACCCTAGGTTATAGACAATTTCTTTCTATTCAGTTTCTCCAACATAGTGGTTAATAATGCAAATGTAACCAGACGTCCCTGGCTAAATTTGTCTCCCAGCCATGAATGAACTCACAATCTTTTTTTATCTGATGAGAGGCGAAACACTATCTCTCAATTGTTGCTTCCAGGGAACTTAAAACATATTGTACACATATTGTTGTTGATGATTATGGGGAGTAAATGATACAGTACAATCCTATGCAGGTTTACTCAGAAGTAAGTCCCACTGTGTACATTGAGGCTGACTCCCAACTGAACATGTACAGGATTAAAGCAGCCTTGATGTATTTCTTAATATCTGACTCATAATTACACGGTGTTGAACCAGTTACTTAAATGAATGCCAACCCTTGTTTGAAATGTTGGCCAACTGCTGATTTGGAAGTATCAAATTACTACCAGTTCATGGCAGAAAACAACTGGAAGCATAAATGTTGTTGGCAAATATGCAGTGCCAGTGCTTTGTACATCAATGGTGACAAATAATTGACTTAGATCCTTTTGATAACTCTGAAAATTAAGGGCCAAACTAGAAATTGCAGCAAACACAGGGCTGCCACTGAAAATGGCAGCCATGCATTTGATGGCTGTTCTTCTTCTGTAACACAGTTCTTCTACCTTAAGTTCACATGATGATGTCATGACATTGTGCCTGAGCTAATTTTACTAGATGCTATGGAAGGGAAATCTAGACATGAGGCCTCAATTTTTTGGTCACTTTAAACATTTACCACAGCATCTAGCTGACCTTGATTTTCTGCATCCCAGCAGTGGCATATTGAGGAACAGACCTGGGCTGGAGATTAGCTTAGAAAAACAAACAAACTTAGAAATATAGAAAGAGATCACCCAGTCCATTGCTCAGGGCAGGAATCTTTGCAACGGCAACAGCTTGGCCATCCACACTCTGCTTTAATACTTGCATCAAAGGAGTAGCCACTACTTCAGTGGGCAGCCTGTTCTTAACCTAACATTTATCCAAAATCTACTTCCTTGCAATTTTCACCTGTTGGTTCTAATCCTGCACTCTGGGATAACAGAGAACATGCCTGCTTCATCTCCTGCAAGACATCCCTTCAGATATCTGAAAACAGCTACCAAATCTTCCATTAAGTATTTTTATTTTCCAAGCTAAATGCACCTAGCTCTTTCAACTATTCCTGGTAACCAGACCCCATACCATCTTAGCTATTCTCTTCTGTACATGATCCAGTTTGTCAAAGTGTTGTTGTTTTTAAAATGTGGCATCCAGAACTGGACAAGCCTTCTCCAACCTGGTGCCCTGCATATGTTTGGACTACAGCTCCCATAACTCCTGACCATTGGTTATGATGGCTGTAGTTGATAGGAGTTGGAGTCCAAAACATCTAGAGGGTACCAAGGAGGAGGAAGGCTAACCCATGACTTTGGCTTCATTAAGATGTGCATTAGATTTTCTCCATTCCATGGATGTAAATAGATTGAAATGGTATTCAGCTGAATGGTGCCATGGATTTTATTATTATCATAGTAAGAATAACACTGGATGCAACCCAGCACCCCATGTGATGCCTATATTAAGGAATCAGGTGCCATGGGAAAACTACATTTCCAGGGTCACCCACTCATCTGGTGCGGCCAATGCTCCCTCATGTCCCGAAGCCAGCTTTTTATGAGGTTAAAGGAGCTAATTGTCAGAGGAGAAAATGCAGATTCCTAACACACCACTGACTCTCTGATCTTCAGAGTAGCTTCTGGCCTGCTGAATGGGATTAATAACATGATCAAAGTGAAAGATGGTTCCCTCCCACTCTGCTCTGCAGATTCTGAGCCAGGGAATGTCATATATTTCCCCTTGTAGTTACGCTAGCTGCATGTTGTTAGTGATTTCCCACTTGGACCTGTAGTGAATTTAGCACAAAACGTGATATATTCCTTGTTTGATAAATAACATTTTAAGGCAATTCATCTTGTTGAATCATCCAGGTCTGCTGACTGCCACTCTTGGGATTTGAGCCTAAGTAAAGAGGGAACATTTAGGTGGCAGAATTTGCGTTCTGCAGCAGTATTGTCTTTGCAGTCATATCAGCAGGTTGATGCATCCGATTTGGAGTGCCATAAAGCCTTTGATTGCCTGGCGCATGCCACAGTCCTCTGGCTCAAAGTTATGCCTCCGATCAAGCCAAAAAAGTAATTTGGTTTATGGTTTGCTTTTAAGTATTCAGCATTTGTAATGGAATGCAGCAGTGTATTTCATTAGGACCTGGCCTCCAGAAAGCTTTGGTATAATTCTCTGAGTTGGGAATTGCTCATAAAAAAGTGTGAGGTTCCCCACTTCTTTCTTCTTAAAAAAAAAAGTGCTGAAAAAAACACATACCTGCCCTTGTTTATAAACATCTAGACGTCAATACCATTCCTACTTACTTGAGAGTCAGCCCTATTCATTTCAGTGGGACTTCCTTCTGAGTCAAGCTGTAAAGGATCACCTAGTGCTTCAGGAGTTTCCATTTTGACTCATCTACCTCATACTTATCCTAGTTCACCTCTGACAACCCAAAAATCCTCCAGGGTACCCCACTTCACCTCTGGACTGGGGAGTTGTCCAATTCCAATGCACAACTCTATATATCTGTATATCTGAAGAAATGTTTATAATCACTTTTGGAAGAGGCAAGAAAAAGAAGGGGAGCTTCTTCTTCTAAGGTGGTTCCCAACCACACATTTTGAAAATTCTTCTAATAAAACAATTGACAATGTTTTCAAGTGGTTAAAGAAAGCTATCTGGTTAATTTGGGCAGCATGTTAGACATCCAAAATGTTTTTAATTAATATATCTAGCCGGTTATACCATGTGGAATATTCAGACTCAATGACAGATGCCTTTCTGAGCAGCCTTAATTCCCCTCACTCTCCCTATCCTGATGCCTTAAATGATATTGCAATGGCTTCATCAAATGAGTGGGCGATCCTGGAAATGTAATTTTCCCTTGGCACCTGGTTCCTTAATATAGGCATCATATGGGGTGCTGGGTTGCATCCACTGTTACTCCTACTCAAAGTAGACCCATTGAAATTGATGGGCTTGGCTAACTTATGTGCATTAGTTAGATATAGCCCACTGTCATTACAGCATTCAAGGTGCCATGATAGAAGGGGCAGAACCACAACAGACTGCAGTCCATGACAAGAAACAAGGTCTGGAAGAATGAAGCTTGCTTCATAATGCAGAATATGAGCTGAACAAACTCATATTCTGGACAAGATAATTAAGAACTCTGACAACACTGTTAAATATGCCATGTGATGGATTGTGAACATGTCAAAGACATCTACTGGTTTTAGAATGAGGTTGCAATAAACTGAATGGGTTTATGTGAATGGAAATGAGTAAGGAATAGGGGTAGTTATTTAGCTGCTGTCCTGCTCAAAACACAGTAGGATGGGAGCCAACAACGCTCCTGCCCCCTGCCCATCTCTTCATGATTTTTCATTGTGGGGCCTTGCTTGTACTGCATAATTCCAAACAGTGCATCACCAAAATGACTTCTCTCTGTGTCGGTAAATTGTGCGAGCAGCTTTTCTTTTTACTTAATCAGCTATTGATTTATAATGCAGTGTCATAAAAGCCATCTGCTCACCAACCTGAAATATCCCCTTTAGCATTTAAAGATGTATACATTGCTTTTTCCTGACAAAGTCCTCTGTGTTTTCTAACTCTTTGCAGTCAGCACTTTTGCTTTCCTGGGCTGCCGGGTAACAATAATGAGTCCAAACTGTAGGCTGGCATCCAAGATGGGTCTACTAAAACGAGGCAGGAGAGAGCTATAACAAGGGTAGGGGGAACACTGCTTCTTAAGAATGTAAGACTATAAAGAAAGCCCAACTGACTTGAACCAAAGGCCCATCTAGACCTGAATCCTATTCTCAAAGGATGCAACCAGATGTTCATGAGAAGCCTGGAAGCAGAACCTGATCACAAGAGCAGCCTCGACAACCGGTATTCAGAGGCACAATGTCTCTGACAGTGGAGGTAGAGCATAGCCATTGTGCTTAGTAGCTGTTGATAGCTTTATCTTCCATGAATTTGTCTACAATGGTACCTCGGTTTATGAATTTAATCCGTTCCAGAAGTCCATTCTCAAACCAAAACCCTTCTTAAACTGAGGAGCGCTTTCCCTAATGAGGCCTCCCACCGCCAGTGGCCTCCCTTCAACCGTTCAGATTCCATTCTTAGACTGAGGTAAATTTTGCAAACCAGACATTACTTCTGGTTTTGCGGACTTCATAAACAGGGCTGTTCTTAAACCGAGGTGCCACTGTAATTCTATTTTAAAGCCATCCAAGTCAGTGGTCATCACAACATCCTGCAGGATCACATTCCATAGTTGAGCTATGCACCTTTCTCCTTTTGTCTATCCTGAACCTTCCAACATTCAGCTTCATTGAGTGGCCCCAAGTTTTATTTTCTTGGGTGATGGGGGTTACCTGTCACTCCCCCCCCCCCCCAGTTAGTGTTCCAGGCATGAGTTGGTTGTGTCATGGTGAAAAGCAACTGCTGGAGGGAAGTTAAGCACCTTCCCATTGCCAAGGGATGGCGGAGAAATTTGATTCCGTTCACATTTCAGTGCGAACCTACAGTACCTAATCCACATTCCTGAAACAATACCAAAATATACAACAATGCATTATAATTTTTTTTTTTTGCAAAAAAAAATTATAGATAAGAAATTTCATACTAAAATGCAGATGATTTTCATAAAGACTATTGTTTTTTTAAAAAGATTATAATAATCGCAAACTGATGTGAAAATGAATAGAACCTAAGACTGAAAATATGAGAAGCTGAGAGAAGACAAAAATGACAGCTTTCTCCATTTCTCCTTTTGCCTGGTACTCCGCTAAGCCAAATCATTTCCCCATCCCACCATTAGTTTGCAGCTATTTAGCAGCAAACCAGGTTTCCAGTCTGTGATATATGTGCAGATTCAGTCTGAGATGCTAGCCTTTAACTTTTGGAATAAGCTTGGACCTAACCTTTTAGTACATAGGGAAATGACGGCTCTTTCTGTTGAGATATTTTGTTGTTGGTTTTTTTAAATAATATTTATTCAAATTTTAAAGATTACAAAGAGAAAATTAGAAAAAACAAAAAAATAAAAATAAAAAGTACAAAAAATACAATACCAAAATACAAACAATTCGAAAAAAGAGAAGAAAAAACAGCTCAAACTTTTACATAACTTTCTTTCCTTTGCTTATTTCCTTGACCTCCTCGCACCTCCCTTTTTTGTATTCTAGTTCAATTAGATATTTCAGCAAATCCTTTCTAGCTTTGTTTTTATCCTAATAATTTATCTTAATATGCTGTAATTTTACATTCTTGTCTTCCTCCAATTAAAAAATCAATTTTTACCTAATCCTTTATATCATTTCTGCTAAAACCACATTACTTCATTCCAACATCCTTCTAACATTCCTTAATTTTGCAATATTTCTGTAAATAAACTTTAAAATTTTTCCAATCTTCTTCCACCAACTCTTCACCTTGGTCTTGGATTCTGCCAGTCATTTCCGCCAGTTCCATATAGTCCATCACTTTCATCTGCCATTCTTCCCGGGTGGGTAAATCTTGTGTCTTCCAATACTTCGCGATAAGTATTCTTGCTGCTGTTGTTGCATACATAAAAAAGTTCTATCCTTCTTTGGCACCAATTGGCTGACCATGCCCAGGAGAAATGCCTCTGGTTTCTTCAGGAAGGTATATTTAAATACCTTTTTCATTTCATTATAGATCATCTCTCAGAAGGTCTTAATCCTTGGGCACGTCCACCAAAGGTGAAATAATGTATCTTCAGTCTCTTTACATTTCCAACATTTATTGTCGGGCAAATGATAGATTTTTGCAAGCTTGACTGGTGTTATGTACCACCTGTATATCATTTTCATTATATTCTCTCTTAAGGCATTACATGCCGTGAACTTGATACCTGTGGTCCATAACTGTTCCCAGTCAGCTATCATAATGTTATGTCCAACATCTTGTGCCCATTTTATCATAGCAGATTTCACCATTTCATCTTGAGTATTCCATTTCAACAGCAAGTTATACATTCTTGACAAGTTCTTAGTTTTAGGATCTAACAATTCTGTTTCCAATTTTGATTTTTCCACCTGAAAACCAATTTTCTTATCCAAATTATAAGCCTCCATTATTTGATAATAATGAAGCCAATCTCGTACTTTGTTTTTTAGTTTTTCAAAACTCTGCAGCTTTAATCTGTCTCCTTCTTGTTCCAATATTTCCCAATATTTCGGCTCTGTTGAGATATTTTGCAGTAGCACCTGGCATGATGGTGCAGAGCCACTCTCCTGTTGCTGGCAAGCATGAACAGGGCTGGAGTGGGGCAAGAGGGGTGGTGAAATTGGTGCTGACACACTGGTGGGAATGCAAGTTTGGCTGCACCAGTTTATCCACACAGCCCCAAAATTGACACTGCCCTGCCCTGTCCCATCCAGATAGGATTCAGCAACCCCACGGGAACATTAGAAGGCCCAGTTGGATTGTGCTGGTGGTCCATCTAGTTCAGCATCCTGTTCTCACAGTAGTCAACCAGATGCTTATGGGAAGCCTGAAAGCAGGTTCTGAGAAAAAGAGCACTCTCCCCTTTTGCAGTTTTCAGCAGCTGTTCCCAACAATAGATAGGATCCATTGATAGGCTTATTCTCCATGAATTTGCCTAATCCTTTTTAAAGCATTCCAAACCCAATGTCAGGAGAGTTACTTCACAGTGCTAAAGCTCGTTTTGCGTGACTCAGATTCAACAACCTTCATGCTGCCTTTGGGGGGGAAAGCAAGCTGAGCAGTTATCCCATTCCTTCGTACCCAAGAACTCCCCCATGCAAACAAATGCAAAGCTCTCAAATCTTTTCTTGTTTTCTTATCCTGACTACACCTCTGTGGTCTGCATTTATCCATGTTTGTGCTTGTGAAGTAGAGGGCTTCTGGCCCATATGATATTATCTCTGCAAAAACTTCTAGCATAGGAAAGATCAGGAAATAACAAGCTGAATGCTGTCTTCTGATATCCAAAAAATGCCAGTCTCTGAAGTCCACCTGCAAGTAATGATTTCCTGGGCTCTGCTTGCATTTTCCTAGGTGATAAGATAAAAGGTTAGCAGTATACGCTTCCCAGAGGGCAGTGAGCATGACTTGGCAGAACAAGTAATAGCCGACTGAGCGGATTTGTATGATAATGTTATCTGGTTAGGTATAGAAATGTTTTGTGCCCACCCCGCTTTGGAAACTGCCTTGTGGCAGTTCTTGTGAGTTTAAGATTTCATCTTCTAATGAGATGAAATAAAGGTGCACATAAATTTGGTGTCACACATATATGCCAAGTGCCTCTTGTTCTTCCTTAGCTTCCGCCTCCTTTTTGACATTTTAATCAGGGTTTCTTTGGGAAGGGGTATAGTTGAACTGCATTTTTATTTGTCTTGCTCTTGCTATTTCTGAGCAAGTTGATATATTCAAAGCAAGAAAGGAGATCAACTCACATTCTTTGCTGATTTGAGATGGGGGGGAGCAGCTTGTAATGTCAGCGTTAAGTTCTAATAAGGAAGTGTCATTCATGATGAATTTTAAAACACAGAGACTTTTTCCACGCTTTTAAGTCCAAAGTCTTTATTTCTGACAAAAAGGAAAGAGAGAAGTGGGTGGACTCCTGAAGTCATGCGTTGATTTGGGCTACTTTAGTGGCAGCTGCCCATCAACATGACAAGCTCTTTCAAGGTGTTTAAAATGCTGAAAATTAATACATGATGCATGTTCCATAGAACATCTGTGGATTACTTCCTACCAGCATTATAATCCAGCCTTCCTCAGCCTGTTATCCTCCAAATGTTATGAGCTACAACTCCCACCTTCTCTGACCATTGGCTATGTTGGCTGGGGCTGCTAGAAGTTCTAGTCCTAGATATTGCGTGCCCAGGCACAGTCCCCCCACTCCTCTGGGAGCTAGACCTCAGGATCAAGGAAGAGACATGACATATTTGGAATTAAAATGGTGACAACTTTATTAAATTTCAGATGCAGGAAACATTGTTTTAGGCATTGGGGGGGGGGGGTTCAGTCTATCCCTCTCAGCCCCCTGCTGGGGGTCTGAGGCAAGACAGGGTCAATCAGGAATATGGGAACACTGCAAAACATGTGTTTACACAGCTGGCCCCTTTCTGTGTCGCTGAGGGGAGATCTACGGCCCACTGCTGTGACCTTGTGGACAGAGACTCACTTCAAGACCACTCTAACAGGAAACCCTGATATCGCCACTGCAAAAGGAGTGAGCCACCACATCACCCCTTCTTTGATTGTTAGACTAAAGGATTCCGGCCAAGGCCTAAAACCACCAAAGTTGTTACAATTGCTACGGGGAAGGCAAAACCTGCAGAACAGGGAAAATTCCTTCCTGGTTCTGAGAAAAACAGCAATGACCATCCAACCGTAGCAACACCCATGGATTTGGAAAGGAGAAAGGTTAGTCTGTAAGGAAGAATAAAATTAGAGGGAGGGCTGGGTGGGTGGCGCTCTGGGGCCGACTGCATTGCCAGCGTTAGTTCGACTGCTCAAATGCAGTCCACTCTTGCCTTGTCCCCCAGGCCACCGCTGATAGGTTGAATTTGAATTTGGGTTTGCGGGAACCCAGCAAGCATTGTGGTGACCAAGGGGGCTGAGCAATGGCCAGCAAAGCAGTGTAGCTTCAAGAACACAGTGGGGCCTTGTGTCAGGTTGCAAACATCTCCCACTGCTGGGCCTGGTGCACAAGTCATTTTGAGCACACCAGGTTGAGGAATGCAAATAAACTTCAGCTGCCTGCACATGGAGGTCTTAGTTTCTATTCTTGTGGCTCTAAGCGGGGCTAAGAATGACTCCTGTCTGAAGCTCCGGAGAGCTGCTGCCAGTCAGTACACCGAATTCATAACCAGCATTTTGAACACGTGGAAAGTGTTTGTTGGGGTGATGAGCAGATGTCACTAAAGTAGCCAAAATCAATGCATCAAAGTAATGGAATAAGTCCCATATGAAAAAAAAAGACACAGCATTTCGAACTTTTTAGTTTAGGGAAAAGGTGAGTAAGGGGTGACATGATAGGTGCATATCATGAGAAAGTGGATTGAGAAAAGTTTCTCTCTCTGTCACAACACTAGAACTCATAAACACCCAATGGAACTGAATGCTGGAAGAGTCAGGACAAACAAATGAATTACTTTTTCACTCAGGGTGTACTTAAACTATGAAACTTGCTCCCACAGGAGGCAATGATGGCCACCAACTTGGATAGCTTTAAAATGGAATTAGACAAATTCATGGAAGATAAGGCTATCAGTAGCTACTGGCCACAATGGCTATGTTCTATTTCCACTGTCAGAGTCAGTATGCCTCTGAATACAAATTGCATGAAACTGCAAGTGGAAAGAGTGGTGTTGCGCTCATGTCCTACTTGCGGCCTTCCCACAGGCATCTGGCTGGCCACTGTCAGAACAGGATGCTGGACTAGATGGGCCATTAGACTGATTCAGCAGACTGTACTTACATTCTTCATTCAAAATGACTGCTTGCTTGCTGTAACCTCATTCTCTTCTTGTGGTGCTCTATGGTACAAGGAGGTAAGGCCCAACTGGGGTGTAAGGCAAGGCAAGTTCTTAACATAGGACAAGGTTCAAGCAGAGGGCAGATCTCAAGCTGGATGCAAGGCAGGGCTCAAGGGAAGACAGAGCCCTGAAGTTGTTCCTGCAAGGAACAAACTGAAAGGAGCCTTTGTATATTAGTAGTAGCAGTGACAGTACCTCCTCTGCTGTAAGATGATTCTCTATTTAAACACCCTAGCCTTTTCCAGTAACCTCCTGCTACAATGGAGGTCTTTCTGGGTCTTCAGCAGTGAAGTCAGAGGATAGCAGTGCCACAACCTTGGGTTGGGGATGGGATACTGGGTCCACAAGTTAGGCTGGTTCTGCACACCCTTCCCCCTTTTGTTTCAGAGTTCTTGCCCTCATCCACTGAATATGATGAATCTCCAGGGTCATACCTCTCAGCTCCACCATACTGTCCATGTCACAGCTACTAAAGTACATATTGAAACAACATTAACCAATGGAGTTTACACTACTCCAAATGTTGCAATGAAGTTCTGGATAGTTTAAACACATCGAAACAGACCTTTAAATACTGGAGATGTGCACAGGCACCAAGATTCACCTTGTATCTGTTTGCTTGTTTGTTTGTTTTTAATCCAATGTGTTTTTGAGTCACTCTGGACTCTCTTCAATATGTGGTTAGAGTTCTGAGCAACTCTGTATAAATGAAGCTGTGTGTTTCCTATAATGGGAAATCTATAACGGGGAATCTAAAAATGATTTTAACTTTCATCCACTTTGTTTTGGTCAAAGTGGATGAAATTTACAGACGTATGAGCCAGTCCAGATTGTGAGCCAAATTGTATAAAAGTAGACCCCAGAGCCATTTTTTGGAGGAAATAAAAGGCATTCACTTTCATCCATAATTCTTAATGAGAAGGGAAAGTGTGTGTGTGTGTGTGTGTGTGTCTTTTGCTCTTTCTTCCCTTAAAATGATTAAGAAGTATTTGTGCTTGTACATTTTTTAAAAAATATTTGCTGCTTCACACAAACCTTTCCTTTATGGTGCTTATGTCCTCCAATAGGCCCCATTGTCTTCTGATAGGCCGGACAGTGTGAGATTCTACGACTGCCTCTGGAGTTCTGTAAACAATTTTCTTAAAGTCTTCAGAATATACAGTAATATTTGAGGTAATTTGATTACTTTTGGGTGGTGCTAACAACTGCTTTGCTTTTAAATATAGTGTGCATTAAAACACTTGCATCTGCAGGTCACAAACAATGTTCCAAGCAATGGCCTCAGCAATATGGAGTTCCAACTCAGCCAGGGGGTTATAGGCAAAAATTTGGGTTCTCCAAAGGAGAAGAGAAGTACAGTGGTACCTCAGGTTACATACGCTTCAGGTTACATACGCTTCAGGTTACAGACTCCGCTAACCCAGAAATAGTATCTCAGGTTAAGAACTGTGCTTCAGGATGAGAACAAAAATTGTGCTCCAGTGGCACGGCGGCAGCGCAAGGCCCCATTAGCTAAAGTGGTGCTTCAGGTTAAGAACAGTTTCAGGTTAAGAACGGACCTCCGGAACGAATTAAGTACTTAACCCGAGGTACCAGGGAAGTACTTAACCAGAGCCAGGGAAAAGTTCAGGATTCAGATAGCACCCTGGACAGCTCCATATGGAACCCAGATTAATAAGAGCAAGTCTCGAACATTATTTCAGCCACAGTCAACCCCAAACTGAGCCTTAAATAGAGCACACTTCAATGGATCCTGTAAAGCTCTAATTGCTCAGTTTCTGCAGAGATACCCTATCAAGTTATCAGTGTTAATGCAGCAAAAAAGCAAGCTCCCCTGTGCCTCAACAAAAGCAATTTAAAATTTTTCCAGAATGCACTTTTTGGAATTATTTCCCCTCCTTCATGTTATGGCAGATAACTTTTTGATTTAAATAATATTGCCTGAGGTACATTATAGTTTGATCTCAAATTGCTTCATGACTCTATCAGCTAATTCCATGACATAGTAATAAATTATTATTTTGTGGTTCCTTCATTTGAAGTATGTAGGGCACCATCTAACTAAAGTTAATCACATTTAGTCCCTCTGAAGTCCCATTGATTACAATGGAAGAGATTTTATCTCATGTTTAATCGTTCGCTCTTTGAAATCAATATAATTTTAAATGCTTAAGTTTGGTTGGCTCATGCCCTAATAACCAACATGAAAATGTGCTACTGAAAAAAGAGGTTATGCAGTCACCTCTAAAATAGGAGCAGCTATCCATATTCAGGCTAGGGGTCACGTTGACCCACGGGCAATCCTTCGTGTCAAAGTGGATGTCACAGTCCTGTAAGCCAGTGCTGTCCAGAGTGAGGAATTAACTCTTTATTGTCAAAAGTACACTTACATGTGAGGGAAGGGCAGTTCCATCAGTCTTACGTCTCTCAGCTTCTCCTAGGTGTGCACCCAATGAGGCAGTTGCCACGGCAGAAAGGCCCTGCCCCAATCTCAGCTTATGTATCTGCCCTATCTGAGCTGCAAGTAAGTAGGTGAAGACTGCATCTGCCTGCAGCCTGCTTCTGCTCCTCCCACTTCAATTGTCTTCTGGTCCTGGGAAACAATGAAACAAGAGGAGAAGGAGGTGTGAGAGCCCTTGACTCCACAACAGCCTGACCTATCTCTCCTTCCTCATGTACCTGTTCTTCACTCTCTAATCCTGCATCTTCTCCTGCCTCTGACTGTTGTCTCCTGGATGTTACAGGCTCCTTCAGATCACCTAGTCCAGCCAGTCTCTGGCAGTGGATGTGGTAAAGTGCAAAAGTTTCATGGGCTGGCTGGACACACCATGTTCTTCATATGCAAGGAGAGAGTTGTAGACCCCTCCTGGTGAGATACAGGGAAAATCCAAAGCTTAGAAGGACAATAATTAAATATTATAGTCAACTAAATTCTTCTCAGAGTATACTAACTGAAATTAATGCACCTAGGTCGTGTTCATTCATTTCTGTGGATCTACTCTTGGGTATGACTAGCACTGGATACAATCCATATTATGCTTTTTTGTTGTTGAAATGGGGGAGTTGGTTTTTTTTTTTTTTTGTAAGTTCAGAGCAAAAGATTCAAATTTTGTTCTAGTCTGTAAGAATTGACAAAAAAAGGGGAAAGAAAATGATGATTTGACTCTTCTTTAGGCAGGAAAGAAGATTATAAGAGTTAGGTACGTGTTTGTTATATAGAAGGAACAACTGACCTGCTATAGTCAGATGAAAGCAGCTCTCTGCCGTGCAAAAAACTTCAGATAAATGCTAATCTCCTGGCCATGTCCTTGAAAGAATTCACTGTGACCCTCTCCTGCATGCCTCTACTGCTCTTTATACAGTTCCCTTGCTTTGAAATAGGATGCTAAATTCTTTGGCACTTGCAATTACAGAAATATGGGCACTGCTTTTCTTCACTGAAACACCGTATTTGCCATACAAAGATGTTCTTTAAATAGGCACTTTTATTAGAAAAGCTGGGGGGGGGGCAGAAGGCAAAAGTATTAAGCAGGCAGAAAAATCTTTTCTTCTTTTAAAGCTTATGTGCACTTCTACAAGCCTGTAATTATAGAGGCTGACATTGGAGGGGGGGCATATACAAGGATGAAATTTGGCATCGTTTTGTCTCATTGTGCCCTTTGGAATTGCTGTCGCTTTGCAATGAAATGTGTGTGTGTGTGTGTGTGTGTGTGTGTGTGTGTTATGTGGCTCTCCAGTGGACTGAAACAGTTGTTTCTACTTCTTTGGCTGTGATCTGGGTTATTTGCAAAATGGAAAGGTGGGGAACAAACTTTACTGGTATAGGAATTAAATTTTAGGAGACTTTAATTAGGTACCAGAGTTTGATATGGAAGGTCCTGCAAAATTTCCCTATCATATTTTTACTGGTCCATGGAGCTTGGTCACTTGCTGAACTTTAAGTGAAAGTAGAGCAAATAAGGTTATGATCTAAACAAGTGCTTAATTTTGGCTCACCAGATAATGCCCAAGGACTGGGATAAATTTGCCAGGAATATATTGTCACCTAAAAACTTGGTGGAGATGGAGGTTTTTAATATTAAGACGGGGTGAATGGTCCCTTTCCTCTGTTTCTGTTGGGGCTAACATTCCAAAGAAGGTCAAGGGGGAATCTGGCAACATCCATGGGCTGGGGGAAGAAAGTCATTTGAAATTTAGCAGGTGATGGTTACTTAGTAAACCTATGAAGTAGTCCAGTGGCTTTTTATCCATTGATAAAATGTCCTTAAACAATCTACAAGCTGGTTGTACAAGTTGTCATGCTTTCAAATGGGTGGAATCTTCTGAGGATCTAACATTTAACCATCTAACATTTGTCTAAGCAGAACCTTCAGATCAGCCCCGACTTCTTAGGAAGCAATCTTAACTGTAGTGGGGCTTTATGAGGCAGAAAGGTCACCACAGCCTGATGCTCTCATGCAATAGCAATAGGATTTGGTATGGCCTGGCACCCCAGATGGACCATGAGAAGGAAGAGGAGGAGAAATAAGCAGCAGATGGTGGGGGGTTGGGTTGGAAGGCTAACACCCAGGGATGTAGAAAGGAATTTCTACTTTTGTGGCTCTAGAAGTTAGAGAGAAAGAAGCAGGTCTGCCGGCTCTCTCCCAACATCCCTCCAAAGGAGCACAGAGCCAGCCAACCAAAGGGGCTGAAAAGCAGGAGATAGTGGCAGAGCTAGGGGCAGAGGGAGAGGACTTTTGTGGGTGGGATCAGACACATCTGCACAGATGGACCATAAACAGCAGACTTATAAGGCCAGCGTGCCCCATGACAGAGCTCACTCTGCCTCATGTGTAACAATTGTAGGGACATCTTCATAGCTTCCATTTAGTTGCCTTGGTCATGTACCTTGAAATCTTGACTTCTGGACCTTGGGCTTACTACTGAGCCTATACAGCTATTAACTTGAATAAATATCTATCCCTGACTTTCAAGTAACAGTCACTGTTTTATTTTGGGAAGGGAGCCTGATAACAAAGGCACTGCCACCCAGTGTAAATGATATTGAATTAGATTGACTGCCTGACTTTCAGGCATTGTGGGTTTGCCTCAGCTGGTGTAGGAACACCTCATAAAGGTCTAGCAAGTAAACCAAGTCTTGTGCATTAGCAATGGTAGCCTTAAAAATACACATATATATTACTAGGTACCATGCTCATTTTGAATACCCCTGAAGAATGAATATGGCAAGGTTTCTGGTTGTCCCTCTACCACTATCCACAAAAAAAATTTGATGCTGAAATAAGGAAAATTCAGTCTACAACTGAAATTATAGAACAGCAAGCTTCCAGCAGAAGCTCTTATGAAATGCTCATTCCACCAAGTGTCAAAGGGCCGTTCAGATAGCGGTGCTTCAATTAGCAGAAGTGATATTGATTGTCACACTCTTTGTATTATGCTTATAATGTAGGCTACATCATTGCAAACATAAAATGTGGCCAAGTTTCATTTATCACAGTCACACGGTGCTATCAAAGGACACCGCTGCTTTCAAAACAAATGAAACCAGAATGACGGATAATTAAGGAATAATATAGATCATTCAAATATCTCTTTAATTAAGAAGGAAGCAATTTCCCTAAGATAGCTCCAAGCGTTATTCAAGACTGAGCCCTTATCCAACCCCTCTGAGCTTTGGAAAGGTTTGATACGGTTAGAAGTTTGATTGTGGCTTCAGGGGTTGAGAAGTAGGATTGGAAAAGGAGGTTGCAAAATGTACAAATGGATCTATCCCTCATTGTTTAATGATGGGTAATATTTCAAAATTGTGCCAGCCTTTTGCAGAATATAGAGCAGGGGCAATGAACCTCAGGCCCATGGGCTGGAGAATCTGTGATATGTCGTGGAACAACCCCATTGAAGAAGATTGCAATGGTTACCAGACCTCACTGCTGGTTGCAAAAGGACCCCTATAACAGTTCAAGCTTCAGGGCCCCCAAAATGTAAGCAGGCCACTGAGGTAGTTTGCCTACCTCATGGACCAGGAAACCACCAGTCCCCAGTGCCTCCATCTTATCAGGATTCATTTTCAATTGGTTAGCCCTCATCCATTCCATTACTGATGCAAAGCACCAGTCTAGCACCTAAACAGTCTCTCCTGATTCACTTGGAATGGAGAGAGAGATTTGGGTGTCATCAGTATAGTGATAGCACTTCACCCCCAAACTCCAGAGGACAGCTCCCAGCAATTTCATATTGGGGTTAAACAGAATGGGAACAGGACTGAATCACACAAAACCCCACATCTTAAAACCAATACAGCAGCACCTCGGGTTAAGTACTTAATTCGTTCCAGAGGCCAATTCTTAACCTGAAACTGTTCTTAACCTGAAGCACCACTTTAGCTAATGGGGCCTCCTGCTGCCGCCGCGCCACCGGAGCACGATTTCTGTTCTCAACCTGAAGCAAAGTTCTTAACCCGAGGTACTGTTTCTGGGTTAGCGGAGTCTGTAACCTGAAGCGTATGTAACCCGAGGTACCACTGTAGTCATTTTGTCTCATGTTTGATCTGCTATAAAACAGTTTCCATACCTACTTGAGGAATTTACATGCACATCCAAACTTCTACAGAAAACTTTAATAGAAAACTGTGCAGACCCCTCTTCCATTCTGCCCCACTGGCAAGCCCTCTTAATCACAATACTTGTTTCTTAACCCACTTTGAGGTTCATTTTAAATATTTAGGAGAGGAATTTCTTTATGCAGTGTCATGAACCTAGAAAAGCTAATGGTCACTTCACCGTATGAAATAAAAATAATCAATTCATACAGAGTGTGTACCTAGTGAGACCTTATTCAGGAATGACAAAATTGCCCAGTTCAACAGTAAGAAGCTATTTTCCCTCTTGAGAAAACAGACTCCAATTATAGATTTATACATGTCACACTCAATATGCAGAATATGATCAGATCAAATGCTGGCATACACATTGCACCCCACTAAAAAATTACCTTGGAACAACAGTTTGCAATCTTTATGTAAATGAGAATGTCTTGCTATCTCTCTCTTTCAGTGTTTGACGTAGCATGAAAAAAAATGCACACATCATCTTTTTTTTCCTGGATGGATATGATTGATGCAATTTTAATAAAGGTTACTAGCTAAGTGTTGTACAGTGTACTGCAAGAAATCATAAAGTAAACTATATTGCAGAATGGCAAAAATCTATGAGATACCACCTCTGTCAAACGTCATGATTCGAAAGGAATTGGGGCGGGGAGGGAACCATAATAAAACACCCATGAGATGAATGTTTCAAAACTAGATTGAGGCTACTTTCATTAATTTTAAACACAGGCAGAGAAAATAATTGTGAATGTCATCGGCCTGCTTTTATAACTCCTGTTTAAAGCAGATAAGATCTATTTCCTTTTTATCTCATCCTCTTGGCCTGAACCCTTCATTAAGAGCTGCAATTGTGAGTCGACAGAAATTGGCACCTCTGTCACATCAGTAATGCACAAAATGCGACTTCAGCCATGTACAAAATATACAATGAACATACCGGTAGCTGGCACTGGACTATAACTTGATTATTGACTGCATAATTCAGCCCTTCAACAGGCATTTGGGTATCTGAATATAGTGTGCTTGTGGGAAGAGAGGAAGTTGCCTTATGGTCTACCATAGTTTCATATAGCCTGCACCATTTTGCCTTACATTTGAAAGATCACCTTTCCCCTTATATACCCTTATATCACTGTGCTCTGCTGGTGAGGGGCTCCTGCAGACATCATATTATCAGGACATCTGTTCCAGAAAATGTAGGAACTTGGCTTTTAGTGTTGTGGCACTGACCCTTTGGTGTGTATTGACAGGCAGACCAGGATTTCAGATTCCAGCCCTACTTGATGAGAGGGATTAAACTTTGGACCGTTTGTAAGCAAAGCACATGCTCTTCCACACAGCAATTGCCCCTATCCCAAAGGGATTTGTGGTTCCAGGTGCAGTGAAGCCAGTAGCAGGGTGAGAGCACAGAGTCATACAACAAAAGAAAAAGAACAAAAATGTTGGAATGAAATAAGGCCACAACTTTTGTGATTACAGATGCCAGATGGTTTGATGCAGGTATTGGGTGTGTATCCCAAGATCAACCAACCTGCCTTGTGGTTGATAGTTAAAATGAGGTTGACCATGGTTAAGTGTCACCTTGTCATGTGCATCGCATCTTGGTGACCTGCCAAGAACACCACAAGGAGGGTGCTAAGGCATTCATTCTGATTCACATGCAGTGTGTTTCCATGTCTCTCCATTAATCTTTTGTTTTGTTTTTTTAAATAATATTTATTAAAGTTTCAAAAAAGTTACAAAAATCAGAAAAAAGAAAACAAAAATACAAAATACAATAAAATAAAAACAATTAAAAACAAACCAACTTTTCCATATCTTGTCTTTCATTTACTTGTTTCCCTGACCTCCTTGCACCTCCCTTTTTTGTATTCTAGTTCAATCGGTTATTTCAGCAAATCCTTTCCATTTTTACTTTTATCTTACTAATTTATCTTAATATATTATAACTTTACATTCTCACCTGTTAATAATCCATCTTTAAATACTCCTTTATAACATTACTACTGAAACCACATAACTTCATTCCAACATCCTTCTAACATTCCTTAATTTTACAATATTTCTGTAGATAGTCGTTAAATTTCTTCCAATCTTCTTCTACCGACTCTTCTCCCTGGTCTCGGATTCTGCCAGTCATTTCCGCCAGTTCCATATAGTCCATCACCTTTATCTCCCATTCTTCCCGGGTGGGTAGCTCTTGTGTCTTCCAATACTTTGCGATGAGTATTCTTGCTGCTGTTGTAGCGTACATAAAAAAAGTTCTATCCTTCTTTAACACCAATTGGCCGACCATGCCCAGGAGATCCATTAATCTTTTGTTTACCCCATCACTTTCCTAACCACAAAAAGTCAGTGGTTGCCATCATCATAATGTTGCACTGGAGCAACAGCGAGCCTTAAAAGACTTTAACCTTGCAAACTTAAATACATAGTATGTGCTTGATTCCCTCCTGCAAAATGGCAACAGTCTGGGGGAACCCTCAGTGATGCAGCAAGACTTTTAAAATATTGGTATTAACAGGAAAGGAGGATCACCCTTGGAGTCCACTTCTGACATCAAAACGTATTGGGAAGCACTAGGCACAGAGCGGTGTAAGGGTGATTCTATAGTCTTCACACCCTACAACATGCTGCAGAGGAAAATTGGTGCATGTGTCTTTTGGGGCCATGCTCCTATGCAAGTCAGGTAACATGTGTGACAGCATACCCCACCCCCCCAAATCAGCATCTTTGGGGGCTGCACTCTCACAGAAGCCAAAATGAGATGTCCTGGAATCCAGTCAGAAGCTGAAATGGTTTCTGTAATCCCAGTATGTCCTGGACAGTTGAAAGGTCTTGCTAAACTGTGAACAAGGACAGGACCCAGAAACTTGCATTTAAGTATATGGTGCTTTTATATACTTCCTCTTGTGGTGGTATTCAACTAGGTTTTACTTAGAGTAGATCCATTGAAAACAATGCCCCCAACTTATTCATGTTCATTCATTTCAAAGGATTTACTCAAACTAAAGGTGCATTCAGGTATGGGGAATATTGCATTAGTGGTTATAATGCTTCTGCCCTGTTTTCCATCGTTCCATTCACAATACAGTGCCTGTTGGTATTGTTCTATACAAGCATGTCACACTAAATTTCATTCACATCAGTGGTGAATGTCATTTGAGAATGTTGCTATCCCCCTACCTTTCTACACATGTGTGCTTTGGTTTTCCATGATTCATGCATCAAGATGTCAGGAAATAACTTCAGGGCAGAAACTACCCTAAATTTCATTTCTTTACTCTCACAATTTTCTGGGTTAATGGGGTTGCAGATGGATTATTTCTGGAACCAATTATTTATTTGTTCATTCATTCATTCATTTATGTATTACATGCCCTTCACCCTAGAGTTCTAAGGAAGTCAACACTAAACTTCTGCTGTATTCCACTAGATTTCCAGAACTGGCTTTTAATACCATGTGAAAGCTCAAATACAATATGGAAATTAACAATTAGGGAAATGTGGAGGAAATGGAATAAACCACCATCACTGAATGAAGGCTTCATTGAATATCAACCTATGTATCAATCACTCTCCTTGTGTGAATTTCCAAACTGCTTGGATGTTACCCAGATACCATATTCACCATATACTATCCAATATGCAGGAGAATGGTTCACCAAAGTGGTAATATACTTTGCATGCGGAAGGTCCCAAATTCAAAGCCCAATGTCACTAGGTAGGGCTAGGAGGGAACCCTGGCTGAAACTGTGGAGAGCTACTGCCAGTCAGTGTAGACAATACTGAGTTAAATGGATTAGTGGTGTGACTCAGTATAAAGCAGCTTTCAGGGCACCAACATACTTATGTAGAGCAGAGACCTCATGAAGATTATTCCCCTCCTGCTAGGCTGTCAGTTTCCTTTTCTTTTTTAAGTCGAGAGAGAGGAAAATGCACAATGTGTCCACATCTCTAGCCCATCCCTATAATTACTTTGTCCAAGGACAAGATCGTTTACATTTAGAGTACCTCCGGCACCAGTAGCTAGATATGTAATCCAACCTCATTATATTGCTTTCATTTCCAGTGGGCATCTTGTATTTGTTTTTGCTAAGTGTAGTTATTTTCCTTTGTTATCTGTTGGGGAAAGCGGGCGGAACCCCAACAACAACTAACTCAGACACAGAATTAAGGTCTTGCCTTTCAGGTGGTTGTTCTGAATCATCAACTTCTGGCTTTGTTTCATCTGGTTGAAATTATCCCCACTTTGCCACAGGGCTTCAATAGATGTTGCAGCTGGCAGAATAACCCTAATAACACTTGTTCTAATAGCAGGGAAGGATATCTGACCAATCCAGTGCTGATTCCGTAAATGCTCATTGCTGCCATTCTGATGATGGCAGCAGTAGCCTTAGGAATTAACCATTATGCTAAGGAAGATAAAGAGTACAGGCCCAATCAAACAGGCCTGATGCCCTGATGTGGTTTTAGTCTTCTGTCTAGAGAGACAGACATTGCCCATTCCATCTGTCCACTCCTTTTAGTGGTTCAGAATGTACTAACTGCTTCCCTTCCCTTTCAGTAATGATCAATGCTTGTGTTATTAGCTATAGGAAAATATATAGTTCTCTGGGAAGAGGGACTCTTTGAGAATATGGATCTCCGAACAGCTCTCAGCTCCCTTAACAAACTACACTTCACATGATTATTTTGGGGGCTGCTATAATTCTGCTTTAAATGTGTATTTTTTTTAAAAAAATAAATAAATCTCAAATTCTTTCCCTGTAAAAAAAAGGCATCAATTTTTTCTGCCTCATTTTCAGGGCACTGTAGAATTTATTTAGTTTTCTGGTGAATATAGGAACAAGTGTGATGTAGTGGGAAGTGTGCTGGTCTAAGACCTTGGAGACCTGGGTTTAAATCTTTACTCAGCCATGAGGTTCACTGGGTGACCATGGGCCAGTCATAATCTTTCAGCCTAACCTTACAGGGCTATGGTGAGGATAAAATAAGGAGAGGAAAATCATTTACATCACTTTGAGCTCATTGGGTGAATGGTGAGTTATAAATGTAATGATCATAATCATAACAAATATTCTGAGCCTACTTTATCATTGTGATGTGGCCAAGGTTGTTGTGTGCTTTCTGCTGTTCCAGCAAACATGCCTCCAGCACTCTGCAGCCTCCCTGGCTGCCTGGGCTTCCTGACCTCACAAAAAACCATGGGAGGAGTTAGGTCACCATATATTTTAAATGGAATGCAAGCACCTGGGGAGGCTGCAAACCCAGACCACTGGTGATATAATTTGTAAGATTAAAGAGAGGACAAACACCTCAAAAAGTTTTAAACCCTGCACCCCCACCCTTTAAACCTTTGATGATTTTCAAATGCAGAGAGAGAGAGAGAGAGAGAGAGAGAGAGAGAGAGAGATTTTCAGGACAGCACTAGTCATAACATACTATAGGACAATTATGTTTTCTACTATTTATGCAACCAAAAAATATATAATTCTTGGCTTTCAAAGCATTGGAGGACAGGCTACTTCACAGTAAATTAAGACAGCATAAAACCCAGCAGGTACAACCCTTCAACAATCCATTGGGAGGAAGGGATGGGCCTTGCAATGTTGCAATGTGATATTTAGCAGAAAAATAGGCATGTCAGGGTCCCTATTTGTGTCTGTCTTAGAAGGGTACTTCTGAATGACATTTGGGGGCAGTTGTGGGCACGCCCATGCATGCACATGTTACAGCTGATGAAATATTTTAAAGAACCGGTTCTTGACAGTTGTTGAAAACTTCTCAGCACAAAAGGCTGTGCTTCAATCAGAGGCGGTGAAAGGAACCAGTAAATGAAGAATGTCCACAAAGGAAAGAAATAGGGCAGAGGGACATAGATGGTAATGAATGGCACAGTGGGATACTAGTAGGTTACAGACTGTGGGCAGAAAACAACTGAGGACAAAAACAGTCTGCTCACTTCAGCAGTGCTTTATGCAGAAGAATGTCATCATGGATTGTGCCCTAGGAGGATGCTTATCAAAATGAATGTGCTTTGCTTACTCATTCCAGCTTGTTCAAATATGCTGCACAAAAGGATACACC